>NC_046157.1:13730950-14040950 GCF_011064425.1 Rattus rattus
AAGATTAAAAGACTATAAGAAACAATAAAAAAAAAAGTAATACCCAATTCATTCTATAAAGCCTCAGTTACCCTTATACCTAAATCATACAAAGGCCCAACAAAGAAAGAGAACTTTAGACAAATTTTCCTTATGAATATCTGTTTGCCCTGGAGTTATCTGTATTTTGATGCTAATTCCACTGCTCCAAGGACAGCTGCCTAGTCACTTACTCAGGACTCAGGTGACTTCACCAGAACCTTCTCCCCATTTAATTTTTAAATTACAGGTGAGGGCAGATACAGAATAGAATGAGGCCTGTCATTGAATGGGAAGGAAGGATGGGTGGGAGAAATGTTTGAAGGAAGAGGAGGAGACTGGAACGGAAAGGAGGAAGAGACAGAGAGACGGGGAGAGAGGCCACGGTGGAGACAAGATAGAAGCTGTACCGTTACAGGTTGTTATAAATGTTCTTAAGGGAATGGGTGTGTATAGGGTTTTGTATGTTTAGGTGGGCAATTATATCTTATCAATTGAATCAAAGGTTATTGTGTTGTGTGTTCTTTCTTGTAGCGATTTAAGTGTAAGAAAGTGTGTGGTAGCCAGAGACACTGGGCGCCACAGAATTGGGATGTGTGTTTTTGGCATGGAAACCTGCCTTGGGAACTAGATAGGTAGAGAGATGGCTGCCAGGCTCAGAGAGAGGTCTTCAGCAGTGTGATATGGGATGGAGCAGAGTGGGTGAGAGGCTTTGCTGACTGAGACTTAAGATATCTAGCAGATATTTTGGGGCACTGTGGTGTGGGGAATAAAAGACATTTTACTTTTTATATTTTTACAACAACAAATATCAATGCAAAAATACTCAATAAAATTCTCACAAACTGAATCCAAGAACATATCAAAATGATCATCCATCATGATCAAGTAGGCTTCATCCCAGGGATGCAGGGATGGTTCAATATATGGAAATCCATCAATGTAGTCCACTATGTAAACAAACACAAAGAAAAATCCACATGATCATCTCATTAGATCCTGAGAAAGCATTTGACAAAATTCAACATCCCTTCATGTTAAAAGTCTTGGAAAGATCAGGAATTCCAGGCCCACACCTAAACAAAGTAAAAGCAATATACAGCAAACAGTAGTCAACATTAAACTAAATGAAGAGAAACTTGAAGCAATCCCACTAAAATCAGGGACTAGACAAGGCTGCCCACACTCTCCCTACTTATTCAATATAGTACTTGAAATCCTAGCCAGAGCAATCAGACAACAAAAGGAGGTCAAAGGGATACAAATTGGAAAGGAAGAAGTCAAAATATCACTATTTGCAGATGATATGATAGTATATTTATGTGACCCCAAAAGTTACACCAGACAACTCCTACCACTGATAAATAATTTCAGCAAAGTGACTGGGGATAAAATTAACTTAAACAAATCAGTAGCCTTCCTCTACTCAAAGAATAAACAGGCTGAGAAAGAAATTAGGAAAATAGCACCCTTCACAATAGTCACAAATAACATAAAATACCTCAGTGTGACTCTAACCAAGCAAATGAAAGATCTGTATGATAAGAACTTAAGTCTCTGAAGAAAGAAACTGAAGATCTCAGAAGATGGAAAGACCTCCCATGCTCATGGATTGTCAGGATTAATATAGTAAAAATGGCCATTTTGCCAAAAGCAATCTACACATTCAATGCAATCCCCATCAAAATTCCTACTCAATTCTTCATAGAGTTAGAAAGAGCAATTTGCAAATTCTTTTGGAATAACAAAAACCCAAGATAGCGAAAACTATTCTCAACAATTAAAGAACTTCTGGGGAAATCACCATTCCTGACCTCAAGCAGTATTTCAGAGCAATAGTGGTAAATACTATATGGTATTGGTACAGAAACAGGCAAGTAGATCAAGGGAATAGAATTGAAGACCCGGAAATGAACCCACACATCTATGGTCACTTGATCTTTGACAAAGGAACTAAAACCATCAAGTGGAAAAAGACAGCTGAATCAACAAATGGTGCTGAATCAACTGGAGGTCAGCATGTACAAGAATGCCAATCAACCCGTTCTTATCGCCCTGCACTTACGTCCAAGTGGATCAAGGACCACCACATCAACCCAGATACACTCAAACTTACAAAAGAAAAAGTGGGGAAGAGCCTTGATCACATGGGCGCTGGGGGAAATTTCCTGAACAGAACAAAAATGGCTTATGCTCTAAGATCAAGAATCGACAAATGGGATCTCCTAAAACTGCAAAGCTTCTGTAAGGCAAAGGACACTGTGGTTAGGACAAAATGGGAACCAACAGATTAGGAAAATATCTTTACGAATCCTACAACAGATAGAGGCCTCATATCCAAAATATACAAAGAACTCATGAAGTTAGACTGCAGGGAGACAAATAACCCTATTAAAAAATGGGGTTCAGAGCTAAACAAAGAATTCACAGCTGAGGAATGCTGAATGGCTGAGAGGCACCTAAAGAAATGTTCAACATCCTTAGTCATCAGGAAAATGCAAATCAAAACAACCCTGAGATTCCACCTCACACCAGTCAGAATGGCTAAGATCAAAAACTCAGGTGACAACAGATGCTGGCGAGGGTGTAGAGAAAGAGGAACAGTCTTCAATTGTTGGTGGGATTGCAAGCTTGTACAACCATTCATTGCACTACCTGATTACCCAGCCATACCTCTCCTGGGCATATACCCAAATGATGCTCCAACATACAACAAAGGCATATCAATCATAGCAGCCTTATTTATAATAGCCAGAAGCTGGAAAGAACCCAGATACCCTTCAACAGAGGAATGGATACAGAAAATGTGGTACATCTACACAATGAAGTACTACTCAGCTATCAAAAACAATGACTTCATGGAAACTCACAGGCAAATGGATGGAACTAGAAAATATCATCCTGAGTGAGGTAACCCAATCACAAAAATCCACACATGGTATGCACTTACTGATAAGTGGATACTAGCCCAAAAGTTTGAATTACCCAAGATACAATCCACAGACCACATGAAGCTCAAGAAGAAGGATGACCAAAGTGCAGATGCTTCAGTCCTTCTTAAAAGGGTCAACAAAAATATTCAGAGGAGGGGATATGGAGACAGTTTGAAGAAGAAACTGAAGGAATGGCCATTCAGAGCCTGCACCACCCAGAGATCTGGCCCATATATACATATATACAGCCACCAAAACTAGACAATACTGAGGAAGCCAAGAAGTGCATGCTGACAGGAGCCTGATATAGCTGTCTCCTGAGAGGCTTAGCTAGAGCATATCAAATACAGAGATGAGTGCTAGCAACAAACCATTGAAATGAGAATGGGGTCCCAGTTTGAGGAGTTAAAGGACTGAAGGAACTGAAGGGGCTTACACCACCATAAGAACGACAATGCCAACCAACCAGAGCTCCCAGGGACTAAACCACTAACCAAAGACTACACATGGACAGACTCATGGTTCCATCTGCATAGGTAGCAGAGGATGGCCTTGTTGGGCACCAATGGAAGAAGAAGCCTTTGGTCCTGCCAAGGCTGGACCCCCAGTGTAGGGAAATGTCAGGGCAGGGAGGCAGGAAGGGAGAGTGGTTAGGGAGAGGGAACATCCTTATAGAAGAAGAGGAGGGGGGTGGGATAGGGGGCTTATGAATGGGAAACCAAGAAAGGGAATAACATTTAAATGTAAATAAAAATATCCAATAAGCAATATATAAAAAAGGAAATTTTAAAACCCACAACAAAGTTACATACAGAAAATGAAAACATTTTCTAAATGTGGACAGAACCTAGGAAAGACTAGAAAACAGAAAACTAACTCAAAGCCAACTATATTAAGGTGTTCAAAATTATAAATTTTACTGTTGTTTTAAGACAGGGTTTTACTATGTGGTATTGGCTGGCCTGGAACTTGCTCTGTAGACAGGGCTGGCCTTGAACTTACAGCAATCCATCTGCTACTGCCTCCTGAGGGCTGGGATTAAAGGCATGTGCCACCATACACAGCTTAAAGTAATAAATCTAGCTAAAAACTAAAATCACAATGTGGCAATTGAATTTAAAATATTATTTGTAGTACTATAAAATTCTGATGCATAGAAAAACAACTAACAAAACTTGGGCAACTGTTCTATATTAAGTTTAGTCTCTGTTGTTGCAGTAAAACCCAACCAACTTGGGGAGGGAATCATTTATTCAGTTGACAGGCAATAGCCATCATCAAGTGAAGTCAGGACAGGAATTCAAAAGCAGGAACATGGAGACAGGAGCTCCAGGAGAGGCCATGGAGGAGTCCTGCATACTGCCTGGCTTCCTCTGGCTTACTCAAAAATGTCACTTACACAACTAAATCAAACCTGATTGAAATGGCACCGCCCATAGTGGAGTGTGCCCTTTCACATCCATTAGAAATTAAGAAAAGGCCCCCCTCTACTCCCCCCCACAAATATGCCCAAAGGCCAATCTGCTGGAAGCGAATCCCAAAATGAGATTATCCTTTTCTCAGCTGACTCTAGCTTGTGTCAAGTTGATAGAATCTAAATAGTTTACTCCCTAACTTAAAACTGCTAGAAATATGAGGTCTTGCAAATGAAGAGCAGAATCCTGTCACCCGATTGTAAAATACAGTATTTAATTGTATGTCTTCTGTAGAGGAAATATCTCGTGTGTTGTATGGATGCACCACCTGTCAATTAAAAAGCCTGTGGCTTATGGCTTAGGCAGGAAATGGATGGCGGGACATCCAGGAGGCAGAAAGGATTCTGGTATAGAGCCAAGCACAGGAATATTCGCCCAGGAAGAAGTGAGGAAATGGTGGTGGGTACTTGAGTACACATGGCAGAACGTAGGTTAAAATAAATGATAAATGGGATATTTTAAGTTACATCTAGTCAGAGAAGAGCCTAGCTATATGGCCAAGGTATTCGTAAATATATTTTGCGTATGAATCTTATTTCTGGGAACATGGAACTGAGAGGTAGAACCAGGACCTGCTGTCTACAGTCTCTCTCAGATTATTAAATGTTCTTCTCAAATTCATCTAAAGCCTTAACATCCAAAATTCCAATCAACTCAAGAGAGCTTTTTACATCGGGACAGTTGGTAATAAGTAAGTGTTTTTGTCTGTGTGACAATCAATTCTAAAACATATGAAAAGGAAAGGAATCCTAGACTAACCAATGACATTTGAGGATGGAGTTATATGTCCAGAGTTCAAGATGTATATGCTTTGCCTTGTTTTGTTCTTTCAAAATTTGAAACAGGGAGTGGCTCACAAAATCTTAATCCTAGTTGAGGAGCTGTTGGTAATAGAAAAGTTTTAGGTCAGGGAGAGTTATTTCTTAGGTTGTGGTCCCTGGCAAGTCACCCTTACTTTAGTGGATGGTCCCACATACATACATACATACATACATATATACATACATACATACATACATACATACATATGTATGTATGTATGTGTATATATGTGTATATATGTGTGTATATATATATATATATATATATATATGAAAACACTAACTATTTTGTAGGTCACATATGCAATAAAGTGTAGGTGTCTACATGTGTCTGCAGAGGGTGGAGGTGGGTGGGTTGTGTCTGTGTCTGTGTGTGTTTTCAAGGGTAGTTTGCAAAGGTACTCATGCAATTCAGAGGATGGATGATGATTCTCTAGTAAATTCACTGACTGTGTATAGAAGAAAACAAATAAAACACATTTAATTCCTCTTTCTATTCAGAACTCTTGGCTGGCTTATTCAAGTAACTATAGCTGCTAAGGGTTCCCGAGTGGAATAGCCCTGTAACATCCCATGACTTACAGCAGTCCTCTACGAACTCTGGCTCTCATGTTCTTTCCGTGGCCTCTTCTGTGACATTCCCTCAGCATTGCCAGGGGAGATGAGAGGCAAATGTCAAGTTAGGGCTGAGAACTCCACAGTCATTTCTTGACAGCACTCTGACCGGATTTGAATCTCTGTAGCAACTGCTGTCCCACCGCAAGAGAAGCTTGTCTATTGATGACTGAGAGCCACACTCATCTATGTGTAAAAAGCTAAGCATTTAGAAGATAACTTGCTACTATGTATATTAGGTGAAATAATATCATTATGCTATTCCATCTCCCCAGCCACTGGTTCTCGGCCTGGACCTTAAATCCTATCAAAAAGCAATTGGTGACTTCCATGACACCCTTGTACCAATAGGCATAGTCATTATGCCCTAAGAAAACAGGAAGGGGAGGTGCAGAGTAGAGACTTGAAACACAGGACTGAGAGCACCCTACTGGGCATGCCCACTTCCAGGCCCAGGAAGTGAGACGTAAGTGTCCTTTGGTACAGCTGTGCTAAAAGTGATCTGTGGGATCAAATCTGAACAATGTGTTTCAAACTGGTTATTCCTGAAGATCTCAGGATTCACAGGTGACTAAGGCTCTCTTGTCTTCCAGCATCGTGAAAGCTAGCCACTAGGGAAGAAACTTCCAGACCAGTACCAGTTTGATTGCTGTGTGTATTGAGGCCAAAAGGTGTGATGTCTTCAGCAATAGGATCATACCACTAAATTCTCTGCCAAAATATTTTTTAATTGAAAACTGGGCTGCTGAGATAATTTAGTGAGGGAGGGGCATTCGTGACCAGCCAAGCCTTGTGACCTTGAGTTCAATCCCTGAAGTTCATACAGCAGAAGGAGAGATTTGACTCCTACAAGCTTTCCCCTGACCTACATACATGTCTGTGGCAGATGCACAAGCTTGTGCACACGCAGGGATGGATGGATGGATGGATGGATGGATGGATGGATGGATGGATGGATGGATGGATGGATGAAAAAATGAAGAGTCAACAATACAATGTGATGAGAATATAGAACAAAAGGAGGTCTCATTCATCACTGGCCCAGAATAAATGAGAGCAACACTTAAGATCATTGTCTGGGATTACTTAGTGTGCACTGGCTCTCACACTCTATTTCTAGATACACACCAAAGAGAAGCAAGTGCATATGCCCAATAAATGCATGTACAAAATGTACATAGAAGCTTTAGTCTTAGACATTTAAAAAAAAAACTGTTAAGATAAGCTAAGGCTCCAGACAACCCTAATGTGCCCTGATGAACCAAAGCCATCCAAGCTAAGCTCGAAAAGAAAATTATGCACATAACATACTAAAAGAAAACTATTACGAGGTTATGTGCATAAAAGAACAGTTTCAACCAAGAGTCCAGGAAGCAATTTCCAAACAGAATGAAAGGATTTGTGTACTTTATGCTAAAATAAAAGTAAGAATGTTTATTTAGCAAAACCCATCCTTAAGATGATAGGAAGGGGGCACAGAGTACAGACACTTAAAACATGGGACTGAGGCCAATCTACTGACTGGGCGTGCCCGGCTCCCAGGCCCAGGCAGTGAGACATAAGTGCCCTTTGGCACAGCTGTGTTAAAGGTGATCTGTGGAATCACACATTGTGCCTGCTTACTGAATGACTGGATTCACAAAGAAACCCAGCATGACAATTCCGGTTTTGACAACTGTAGAGGAAGTAAATGGTTCTCGTTTTACGGATAAGCGTGGATAATCTGAGAAGCAAAGAGAGGATACTTGTGAATTTGTGTTCCACACTACAAAAAGGCAGATGTGCGAGAGACTCACCTGGGGCTCTTCCTTCTAGAGATGTAACTTGTTGAATGTACAGAGCTCATGTAGTGTAAGCAGGGAATCAGATTAGGACATCTATACAATGTACAAATGCTACCCAACTATACCAACCAGCGCTAGCAGCACTGCATAAGGTTCTTGGGCAGACCGTATTGGTTGGAAGATTGAAAAGAATGCCTCTTTAGGAAGCTATGATGGAGACTCAAGTAGAAAGATATTTAATGACCCTGCAGCATCCAGCCCATAAGGATTGGTTCATGTATTGATAACTCAGAGGAAGGTTTGTCCAAGAACTTGAACCCAGACTACTTCACCAGTTTCACCATTACATAAGCAAGAGTATTTGCCAGTTTGATCAGTTAAAGTAAGTTCCTAAGAAGCTGGGGAGCAAAGAAACAGTCCTTCCCACAGGAGTGCTGCCCAGTGCTGGCATCGAATGCTTATTAAAGACTGAAGAAAGTAAATGCTCTTGTCTCTCCAGAGCCCTAAAAGTCTATTTAAAACATTTTCTAAAAATTCCAATGTAGCCCTCCTACAGCATGGCATTCGTCCTGTTGGCTCTAATGAACATTCCTGTAAGTATTCAAGGAACAGATCATTCTTAATATTTAAACCTTTGAAAATGAATTTTTAATGGCCATCCGATTAATTTCACAAGGCTGGACTTAACATTCTATTACATTCCTCTCCACAGCTGTCATAACTAGCAGAAAATGCATAATGGAATGAGAATGAAAGTCACATTTGCAGTAATAAAGAGTGTGAAGAAAAATGGAAAATTTTACTGAAATACTGACATAGTGATAGGCGTTCCGTATTTCTGAAAGGGATCCAAAAGATATAAAAATATCAATTAATTCATTTGGAAAAGTAGATTTTTAAATATCTGAAGTAGCCAAGATCAGGCTCAGAATATAAAGTTATAAAGTAATGACATAATAAATGTTTCATTATATTTTATATATATCATATTTTTATATATACATATATATAATAACTAACTACTAATATATAATACAGTAACCACTAATCTGTAAACAAACTGAAACAAATCAAAGGGAATAATACATTGAGCTATCTGATGTCTCCCTCATGGTGTAATCCACTATGCTGCATTACACAGCAGTGGGGGAAAGGCAGGCATAAATAAGTACTGGGAGAAAAAAAGATAATAAAAACCACAGAATCGGTAATCATCACTGAAAAGACTGGTGAGCTTCAGCAAAACCATCAATGAATCTGTGGTGGTTTGAATAAGCATGACCTCTGGATACCCATGCGTTTGAATACTTGGCCCATAGTGATTGGCACTATTAGGAGGTGTGGCCTTGTTGGAGGAAGTGTGTCATGTGGGGGTGGACTTTAAGGTGTCATTTGTTCAAGCTACACCCAATATGGGTCACGTTCTCCTGCTGCCTGTGGATCAAGATGTAGAACTCCCAGCACCATATCTGCCTGCGTGCCGCCACGTCCTACCCTGGTAATAATGGACTAAACCTCCAAGCCTGTACACCATCCCCAGTGAAATGTTTTCCTTTATAAGAGTTGCTGTGGTCATGGTGTTTCCTCATGGCAATAGAAACACCTACCAAGACAGATTCTGTGTCACGGCGAAGACTGAGACACAACAGAGTCTATGACAAAGCCTGAGACACAGCAGACAGGACAAGGTACAGAGCTGGGAGAGGGCAGTTTCTATTTTTAACTAAATTATTTCATTTATTTACATTCCAAATACTGCCCACCTTTCCCAGTCCCCCATCCCAGTGTCCTTCACCTCATACACCCTCCCCTTTGCCTTTGCCTCCCCCACCCACTCCTCTCATGAACCCACCCAGCCCCACCTCATCCTGCCCACCATCCCGCTTCCCTAGGGTTACAGGATTAGGCAATCCTCTCCCACTGAGGCCAGACAAGGCAGTCCTCTGCTCCATATGTGCTAGGGACCACAAACCAGCCCATGTAAGCTCTTTGGTTTGTGGCTTAGTCTCTGGGAGCTCTGAGGGGTCAGAGTTAGTTGACATGGGGCTGCCATCCCCTTTAGCTTCTCGAATCCTTCTCCTAACTCTTCCATAAAGGTCCCCAACCTCAGTTCAAGGGTTGACAGTAAGTATCTGCATCTGTCTCAGTCAGCTGCTGGTAGAGCCTCTCAGAGGACAGCTGTGCTAGGCTCCTGGCTGCAAGTACAACATGGCATCAGTAATAGTGTCAGGGTTTGGTGCCTGAGCATGGGACGGATCCCAAGTTGGGCCGGTCTCTGGACAGCCTTGACTTCAGTCTCTGCTCCATTTTTGTCCCTGAATTTCCTTTAGACAGGAACAATTTTGGGTCAAATTTTTTGAAGGTAGGTCAGTGATCCCATCCCTCCACGGGGGCCCTGTCTATCTACTGGAAGTGGTCTCTTCACTGTTGGGCATTTTGGCTAAGGTCATCCCCGTTGAGTCCTGGGAGCCTCTCACATCCCAGGTGTCTGGGACTTTCTAGAAGTTCCCTCTAATCCCCCACCCCTGCAGCTGCATTTTTCCATTCATTCTCCTAGCCCTCTGGAACTCTTTCCTGTCTCCCCCAAAAGTTAATACTGTCCCCCTTTCTTCCCCTCCCCTCTCCTACCCATGTCCCTTGCTCCCTCTGCCTCCTGTGATTATTTTATTCCCCTTTTAAGTAGGACTGAAGCATCCCCACTTAGGCTTTCCTCCTTGTTAAACTTTTTATGGTCTGTGAGTTGTACCATGGCTATTCTTTACTTTTTGGCTAATATCCACTTATCAGTGAGCATGCAGCATGCTTGTCCTACTGGGTTTGGGTTATCTCACTCAGGATGCTGAAGAACCAGCTGTATTACTCCTGGGCATATACAGAAAAGATGCCCCACCATACCACAAGGACTTGCGTTCCTAAGAGCCTTATTCATAATAGCCAGAAGCTGGGAACAACTGAGATGTTTCCTCACCAGGACAGATACAGAAAATGTGGTTCATTTACAAAATGGAATGCTATTCAGATATTAAAAGCGAGGACATCATGAATTTTGCAGGCAAACGGATGGAACAAGATGGTTTCTTAATCAATGTCCTTTCCGTGGTCAGTGATGTCACAGCATCAAACGAAGTGAGAAAACCTACTATTATTCTGCCGAAGGGACATGGTGATAATACGTCCTCTCATAAAACCACTATGCCCACAGATCAGAGCCTCACTCAGCCCTCATCAGAGATGTTTCTTCTTGCAGTAGACGCTAATTAACCCAGAGACCCATGACTGCACACCGTTCAGAGAAGGAGAGACTCTGGAGCACTCGACCCTGAATGGGCTGCCTTTATCTCCCTCACAGCTCAGGGTAATGTGAAAGAGGAGGCGAGAGGATCATAAGAGCAAGAGGTAGAGAACGACTCCAAGGAAACGGCATCTCCCAGACCCAACAGGGCTGATAACATAGGCTTTTGTTGTTGGGGTTTCTTTCATTTTACTATTCATTAAAAGGTGCTTTGAGAATTATAATTAGATTGACAATGTCTTATGAGCCTGTCACATCAACAATGAACTTCAAATGTTCTTATGAATTTAATGATTGGAAATTTTTAATATTTTACTGAGAAATAGAAGTTGAATTTTTTTTTTAACATTATCTTTCCTTCTACTGGACCTTGCATGTGACCTTGCACTGTCACAGAGCTATACCTCAACCCTCTTTGTGTGTTTGGGGAGGAGAATGGCTGTGTGGTTTCTGTAGTGTGTGAGCTCTGTGTGGTATGGTGTGTGTATGTGTGTGTGGTGTGGTGTGGGGCGTGTGTGTGTGTGTGTGTGTGTGTGTGTGTGTGTGTGGTATGTATTGATGTGGTTTGTGTAGTGGTGGTAGTATGTATGTGATGTATACATGTGTATAGTGTGTGTGTTTGTGTGTGTGTGTGTGTGTGTGTGTGTGTTTCATGCATGTGTATGTAGGGAGGTTCACTTACTGGTGCATGCACTTGTAGAGGCCAGAGTACACTTCACATGTGTTTCTCCACTGCCCTCCACTTTCTTCTGTGGAACAGTCTCTTACTAAACCAAGAATTCACCATTTCAACTATACTGGCTGCCTAACAACCTCAGGAATCTTCCTGTCTCTGCTCCTAACCCCCCAATTCTGGGGTCAAAGGCACATGCCACCATGCATAGCTTTTGTATGGGTACTGTGGATCCGAAATCAAGTCCCCACGTTTACACAATCAGTACTGTCTCCCTGATCCATATCCCCAGCTCATCATTGCATTGTATTGTACAAATGAAGCATTGCATTATATTGTGTTGTGTTGTATTATATTGTATTGATTGTAGTAGATTGTATCATTTTGAGAAAGGGTCTCACCAAGCTGCTTAGGCTGGCCTTGCACTTATAATCCTCCTGTCACAGACTCTAATGGATGTTCTTAATTTCACAACCACACAAAAGACTGGGAACATAGTACACTGGCTGGTTTTGTGTCAACTTGACAGAAGCATGAGTCATCAGAGAGAAGGATCCTCAGTTGGGGAAACGCCTCCATGAGACCCAGCTTAAGGCGTTTTCTCGATTAGTGATCAATGAGTGGTGCCATCCCTGAGTTGGTAGTCCTGGATTCTATAAGAAAGTAGGCTGAGGAAGCCATGGGTAAGCAAGCCAGTAAGCAACCCCCCTCCAAGGTTTCTGAATCAGCTCCTGCCTCCAAGTTCCAGACCTGCTTAAGTTCCTGTCCTGGTTTTCTCCAGTGATGAACTATGATCTGGAATCATAAGCCCAAAAATCCCTTTCCTCCCCAAACTTGCTTTTTGGTCATGGAATTTCATCTCAGCAATAGAAACCCTAACTAAAACACATAGTAACTGTAAAAATGTTCCTGTGTGTGTAATGTTTTTGACAGCCTAAGACTGGAAATTTTTTTCAATGAGAATTACCCTCTGGGACAATTATTAGACCTCGGATGGCTTTGCTAAGTAACCTTTTCTATAGATTTGATGGTTTTTCCCTTAATGAATCCAACCAAAATAATAAAACAAAATAGCACTCGTGTGTGAACCCAATTTGGCCAGTAGTCATTTCACTGGACAACTAGCATTTGAATTGCAAGTACGGCCAATCTGCTTTACAGAAATGTTTCCTGCATCAGAAGCTAAGAAAGTGAGAGCCCATCCCCACACGAATTTGTTGCAGCTGTGTTTATGAAGCCGGTTTGCTGCTGTGCCAGCATCCTTCACACCTCCACTTCTGAAAAGAAGGGGGGCGAGCCGGCATGCCTCTATCTGCTGTCCTCATTCCCATCACCCCTCTGCGCCCCCTCTAAGGTCCTCGCACACTGTACAAATCTTTCCTAACCGTCTTGACAGTTAGCCTCATCAGCCTCCATAGCCCTCCACCTGTGTCTGAGCCCAATACTTCTAAGTTAAACTTTGACCATCGTGGTTGATATTCCATTTGAATTTGTTTCGGAATTTGCCCCTCTGACTGTATTTCCAACTTCAAAATTAATACTTTAAGTTCCTTGAAGAAAACATCCCCACACATGTATGTGTCTGTACATGTGTGCATACATAAATTGTGTGTGTGTGTGCGTGTGTGTATGTGTGTGTGTGTGATGGATGTGCCACATGTGTATGAGGGTGCATGCATGTCACCGTGTATATGTGGAGGTCACCTTGCCTTCTACCTTGTTTGAATTGTTCACAGCTGCATATGCCACGTTAGGTGGCCTGAGAGCTTTAAGAGATTCCCTGCTCTTGTCATAGGAGAAAAAAGATTACAGACATGTGCTACCAACACCCAACATCATGTGAAGTCTCTGAATTCAAACTCAGGCCCTCCTGTTTGTGTGACAGGCACCTTAGACATTAAATTTCCCACCCACTTCCTGAAAAGTTACTTCCTGAAAAGTCGTAGCCCATTCTGGAAATATTTGCACCGTTGAGAAGGTAATTAGTTGAGTACCTGATGACAATCATTTTGGCATCTCTAAGTGGAAATATGATAAACGAGGAACTAGGGAAAGGCTTGACACCACTTCAACATCTAGAAATGCAATCAAACAAGCGTTTGCTAGGCAGGAAGTCACTTTTGGCTAGGAGAGACGTGAAGCTGAGACTGTTTATCCCCTAGGGAAATGAAAGGCAAGTTAGAATTACTACTGTGACACAAAGTATCAGCTGTAGCAAACATGCAATGCCCTAAGTTAGCAGGCTGGTGTCAACCGAAACATGATTTTCAAGTTATGAAACTTTGACATGGTGGATAATTTTGTATCTGAGTATCTAGGACCAATGTTTGTTTCCCATTTCAGTAGATTAAAAACTCCAGGGGACTGGATACCAATTCTCTCCTTTAAGACTCTCAGGCTTGCTAGGCCATGGTGGCACATGCCTCCAATTCCAGCAATGGGGAGGCAGAGACAGGTGTGTAGGATGTCATACAGGTGAAGCAGGTATAAGACAGAATGAGGCCTGTCATTGGACGAGAAGGAAGGATGGTTGGAGAAAAGTTTTAGAGAGAGGAGGAGACTGGAGGAGGCCGGAGAAGCAGCAGAGAGAACATGGAGACAAGATTCCGTTCTGCGTATTTACAGGTTGTTATGAATGTTCTTAAGGGATGGATGTGCATAGGGCTTTGTGTGTCTAGGTGGGCAATTATATCTTATCAATTGGATCAGAGGTTATTGTGTTGTGTGTTCTTTCATGTGACGATTTGAGTTCAAGAGAGTGTGTAGTGGCTGGAGACACTAGGCTCCCACTGAATTGAGATGTGTATGTCTGGCATGGTGGCAACCTGCCTTGAGAACTGGACGGGTAGAGAGATTGCTGCCAGGCTCAGAGAGAAGCTATCAACAATGTGATATGGGATGGAGCAGAGCAGGTGAGACGCTTTGCTGACTGAGATGACGATATCTACCAGATATCTTGAGGCACTATAGTGCTGGATCTAGTACAGGATAAAAGACAGCCTTTTTTTATAATTTTACAGCAACACAAGTGAATCTCTGAGTTGGAGGCCAGCCTGATTTACAGAACTAGTTCGGGAACAGCCAACTGGGGCTATAAAGAGAAACCCTGCTTTGAAAAATAACCATCATCATCATCGCTCCCCATCCCGCTCCCGCCCAGCAATGGGTAAAGAAACATGGTGGTGGTGGTGTTTCTCTGATATCAGTCAGGGGCAGAACCAATGACTGACTGTCCTTTGCTTATCGTGACTCGATGCCTGGCTTGGTGGCCCAAGCAGTTATATACCTAGGACACATAAAAATCAAATCAAATCAAATCCAGGCAGTACAGCTCAAGAGGAGGAAGACAGACACTTTCTGCTACTCCTTGCAATGTGGCCTGGGAGAGATGTCCACAGACCTTCCCTCTGCCCCCACAGCAAGGGTGAGCCATAGACACAGAGAGATGGGCCTGCCGCCACACAGTGCAGCCTGGGAGGACAAAGTCAGACAGAGACCTGCAAATGGCCACGCCACCCACAGACCCTGCCTTCTGGTGCGTGCCACAGGCAGGCTGTAGACACCCACTTGCTTCCACACCATATAGCACAGCCGGAGGAAGTCAGTCAGGTACTCACCAGCTGCGTGGCCAGCCTGCAGTGGGAGCTACCACATGTTCGAGTATGTGGTAGTCAGAAAGGAGAAAGAGAAGTGGAATGGTTTGAGCGTTATGAAGAGAGACAGGACTGGAGACTCATGGCTGGAGAGGAGTATCCTGTTGTGAGTGGCTAGCCCTGCCACCTGGGGCCATAGTGAGGTCCCAGCCTGAGCCGCTGCTAAGGGCCAAGACTGGGTCCATGGCCCTGTGGCTCATACTAGAGAACATGGGGATGACCCTGGTCAGTGCAGCAGCAGGGGACCATGTGGATGTTCAGGGGCTGCGCAGTATTGGCCCCTCCCCTCAGTGGCTGTGGTACTCTAGAGAGCTGCCCTTATCTTTCACCTGTGGCAGCACTCAGGAGAGCTGGCCCTGCACTTCTCCTAGGAAGCAGAGTGGAGCTGATGACCCTGATGGCAGAGGTATGGTTAAACAGGTCCTAGAGGTGGGAGTGTGGGAGAGCTGACCCTGTCACTTGTCTGCCACTGGGTGGCATGGTGCAGAGATTTCTCCTCTCCCCCAGCCCTTGCCACCTCCAGCAATCAGAAAAATCTGTCTAGAGGGTCATGAGCTGGGGAGAGCTATCCCTGTGTAGCACTGGGTAGAGCAGGCCCTGCACCTGGACAGCACAGTAGAACTGACCGTGGTGGGGGGTTGAGGAGGAGGTGAGCTGGCCCTCAGGCCACATGGGAGAGATGGCCCTGCTAATCATCTGTCATGAGGCGGTGTGGGTACAGGGGGTTATGCCCTCCCCACCCTTGTCCTTCGACACCTGTAGCAGTAAGGAGAGCTGGTTCCCAGGGTCATGAGAGCAGGTGAGCTGCCTCTGTCCCTCACCAGCTGCAGCACTCAGGAGAGTGGGCCCTGCACCTCACCTGGGTAGCTCAGTAGGGCTGGCTCTGGTTGAGGGGGATCAGGTGAGCTAGCCCCAGCCCTCCCCAACCCTTCCCTTGTCACCTTCCCTAGTTAGGAGAGCTAGCGCCAGTGCATGAGAACAGAAAAGTTGTCCCTGCCCCCTCACAGGCTGTGGTACTTGGGAGAGCCAGGCCCTGTACTTTGCCTGAGCAACACAATAGAGCTGGCTCTGATGTTGAAGACAAGGTTGAGTCAGCCCTAAGGATATAAAAGAGGAGGGCTATCCAAGAACCTTGCAGGCTGCAACAATTGGGAGAGTGGATCTCATACCTTGACTGGGCAACAGAGTAGAGCTGGGTCTGAAGGAATGGGTGTAGGTGAGCTGGCCAGAGGGCACAAGAACAGGAGAGTTGACCTTGCCTCCTGGTGATGGTGGCATTGGGTGGTGTGCTGGTTTGAATATGCTTGGCCCAAGGAATGGCACAACTAGGAGGCTTGGCCTTGTTGGAGTGGGTGTGGCCTTGTTGAAGGAAGTGTGTCACTGTGGGGGTAGGCTTTGAGATCCTCCTCCTAGTTGCCTGGAAAACAGTAGCCTTTTCCTGACTGCCTTTGTGTCAAGATGGAGAACTCTCAGCTCCTCCAGCACCATGCCTGCCTGGATGCTGCCATGTTTCCCAGCATGAAATTTTGATCCTCCTGCCTTAGCCTCTGGAGCAACTGGGACTGTAGGTTAGCACTACCAGCCCTGGCTAGAATGAATACCTTTGCAGATCATCTCATCATAGGCATATAGTTTTACTTCCTACTTTAGTAAGAGTCTAACCTTCCCTCTAGCCCACCACCCACCAGAGGTAGTGGAAAAGAAAAGTTATTAGGATATGAGGGAAATGGACCTCTTTAGAAATAGTTCTTTGGGGTTATTCCAATCTTCCTTGTTCTCAGTCCAGTCCACTAGCAAACACCAAACACGAGGCAGCAGCTGAGCTCAGTCCACTTGGGAGACACCACACAAGAATCAGCAAGGGCAGTTCAATCCAGAAGAAACCAGAGGCTTGCCAATTGACTCAGGTTTGAGGAAGCAGCAAGAAGCCTCAGGACTCTCAAGACACAATTCACAGACCACATGAGGCTCAAGAAGAAGGAAGACCAAAGTGTGAATGCTTCAGTCCTTCTTAGAAGGGGGAATAAAATACTCACAGGAAATAGACAAATTGTGGAGCAGAAAGGTCATCTAGAGAGTGCCCCACCTGGGGATCCAGCCCATATGCAGCCACCAAACCCAGACATTATTGCAGACGCCAACAAGTGCATGCTGACAGGAGCCTGATATAACTGTCTCTTGAGAGGCTCTGCCAGAGCCTGACAAATACAGAGGCGGACGCTCACAGCCAACCATGGAACTGAGCACGGGGTCTCCAATGGAGGAGTTAGAAAAAGGACTGAAGGAGCTGAAGGGGCTTGCAACCCGTAGGAAAAACAACAATATCTATTAGTCAGACCCCTCAGAGCTCTCAAGGACTAAACCACCAACCAAAGAGTACACATGGAGCAACCCATGGCTCCAGCCGCATACATAGCAGAGAATGGCCTTGTCAGGTATCAGTGGGAGGAGAGGCCCTTGGTCCTGTGAAGGCTCGATGCCTCAGTGTAAGGGAATGCCAGGGCAGGGAGGCAGGAGGGAGTTGGTGGGTGGGTAGGGGATCACCCTCACAGCAGGGGGAGGGGAAATGGGATAGGGGATAACATTTGAAATGCAAATAAAGAAAATATCCAGAAAAATAAAATAAAAATTGTACATCTGCCACATTATTTTTTAAATAATGTTTTTTGCTGAGTTTCTCACTATGAAGTCATCACAGGTGAAGCACAGCAAGGCAATGCAAGGCCAACCAGTACATGCGTGTGATCACTGAACACTAGAGAGGGGTCATGTTTGTATTCTTCCTAAACATGTGTCCTCTCACGTGTTTGCCATAGACAAGCATTGTTTTATCTCTACCTGCTTTATCAAAACATTGTCTCACTTGTCTGCTCCAGTAAACCATTATAACCTGAGTCTCCAAGGAAGCCAGAAATTTTCACTTTATCTCCTATCTTTTAACGGTCATTGATAGTGACTTGGATTTTTTTTTTTGTTTTTGTTTTTCCAAAAAGTTCCTATAGGAACTTCTCGTATCTAAGGCCAGATTAAATGCAGTGTTCAGGTTTGGCCTGTTGCGATGCATTGCAATGCTAAGTGTGAGACCCCAAGACCTTGTTGCTCCAGAGATGAGAACGTCCGCATGTAGACCCAAACGATGCTGTGTGACCCTCCCCCCCACGTTATTCCTGATTGGTGAATAAAGGTGCCTACAGCCTATAGGTGCACAGAATAGAGTTAGGTGGGGCTTGGTGTTCTCAGCCTTGGGGTCAGAGGGAAACACAGGAGAGAGAGAAGAAGGTGGAGAGAGGAGAAACCACCATGGGGTAAAAATCTTAAAGTAACGGTCATGTGGGTTGGCTAATTGGAGTTAAGAGCAGCCCAGATGAAACATGGCAAATTATATAACGGGATTATTGACTGGGAAATAGACATAATAGCATAGAAGATAGATATCTGCTCAGATGCCCAGCTCTTATGCTGGTTAAAGTTTATTATAAATATAAAGGTTGTGTGTCTTTTATCCGGGAACTAAATGGTCAAAGGTGGGTGGAAACCCAGGATTGAGATTAAATATTTTCAACAACAGTGCAGCGCTTCACTGAGTCGAAGCAGCACACTGTGGGGGTCCTATCCCCAGGACTGCAAACCCACACACTGAAACATCTATGGCCAAAGCTGGCCTAGAGAGCAAAGAGACAGACACGATGCATGGCTGGACGGAACAATGGCTACTTTCATTCACCCAGTAGTCTGAAACGCAGACACAGGACAAAGGCTCCTGTTTGGTTGACATAAGCTGGTGCCACACTACTTTTTATGTGCATGTGGCTAAAGATGTCGGTGCGGCTATCTATCCCCAGGGCTGATTTCTTCCCCCACATTTTTGCCTCACTCCAACAGGATTAATGTTCCACGAGGCTCCAATCGCTGTCCAGTTTTATGGGAAATTCATTCAAGGCTGGAACAAGCTACATGGATGAACTGGGTAGGTAGCTCTTTTTGTTTTTTTTGTTTTTTGTTTTTTTTTTTTTTTGGAGCTGGGGACCGAACCCCGGGCCTTTCGCTTCCTAGGTAAGCGCTCTACCGCTGAGCTAAATCCCCAGCCCCGGTAGCTCTTTTTGAATCACTGTCTTCCACGGCAGTCTGCTCTGAGCATCTTAAACCAGGGGTTCTCAACCTTCCTAGTGCTGTGCCCCTTTAATACAGTTCCTCGTGTGGTAATGACTCCAACCATAACATTATCAGTGTTGCTTATTTCATAGCTGTAATTTTGCTACTGTTAGGAATTGTAATATAAATATCTGGTATTCAACCCCTGTGAAAGGGTCATTCAGTATCCCTCCCCCGAAGGGATTGAAACCAATTGGTTAAGAATCACCGATTAGGAAAAGGAAAGTCAGAAATTCTCTTCATCATCCCCTTGCCCTGCCAGACAGGTGACTGTTGATGGTTCGGGCCGCTGCGTTTGGAACTAGGCACTGTGAAAACAATCTGTGCATCCACTTAAAACCCCAGCACCTGCAGTTCGCACACACACACCTCCCAGGGCTTGCCAGGATACTTTGGGGTAATGGAAATGCTTAGAGGGCAATTTTTTCTAAGAAGTCGGGAAACTGGGTGGGGTAGGGATGGTTGGGAGTGTGTGGAGGGATCAAAAAGTTGAAACGTGAGAGTTTGGGATTTATCAAAAGATTGCAGGTTATTAGAGCGAGAAACAGAAAACAGGTCATTTCGTGTACAGACCTGAGAGGGGCCTCTTAGCTCATCCCATGTCTAGTGTGCCCATTACCTAAAAATACGATAAAGAAGTGTGACTGGGCATAGACATTAAAAGGACTCTGGTGAGTCTGAACAAGGCAAACATGGCCCTAGCAGGCCTTGCCCTTCTCTCCTATTCTCAACCTTGCTAAAAAAAAAAAAAAAAAAAAAAAAAAAAAACAAGCAACCAAAGCAAGCAAGCAAACAAACAAACAAACAAACAAACAACAAAAACATTAGATTACATTTCTGAAGCTAGGTACCAAGATCAACTCGCTTACTTAGCCACTTCCTTCTAAGGCTGACTACCGAGATCCAGCTATCAGAGCATTTAAATCCAGCAATCAGAAACTCCCTCTGGCTCACCCAATTAAACATGCCCAATTAAGATTAAACACCTCATCCTAATCTGGGGTTTCCTCTTTACCTTTTTAAACCGCCATTTGCCTTCAGGCTGTCCGTCTCCTCACTGTCCTGAGGCAGTCCTCTGTGCTTCCCTCCCCCTTTCGCTTGCCCTCCATCTCTTGTCTTTGTCTCTTATTCCCTGCCCTTTGTCCCTCTAAGGCAAATGTATCTCCTAAGTGCTGTAAACTCAGTCTTGGAGGTCCCAAGGTCACACAGGTCCCTTTTGGGGTTAGGGAAACATCAAGCAATTGGGACGAGAGTTCAGTATTTGTCAGGCTAAGATTTTTTTCAAGACGAAGAAGCCTGGCTTCTCAGACCTGCCTGGCTCTTTTGACTTCTTCTGCGGTTCTTTGTAGCTTTCCTCCCGAAGGCATTAGCATAGAGGAGAAGGTCAGGACGTGAATATGACCCAGAGGAAGGAATGTCCGGGCTGGACTCACGCTGTGATCTTGTCAGAGTCACACGGCTTTGATGGGAGACATTGTCCCCAGAGGTTTCCGCCACAAGGTGAACACATGCGAGATAAAGATCAAATTTAAGTAAATTATATATACAATCTAGTCACTGTCACCGGATCCCAGATGGTACTTTCTTTCTCTTTCAGAATTCCCGTATTAAGCTAAACAAAACTGACTTGTGAGTTGGTCAGGGTCAAGGCTTTAGCTATTTACCTTCAGTTTTCCAGTAAAATCCTTTTGTAAGCGACAACTTTAAAAATGCCACACATAATTAAAGTACAGAGATCTACCTGTACCTGTGACAGTGAGTCTGCCTCTGGAGAGGCCTCACAACCATTCGCCACCACAGAATACAGACTGAAGCAATGGCTTCCCATACCTATGTCCTATCTGAGAGGGACCTACCGCCTTCTTCCTTCTCAATTCACCTAGAGCCCATGCCCGAGTCTGCAAATTCTACCCATAGACTGCTATTGTTTAATCTTCTCCTCTGTCCATCTTCTGTCTGGGTGAACAGTGTTCCTCTGAGGCCAACAGTTATCCACAGGAGTGGGAGCTTTAGAGTCCACGAATCTCACCACTTGGCTTACAAAGAGCAAATGAGTCCCAGAGAAAGGAAACGATTTCCTCAAAGTCACATAGGTGATGAAGGGACAAGCCATAATCGGTGTGGAGCCACTCATCTGTGCTGTAGTGTGCACAGGGCCATCTTCTCTGACCTTCCCAGCTACTGAACAATTCTCCTTTCTCACCAGCTTCCCATTCTCAGGACACCGATCTGGGAAATATAATAAATCTTTTGAAAGTATCTGCCCATCGCACACAAAGGATCGGGTGCAATCGATTTTATTGAAATGTGTCCCTTAAGCAAGGACATTCGTAGAATAGGTATTTAAGTCTTCCGAGAAGAGGCTGTGTAGAGGATGAAAGAAACAAATGTCAAAAGCAAAAGTCTGTTTTTCAAGACGGCAATAGTCATCTTAAGGTGGGTCAACTCTTGCATATGCTGTCATCAAAACCATATCCCAGGTTGAAGAGATGGCTCAGTGGTTAGAGCACTGACTGCTCTTCCAGAGGTCCTGAGTTCAATTCCCAGCAACCACATGGTGGCTCACAAACATTTGTAATGGGATCCAACGCTTTCTTCTGGTGTGTCTGAGGATAGCTACAGTGTACTCATATACATAAAATAAATAAAAATATTTTTTAACAAAGTAATTATGAAAAAAATCACATACTCTTTAATTTGGATTGGGGTATTTAAAGTAATAAATGTAAAAATAGATGTATACAGTGTCAAGGAAAAGAATTTAGAGTAGAGTATAGTCTCTCAATGTTTTAAATAAATGCCTGCCAATTGTTAAGATATCCTATTTTTAAGCCTTAAAATTATAAACTCATAATTTTAAAAATACAAGGCCATATATTCACATGTCAAGTCACATACCAAGCTATTGGCTGCCTCCAACTGCACTCAATTCTCAAATGTAATGAAGACCCTCAATTATACCTTTTTCCAAAAACTCCCCTCCTCTTACATTTTGAAAGGAATGATGATTTCTTGGCAGAAATCTTTTTGATTTCACTTCGTCTAACTCAGTCCAAGAACTAGAGTGACCATAGGGTCACTTCCATCCACCAAGAACTTCCTGTAAGTGGTTATTTCTCCTCATCCTGAATCTTTCAGTGATAAAGTTCTCTAGAGATCCATCTGTTTTGTTGACGAAAACATTCTTGACAGTTTGTCCAAGACTTCCGTTATCTGAATGCAGGTCCCTAGGAATAACATATGCAAATGTAAGTAGCAAGACTAGATTCCAACCCCACAGGGAAGCTTTAAATTTCTTTTTAGAAGGTAACAGTGTGTGTGTGTGTGTGTGTGTGTGTGTGTGTGTGTGTGTGTGTGTGTGTGTGTGTGTATGCTTGTGCATGTGTATTGAAGCTATAGGGTTGTGAGTCCCAAGTCTGCTCTGCCACAGGGCTCTGCCACTTGGCAAGGCAGGACAAGGGGAGTTTGACTGTGCGTACCCTACACTGTCACCAGGTAGGTGTTGGGCTGTAGGGATACCACTCCAGGGATGGGAAAGCGCAGTCTGAGGCAAGGGACAGCTGGAGCTGGCTCAGGGGTCCTCAGGCCTGTAAGGAGGCTGGGGCCATGGAGTTCTCAGGCTCTTGGACACCCGGGCACCGCTGGAAATTGAGAAAGAGCTGAGAATAGAATCTGGGCCTTTCAGCTGGATATAGCCAAAACAGGTGGGAGGGGCAGGATGAGGGACCTCTGGCTTGTCCCAAGGGGAGGGTCCTTGGCTTGACTACAGGTTTGGGCTTGGTGGAGGTTGTGGCTAGGAGTGCTGAGAGACCTTCCACGGGAGACTGGGCAGCGGCTCTGTAGGCAAAGGCCTTCTCCATGGCTCCTCATGGCAGATCCCAGTGAAAAGAGACAGCCTGTGGTTCCAAATCATTTATTGCCGTGGTGGAAAGTGGATGTGTACAGCCATGCCCCACTTCTCAGGGTGAGCCTGGGATTAAATACCTTTTGCATGTCTGGGAAGGGAAGCTTATTGGCTAAGCCCTCTGGGACTCTAGTTACCTCATTAGAATGGTGATCTCTGTCTTGAGCCTATGTGACCAGAGGTCATGTCCTTTTCCTCATCTACATATAGAGGGGCTTGGGGCATTGCCCTTAAGTGACTGATGGCCACACATCTATGAGAGGCTGCAGCTAGTGACAGGAGCTTGGTGCCTAGGAGCAGGTGAAGCTTCTACCATCCCTTAAGGGTCTCCATCCCTTAAGGATCTCCGAGCCTTCCAAGCCTTGTTCAACTGAGAACCAGGCTACCTCTCATTGCCCCACAAGCGGTTGCATTCATTGGATGTCCTGGAACTGGGATTACAGTCACGAACAGCCCAATGTGGGTGGTGGGCACTGAATTCTGGTCCTCTACAGAAGCAGCACGTGTTAAAAGATGAGTCATCTCCCCAGTCCCAAAAGTTGGAAATTTCTGAGACAGACAAATGGGTTCAAGCCCTAACTCTTCTTCATACCTATCTATAACTTTAAACAAGTTACCTAAGTTGACTTAACATTGAGATTTCCTGTGTTTAGACGTCTGTGGTAATTAATGGCAAATGCAAGGAATCAATCAAGAGTTGCTGTTACAAGTGTCCCTGAGGTACCTGTGCTGCCCAGCAGACATATTGCTGCAACTTAATGAGATTCTTAACAATAAAGAGCTGGGAAAATGAAGACTTCAAGCTTGTAAAGAACCGGGTTTATAGATCTAAAATTGCGATGTCTTTGGAGACTGAGGAAATTTGAGCCAGGTAGTAAAAGCCAGTAAGGAAGAAAACAGCTCCTCCAATCCCCTATGTTACGGGCATGAAAGCAAAATAAAGTCTTAAGGATTGTTTTATGTTCTCCCACTTAACCCTCTTTTCCTTAACTAAACGATGAGGTTGACAGCAAAGAAAACTAGATCACTGACTTCTTATTAGAGCCCAGGTAACAATCCATGGATCCTAGGCAGAGAACAAGTCCCCATCTTAGCCACACCAGCATTAGATGAATCGTGGTTTTTAAGGGTCATGCAATAATGGGTCCTTTGTTGTCGGATGCCAAACAGCGAGACAATCATCCTTCTGGGTGACTGTTGTCGGGCTGTGCAGCCATATTGGGTAAAACAGTGGCTCCTCTGGCTGTGCCTTGCCCTAGGCAACTCCATCTGACAAGCGGCTTTTAGCCCTATTTTAAGTGCATGTCAGAGGCAGGGTGGCTTTAGACCCACTGGACACGTGAACAGCATCCAGTGCCGCCCATGAGGCTAATAAACAACTTGTTCTTAAAAAGAATAGTCCAACTATAAACTTATCACCAAAAGCTAAACTGTAGAAGGACATGAATATATACTCAGAACCAGGCTTGAGGATTTATTGAACAAGCCAGACCAAGGAAAAGGTTCTAACTCTTTCATCTGGACCCAAGGACACTCAAAACCATGATGGTGAAGGTCCCAACTGACCTGTCAACCAAGCACCTGGTGTGTGCTTCAAGGGACAGACAGATCTCCCACCCATCCCCAGCTTCAGCTCTGCTGAGTCCCCACTGTTGACACAGCCGACATAGCCAATTCAGGCTGCCATTTGTTTACCTTCCAGTTCATTCAATCGGACCCAGCTCTGTCTTTCACCTTCACAGCTCCATGGGGAACTCCCCTCTACAGCTTGACTCAAGTCTGAGGTTCAGCTCGGCTCGGGTCCTATGGCTTAATTATAGAGCATCTGCAACAGCTGCCCACCAGAGTTAATGATCTCATCTCCCCTATCCCTAAGAAATTGCCTTACATCCCTATCAGCGTCTGGTTTCTGCCTCTCAGTGAGGCCTTTTTCGGATTCCATGAACTCCACTATGGCCCTTAAGTCTTTGCAACTATACACAAACACCACACACACACACACACACACACACACACACACACACACACACACACACACACACACGCACACACACACACACAAAACCCTCCAACCTTGGGAGTCGAGAGAGATGGCTCCATGGTTAAGAGCACTTGCTGCTGCTCTTCCCAAAGAGCAGAGGGCAGACCCCAGTAGCCCTGAGGTGACTCACTTCTACTGGTTCTCTCCAGCTCCAGCAAGACCCAATGCCTCTGATCTCCACAGACATCACTTGCATGCACAAACACATGCATATACACACAAGTTAAAAATATATCTTTTTGCAAAGCAGAATTCCTAAAAAAAAAAAAAAAGGAAATTTCCCTCAGCAGGATTGACATCTGAACCAATGAACCAACTCTGACTTGTGGCCAGCAGCCTGACCTGCACCAGAAAGTGTTACAAAGCCAATCTGGAGGAAAAGGTGGGTGTGCACAGGCGATGTGGAAGTGAGCCAGAGGTTTGCACTCGCCCCAGTGCCTCCTCCTTGGTCCCAATGTCCCCACCCAAAACACACTCATGTAGCCCCACTATTTTCTATTTAATGGTCTGCAAAATGACTTCAGAAATATTTTCACTTTTAAAGTGTTTCGACTTGAGTGGCCCCATTAACTCTGAAACCAACTTTTACCTGCGATCTGTAGATTATCCACCTCAGAAGAGAAAGGTAGAGGGCAGAGGAAAATACATACTCGATGTTAAGTGAGACCCAGGCCAATAAAGAGCTCAGAGCCTGCTGAATGGTAGCCTGTAAATGTCTTTAAAAAATCAGACACATGCAATTTTGAAATTATGCCTCCAGCCTTAAGGCACTTTATCTTTTATTTGGAGCACAAATGATGTAAAGCGATTTTCCAGACCGTGGAAGGACAAACTGGAAAGAACTCAATGGAATATGAGCTTGAGGGGAAGGTATTAAGCTACGTTCTATACATTTACCCTTACCTCAGAGCGTCTTAGATTTGTGGCCTGGACAGAATTCTGGGGATTAAACAATGGGTGTCAAAATCACCAACCCCCAGGTCTTTACACATTTCTATGTGAAATGTACATTCTGTGTTCTCCACCATGACGAGGTGTGACAAACAGGGGCAGGGGGAAGCATAATTAATGTGCTAAAACCTTATTACACCTGTAATAAAATTTTGGGTGAACATGAGGCATTTAAAGTACAGTGTGGCTAACTATTTGAGATGTTGGTTCTGGGTCTGTTCTGACAGTTGATCTGACCTCAGAGCAACAGTTTTTGAAATATAACTGCCCACCTCAACAGTACACTTGACTTTATTTTAATATATACAATATACCAAAATGGTCAGAGTAGCTACGTAGTCCAGTAAGAGGGGACGCCTCAGGGTCTGGGTTCTGGGGACACATGCTTTCCCTTCCATCTCCCACAGTGCCATCTGATGTCAGTTGCCATGACTGGGTAAAGGTTATCTCTCAGTACCAATATAAACCAAATGTGTTCCCTCCATATCCAGGATGAGTATGTGCTTCTGTCCTGGTGTTCCACAGGGCATGTCCCCAGTTGGAAGAACTGGGATTGCATAGCCCTCGTTGGTGTTTGTGACCAAGGCCAATGAAGTGTGGGTTTGTATCCACTGGCTTTTCAGGAGGTACAACTGGACCTGGGAAACAGTTGTTTAATAAGGTCACACTCTAGTGGAAGATAAGTATATGCCCATAGGAAAACAGGAGGAAAGAACACAGGCTGCTCACTCCATGGACCACTAGACTAAGGTGGTGTCTGTACTTACTGACCACGACTATATGGCCAAGAAATCATTTTCAAAGCTGGGTGTGGAGACACATGCTACTAAGATTACAGTCTACCATGTCGAGATGACTCCTCTGAGTTCCCAACCCCAAAATCTTCTATCAGAGGAATGCCGATCACATAGTCCCTGTCAAACCTACAAGTTCAACCTCCCTCCCTCCCTCCCCACCCCAAATCCTTAAGAATCAGCCCAGCAAGTACCCGGGATTCCTGGAATGCCTCTCCATGCAGATGAGGTGTTCCCAGTATTTTAAACCCTGGCCAATCATTTACACTCACTCTGGAAACTCCTTCCCACTCTCCGAGCAGGTTCATCTATAGTCTCTGTCCACCCCTAATGTGTGTATGCTCACCAGCTGTTTCACTGAAGAGCGTCTGAGAGAGCTGTTTCACGAAGTATCGTCTAAGAGGGCTGTAACACTAAAATCACCGGAGAGGTCCCCCTAGCTACTCCCAGTACTCACTTTGCCAGACCGGGATCCTGCAGACCTCGACATTCTGGACTTGGCCACATTCTTCCAGCCCGGTGTGCAGCAGCGCCAGGACACCCTGACGGAGGGAACGGAGGACACAGAACCATAGCTAGTCCCCAAAATGCATGCCACAAGATACGTACTTGATATCCCAGCACTCGGTCCAGGCAGAAAATTCTAGAGTTCCAGGCTGAAATCAAGCGACTGTACAGTGAAAACGGGAGAAAAAGAAGAAGAAGGGGTGGGGAGGGGCTTTAGGATTAAAAAGTAACCATGACAACAGCGTTCCAAGGCCAGTATGTTTCTTTTTTATTTTTGTGTATGACTTGAGATTGTTGAGTGATTTATAAGCATTACATTAATTCCCATGCAAAACTCCAAGAGCCTGACTCCAACTGGCCAAAATCCAACTGATGAGTCTGGACGTGCAAGACCGAAACAGCCACCGTGGCTTGCTTGACGCTTCCATTAGCAGGCATGGGGTCATCGGCGTCATCTAGATCAGCAGGTCCGTCCACGGCTCAAGCACCACGGTTTGCCTTGAATTCACACCAAAACAGGGGCCAGCACGCCCTGAAGCACCTAAGCCTGGCAAATGGTTTCTGTCAGATAATAGGACTCCCTTACTCCGACAGAGCAATTTAGGTATTTCCTGGTTCCTGCTCTACAGTGAAACCTGCTTTGGACAGGCACGGTTATCTTCAATCTGGGGATAATTCTGCCTGTCAGATCTCAGGAGAAGTAAAGAGACTTTATAAAAGGAAAGGGGAAGAGAAGATCTCTAGGACCCCCTCCCCCCCCACACAGAAATAAATACAAAGATACCCACTTTATCAAGTATTATCTCCCCCAGCTTCAGATGTTCGGTGAATAGGTATAAAGCTTTAAGAACTCCCCACGATAAGGCAGAAACCAGAGCTATCAAAGAGGGCAAAACGGGAACCACAATTAAAGGAGAACTAGACAAATGCAGAGACTCACCCTACTGACCGGGAGAACTAGATTACATGAGAAACAACGATGGTATTTTCCAGAGGGATGTTAATGGGTGCTCAAACACACGTCGCAGCTATGACAATGGCAAAGACTGCATTAGTGCAAATAACAATTAGAATGGTGTGCTCCTTAATAGGATTTAAATAAGGCTTCAAATAATTACAAACACTAAAACTAACATTTGGAAACCTTAATTCTGTTTGGAAAGCTATCAAACCCTCCCTCCAAACCATCCAATGTTTGCTGATTCGAGGACAATTACATTCAATGAGGTTGCTTGGAAACACAATGCACATCACACACACTCTCTCTCTCTCTCTTGAAGTTTCCGTCTCGTAGAAAAGGGGAAACTCTTCTGACTGCTGGTGCAAAGAAATAAATGCAGCCAGCACACCCAGGGCCTGCAGGTTCTTAGGACTCTCAGTGGAAACACAGGAGAAGAACAAGGTCAAAGACAGAACAAAAGCCGAAGAGAGTACGTTTGCATATGCCAGGATGAAATGTGTCCCCCCAAACCCACCACCAAATCTACACTGGGTGTGAGATAGAAAGCAAGCAAGAGGAGTCATGGGCAGTGTCGTCTATGGCTCAAGTTCTCCTTAAAAAAATGAACACCAAGGAAAATCGAAGTCCACAAATAACTAGAAAACAAACAGCAAAGTCAGGCAGAAGGTGAAATAGTAGTTAATACTGTCTCAGAGCCCACACCATCCTGCAGAACCAGGAAACTTAAGACGTGTTCTTACCAAATCCAATGTCATCTGGATGTGTAAAAACAGAATGACAGTCACAAATCACACTATGTAAGTTTTAGAACCAAGATACGGGGCGGGGGGAGGGGAGAGAAAAGTCAACAAAACACTCAGAAAAATTTATCATCGATTCTGAAATGGGGCCGCGTGACGTCATCGGGGTTAATAAAGACCGAGATGGACTTCCCTGGATTCTCAGTTACTAGCTGCTGCAGTTTTTTTGCCAGACGGTCATCGGGCTGATTGGGGTCCCCTCCGTCCGACTGCGGGGAGGGGAGGCTGGTGGTGCTGCCCCGACGCTGGAGCTTCAGCGTCAGCCGATTGGCCGCCTTCACGTGCTCGATGGCGGTGCGCAGGTGCTCTGCGGGATCGGAGCGGACGGAGGACAGCTTCCGGGCGTGGAGCATGACGGTCTCCTCCGACAGGTGCTCCAGCATGTTGCACTGGGGGATGAAATAGTTAGGGCACATCTTGTTGACCAGGCAGTGCTGCAGGTCGTCAATGAGGCCCAGCAGAAAGTGGGCTGCATAGTCATCTTGAGCCAGGTAGCTGGCGGGGAGCCGGTCACAGGCCCAGAGCATCATGCTCCTCAGGTGATAGGGGCTGATCGCCTTGGGCCTTGACAGGAGTTTGATGATGATGGCTTTGCAGGCTTGGTAGGCCTGCATGAGACTGCCCGAAATGCACTTCTTCAACTGCACCTCGCTCCTGGCGAAGGACAGTCGCCACTCGTTGTCCTTCTTGCCCTTATAGGAGCATGCCGGCACCAGGTAGAAGCCGCTGATGACCTCCTCCTCGGTGATCTTCCCATCCCAGAAGTGGTTCTCCATGAGCCAGCTCTGAGCCACCGCGGGCCAGCCTTTGAAGGACACCACGGGGACGATGTCGTACAGCATGCGGCTGCTCCCCACGCCCAGGATGATGGAGATGATGGTCCCGTTCTTCTCTACCTTTTCCACCTTCGGCATCCCCCTCTGGGGTTTCTTCTGTATCTCGGAGAGGACGATGCTGATGGAGTCGTAGAACCAGTCGGCCACTTTGGTGGGAGAGAAGAAGTAGTTGGTGGCCCCGTTGATGTGGTCGGCGATGGTGCAGCAGTCTTTCCACTTACTGATTGTCCCCTCGTCAAAGAGCCGGAGGCTCAGCCAGGAGTGGCACAAGGCTGAGTGGCGCATGTCGAGGGTCACAGGCTGGTTACGGTCATGCAGCTTAAGGGCCGGCACCAGAAGGGTGAAGTCCATGTCGTAATCAGTGCCCCGGGCATAGACGTTTAACTCATCTAGGTCCAGGTCCACCACGCCTTCTCGGACCCCTCCAGAGAGCAGCAGATACTCGTTCGCCACGGGGAGTTTTTGATCGAGCTTTTGCACCATTCCTAGGAACAAAAAGAGAAAACACCGTCACAGGGAGCACACGGCCATGTGTGTTATTAAGGAGAGCTCTGGCTTCCAAGAATAAAACACACCAGTACAAAACCAGATCTCAGGTGCTTCACAGACCCAGCTCACGATGATGATGATGATGACGGCGACGCTGTTCTTTCTTACCAGCACCAGGGTCTGCCCTTTCCCAGGTGGAAAGGCTCTGATAGAGCACTAGCGTGAAAACTGTTTTCACCACGATCCTCTCCCCAACGCTGCCCCTCGAGTAACAGACTCTCCACACACTCAGTCATTCAGTCAGAGAGCTTCTGTATGCTCCAACTCTCCTTGACCTTGTCCTGCCGAGTCTTACCCGCATCTCGTCCCCTCTGTGTCTCTACTGTCCCTGTTTTCGTGCTGAAGCCATCTGATGCCATCACGTGAGAAGTCAGGCCTAGGGTTTTTGCCAAGGCAGCCTCCTCATTTACCCAGCTTCTCCTCCCAGCGTGAACACTTCTCTGAACCCGAAGTCCTCCGTGTGACCGCAGAGGTTTTCAAAGGACACTGTGTTCCTAAGTCTAGCACATCATCTGACAACATTAACTATTTGTCTGTAAAGTACCATGAGTCCTGCTTTGGATTCTCCTAACGGCTTTCTTTTAGGCAGACTTGGGTGAAAAATAGCTCAAAATTCCCTTCTCCCTCTGCGGAATTAGAGAAGCCGTGGTCACCTTCACTTGGTGTAATAAACCATCCTGGGGTGGGTGAGGAGAGCTAAAAACTCCCTCTCTCTGCTGGTCTGGAGAAGTGGCCACTTTTACCAACCCCACAAAAAGAAACATCCATGCCTGCTACACAGTATGCCTTCTCAGTGCCCCTTCCATGCCTAGTTAGAATTAGCTTTTCAAGGGGCCATGTGATAAAGTGTTTGGTCAAATCCTAGAATTCAGGAGTTAGGCTGATTTCGAACACCGGTTCTCTCAAACAGAACTTCTCAGACGTTCTTTTGTTACGCTCTCAGAAGCTGGGAACTTAGTTGCTAAGACCATGTTCCTCCAGCAATGCCCACACTCCCTCTGGCCCACTGGTCTGCAGTTGCATAAAACTGTGGTGACAAACGGAGCCTTCCCCAGCTCGATCTACCCCGAGACATCCTCCTTGCAGACTTGTCTGGCTTCAGTTTAAGCCAGGCTGAGCTGACATTTAGCTGTCATGGCAGATGGATTACCAGGGGCTGGAAGAGAACACAGAGGGACAGGGAGTTCAAGGCTCAGGTGGCTGCAACAAGTTAGTTTCTGAATGGATTTGCTTTGCCACCAGCCACGTCTGAAGTCAGGGACAGAGCACCAGAGAATGCACCAACCCACAAGCTCACTAGTAAAGCCATCTTCCCATAATCCTCCATGCACTAGCTTCCCTAGTGCTACGATCCTTTAACACAGCTCCCATGCTATGGTGACCTCTAACCATAAAATTATTTTTGTCGCTACTTCCTAACTGTAATTTTGCTACTGTTTATGAATCATAATGTAAATATTTTTAGAGAGAGAAGTTTGCCAAGGGGGTCATGACCCACAGGTTAAGAACGGCTGTTCTAGGCTTTGAATTTGCTCTACTGCAGAATTTCTACTGTCAAAGACCTTAATATTTTAGACACTGGGCCTCAAGGTTAGGGGCCGAGCTCCAAGCCATCCATCCCTTACAACTTTGTGGGTCTTCAGAAGATCCAGCCAAAGACCAGAGGGGTGCTCATCTCTGAGTCCTAGGGAACAAACCTTGCCCTGCCAGACTATTTTAAGAGGTAAATCAGTTGAGAGACAGCGCCTGCTGAAACTAAGCCATGAACCCAAATTAACTCTGTCACTACAAACATAATAGTAGACTGTTAATATCACACGCAAGATGTAAACACCCCATCTTCAGAGACCCCACTTAATACATACTTGGTGGCTAAGTGTACGTGGAGAGATTCTTTTAAATACACAGAAATGTACACACACACACACACACACACACACACACACACACACACTCACACACACTTAACAAACAGAGCCTTCTGGTAGAGATTCTTAATGATGGGTACAGTAAGGGATGGCAGTGTAAAAGTCCTCTGTGACTCTGATGTACACTCAGGTGACAGTGTCCTTGGCTGATAAAAAAAAAATGCAAACGTTGTTGTAAAGATATCATGGTCTCCACTTTACAGAAAGAGATGTTATGCTTACTCAAGATTCCAAGAAGCATCCTTAGATGTGGGCAGGGCTCTCTTTTTCTAAGAACAGCACCATCTACAGAATTCTTAATGGCCCCAATTTGTAGGTTTTGGCATTCCCTCATTCATACTTAAATAAATAAAAAAAAAAAATCATCTCTCTGGAGCCTCTCACTATGCCTGTGCGGGTGGGTGGGGTACGGAAACGAGCACCGAAGATTCTGAGGAGAAATAACTCACAGGTTTCAGAGCTTTGGTGACACAGTAAGAGCACTGCCCTATTCTCATACACACTGCAGAGGTCAGCATGTCACATAACACTGTTCTCTCTGTGAGGATCACCTGGCCTGACCTGAATGTAAAATGGCTTAGAGAGGAAGCTAGGCTCTCCGGACAAAGCACTAGCTTTGTGCTTTTGTTGCTGGAAGCTTAATGTGACCTTGGCCCAGTAACAGATCATATCTAGCTACCTACATTTATCAAGACGTAATGGACCCAATCAGCCTTGGGAAAATGCCATTAATATGCCCAGATAAATAGACAGCACAATGCTGGAAACACAGGGCAGCACGAGCCGGGCACCTGGCTGTCCAGTAAGCTCCTAGTCACCATCAACGTCTACATTATGGTAACATTTTATAAGCCAGTGAGTCGGTTTTAGTTTTGCACAACAGTTTAGACAACTGTGTGTAGTTTTTACTTAACACTTTGAAAATCTGATTAAAAATCAAGGCATGGCAAGGGTCGTGACTATTCAGTCTGGGTATACAGGAGTGGGAAAGGCTGAAAGATGTCCCCTCAAAGAACTTGCTTGGTCTTTGTCCATTTTGACCCTGATCAATATACATGAGTTCTGGGACCAGAACAAGAGGCCTTGGGAGGGTGTCCTGGGTTTGCCATTTACAATTTAGATGAGCCCGAGAACGTGTTTAACCTTCCTGAGCTTCCGGTTCCTCATTTAAGCAAATAAATAAACCATCGTCATCCCAGAGTGGCCACCAAGTGTCTAAGCACATGACAAAGGCCATTCATTCTGCTCATCTCCTCTTCCCTTTCCTCTAAACTAGACTCACTGCAGAGTGGTTTGGAGATCTAATTAAAGCGATCCACTAAGGGCCTCTAGCACATTCAAGGCCCACGAAACATTCCATGGGGTGACATGAATAGAGGGCCCTCTCCTTTGGAGGTAACAAGACCTCTGCTGGCCCAGGGACACGTCCTGGGGTGGCAGCATGTTGTGCGGAGCACAGTTTGGCAAGCAGGGGTAAGCTGGATTCTGCCATTCCCCGTGCTCTGAGGAGTGAACAGCTCCTGCGGCTCCTTAGAGGCCTTGCCCTGGACTAACGAGAGCCCTTTCACCACCTACCATAGTTGCTTGATGGTTCTGAGGTGTCCTCTCCCTCCTAAATCGGGTGATAGCAAGCCCGCCCGTGGCAAGCAGAGGCTCAGCCAATGAAAGCTATACCATCTCAGGCATAGCCTGTGGGCTCCTTGTAGCCATTGTTTCCGTCTCCCCCATCTAGAACAGACTTGGGGATTGGAAGGTAACTGCTTTGTACAATGTATCGTGCATTTCAATCATTCTTAAAACCCCATTAAGTACATGGGGATCACAGAAGGGCTGGCAGCATACGGTATAAAATGGTTGTCAAAAAGTCAAGTAGGAAAACAAGAAACAAAAAGCCTTGGGATTTCATCATTTTCCTTTCGAACAAGTTCTAAAAGTCAATGGCCCTGTCAAAGTCTACCAAGCCGTTGTGGACAACATGAGGGTTGAGTCAGAGACACCGCCAAGGAACACACTTAAGCTCTCTATGCCTTGCTTCCCTTGAACAAAAACTGCAGAGTAACGACTGCAAGTGTGTAAGGTAGCCATGGTAGCAGTTGGTTGCTGAACTGCCAGTCTCTACCCTAGGAGTCCAGACTTGTGAGAAGGACACAGGGTAGCAACGCAGTTCCCACTTAGGAACACTGTGCTCAGGTTCTGAGGATGCTCGCAAAGCCTGGTTTCCATAACTCACAAGCTTGTGGCCTCACACAGTCATGCCCAAGAAAGGGGTGGGGTGGGTGGGGGGTGTTAAAACAGGAAGATGGGTGGGAAGCCACACATAAAACAGCCAAAACTCTTTTCATGGAGACCATCAAACTTAAGGGTGGGGGAGACAGGGGGCAGAGGGGAGGCTAGTTTCTATTTGTTTTCTCATTTGGGGTGTAAACGCAAATTAGTTAAGTCACTCTGAACAGGAACGTAGCCTTTATTAAGGAAGGAAAAGGACTCAAAACCTGGTTAATTTATTCGCGCACAGGATATAAGTGTTTACACCCACAGACACTGGTGATCCCCAGGTGAAGAGAGATGGTCTCCCACGCGCAAGGCATAGCGTTGTGAGAGGGAGTGAGAGTCAGCTGTATCAGTCAGGGAAGGAGGACCGTGCTGAGTAACAAACCTGACATTTCAGTGATTCGAACAAAGTGTTACAGCCCGCCAAAGGGAGGTAAACTGAGGGTTCTCCTTCCCTTAACCCAGGACAAGAGCAAAGGAAGCGACCCCACCCGGAATTTTCACAGTCCTTCTGCTGTAGTAAAAGGAAGCTCTTGAATTTTGGCACAGAAGTGAGAGATCTGGCTAGAAATGAAACATCATTTCATTCTCAATTCAGGGTCCCCAACTAGTACAGTGTTCCCGCTAACCACGGAAAGGAAAGTACATCCTTCCAGCACGTTGGGATGGAAGGGATCCAGGAATATTTGACCAGCAGCACAAACAAATAAATCACGTACAATGAACATACGATTATACATTGAAATTTAAAAAATGAAGAGAAATAATTAAGGGTCCTAGCCAAAACATAGGAGGAAGAGAAGGAAGATGCTTGCCCTGGGGAATGGACAAGTCAAGAAGGCCACAGGATCCTTTCGTATTGGACTAATAAAGGAGCAATGTGTTCTACCTGCCACTGGTGTAGGTAGCATGTACAGGGATAAAAAAGCAAGCCCACTATTGTGGGATGCATCCCCAGCAGGCACAGGGTTGTAACCGTGCTGACTGAAAGCAGTGGGCTCTTCAAGGGATGACCAGTCATAACAATCAGCAGAGATAAGTACTACAATTGAAAGCATGTGGCAGGACGTGGGTAAATGTCTCCCAAGGGAGTTGGCCAACACGAGAGCCTGCTACTAAACACAGACGCCAACGCTGACTCCAACATCCTTCTGATGGCCCAGTGCAGTTCTGATGACAGGGGCGGTGAAATACCCAGGGACCACTGGGGTCAAGGGCTTGGGTACTTTGTGCTGCTCCCGTGGGAGCACTGGAGTGTCATTTCTATTTTGCCCTCCAGGCTACCTCTTCAACGTTGAAGACAGCACACACTGCACCACAGCGGTTGGGGTAGGGGTGTTGAATGTAGAGCTCACGCTTCTGAAAGTCTGCGGGCTGGGAAAGATGCTGCACTGACAGGACCGCTGGGTACTAAGGTGGAGGTTGAATTCCTCACCTCTATCAACTCGTCGGCCTGCCTGACCCTTCCAAGAAGGTGGTCGTTCCCCCCTTTACAGCTGGGGAAATCAAGTGGACACCAGAGGAGGAAACTGTGCCTGGCTTTTAGAGGGGAGTTTAAGAGGGATTTAAATTCAGGTTGACTCCCCAATCTCCTAGCCCACGCTACTTTTGCTATTACCCTCATAGGGGATCCAAACACTCGCAGATGTTCAAGCCTTTAAAAGGTGACCACAGTACACGACAGTAAGATTACTTTTCTACCCCAAAATGAAAAGAGATGGGGGATTACTTTCAATCAGCTTATAAGTTAAAACAAAACAAAACAACAACAACAACAAAAAAAAACTGGTTAGTTACGTATGCCTAGAAAATCAACAATATGAGGTAAATGAGTCAGGGGTCATAGGAAAGATCCCCCACCCCAACCTCGAAGCTTCCACCACATGGTTAAAGAGCTGGGCTAGGTGTCAGATTACCCAAAGCACTAACCACACAGAAGCCCTGCCCCAGCTCTGGAAGGTAGCCTCCTTCCTCTGTGGACAGTGTCTAACACAGTCATACCTGAGTACACAACGCCAGTCAGGTACTCTGAGGAGAAAAAAAACCAGGAGGCTCCTCTAGGTGCTGTGAAGGAAAGGAAGCCACACAGACACTAGGAGGAGACTGGAAGGACAAGAACAAGGAAGCCTGAACAGGACATCCCATGCTGCCTAGGCAAAGAGGTCACGTTCATCTAAAAGGCAGCCGCGCTGGCGAAGCAGTGCCAGGTTTGCCACTGTGCCTATGGGTGGCTCCACCATTACCCCGTCACAGAGGCTGGGTCAGTAGACCGAGTTCCGGGCTATGTGAGTCTGGGGTTGGGGGAGAGGGTCCTCTAAAGAAATTTAAAACTACCATTGGCTAGTCAAAGACTTAGTCTTAACGTCAATTTACTGTGGATGTTTTTCGAATATATGCAATGGTGAAGAATGTTTCGAGAATCATATTCGTCAATTATCACTTGCTATCTCGTCTTATGCTACAATACGTTAAAGCACAGCCCAAGGGTAACATACTATCACAGACACTTCAAGACACCTAGTGAATAATGACCCTACAATGCCACAGCCAGCCTTTTACTATAGACTTGATTTTACTTTTTCTCCAATATGTATGTGTGAAGACAAGACACAGTATTGCATGTGTGTGAGCTTGGGAGAGGGGTGCTCTTGATGGCCTACTGTGTCCTAGCCTGGCCCCCAGTCGATCTACAGCTATGACAGGCAATTCCTGCAGCAGGACAGTTTCCTACATCCAGTGCCACCCACTGCTCCAACCACGACCTGATAGTTCAGGAGCACATGCAGAAAGGGCGCTCTGGGCATAGTCCTTAGCCATGTGAGAGAGGAAGCAGAATCTGGGCAAAGGCCCCAGCTGTGACAACCACGATGGGTTCCCATAGCATCCCGGAGAGTCTGCCCCGCTCCGCTTACACAGACCTCTGCTCGCTTTGCTTCCTTCTCTGATGATGGGCTCGGCTGCTCTCTGCCATGTTCTTAGCGATGAACGGACCCAGCTCAGAGGCCCAACTGACCATGACAAGAGCCCTACAGGCCAGCAATAATGGCCTACTTGTTATATCCAGTTATATGTATAATTACATGTATAATGTGTCCCTGTTCTATGCCTTATAAAACAAGATCTATGCAAAACTGCCCCCAAGGGTCACTGGGCTCTCAGATCAGCAAGTGTGCGTACAGTCTTCGTCTTGTCTGGTTTTTCACTGCCTTGCTGGTTACCTAATTCTGCTGGTCCACCTCTTCTCAATCTCTTTTCAGAGCCATGATGAACCCGTGTCCTCCTTAGGTATGGGTCTTGTGTCTGCCTTTGGTATACAGGTCATTCTTAAGTATGGACTGAACAGGGGATGATGAGGCCTTTAGAGAGAGAGAGAGAGAGAGAGAGAGAGAGAGAGAGAGAGTGTGTGTGTGTGTGTGTGTGTAATTAAGGAGGTAGCTTCTGCTTTGGCTTGGACCATCCCTCCCCTCTGAAGTGTATGGAACCAATTCCAAATGCACATTCCATCTCCCTGTCCACTAGTTATTACTTGTGCAACTACGTGTTGGCTCCCCTCTGTCTGAGAACTTGTGTATCATCAAACAATGGAAGTTGAGTAGACAAAAACCAAATAAGCAAACAGACCACGTTTCCTGGGACAGCTGTCTTCGCAGAGGATGAAATTGGTGGGTAAGGCACTTAGAATGAAGGTGACAAGCTGATCCTGTCATGCTGTCCTTTTGATACTCCCTAAGAAACTATGTCTAGTCCATGTGCCCAAGCAAAGGCTCCAGACAGACAAAGGAGCCTGGGACCGGGGTGGCTGTGAAACAGTCTAGAGCTGGGGGCAGCACCTCTTGTTCTGTGATAAAAATTCTACTCTGGGACAGTTCAAAGTACCCTTTGCAACCCTCAGGCCTAGCAAGGAGTGTGATGGTTACCACAGGAGCTGAGGTCAGATTCCCAGTCGCTGCCAATAGATGGCACCTGTGCTCCATCATTCACTAACTGTGCAAGGCTCCAAAGTCATCAAACCCTAAAAGCTGTGGACAATAGGATGCTTGGTAGAGGGAGAGGCCTCCGGGAGACACATTAAAACCATCACCCTCGACCAGCCTACTGGTCTACCTCAGATCATCTAGATGCCTCCTGATTCGTAACTCTGCCTTTGCAACCCAGAGACTAGAAAAGCCTAGTGTGGAGCTACAGTTCATCCACACTGAGCAGGGGCTAACATAACGTTCCATAGTTAAATTCAGTCTGCTGCACGCAAACCCACATTTTTAAGTTAAGTGGGGAGAGAGGATGGTCAGACGAAGCTCCCAAGGAAAGTAGTCACCGGAAAAGGTGCCAGCATTCTTACCGATGATAAAGAATAGAATTACTTTCAAGTCATAATCAGTTACCTGAAAATAAATCTTAATATCAGGAACAAAACATAGTCTATTGTTGAGCTTGAAGATGTTCGTATCAAAGAAAACTAGACTACAGAATACAATCAACAAAGCCCTCTGTGGAGGTGCCCTTGTGCAGGATAGAGGTGAGGTGGGTAGCCTGAAGAAAGCATCCTGCAGTGTCTCAAATCCACATCTACCCCACGACAGCAAAGGCCACCCTGAAAGTCACTGGAAGGTCACCCTCCTGCTATTTTCATGGGAAAGTGTCATTTGAAGCTAGCTCCTCTGGCCTGTGCTCCCCAGTGGGTGAAGAGCTGCAGCCACTGTTCCAGCCGGACACTAACAATCAGAGAGGAGCCCATACCTGCAGCCCTTTCAACACTCTTGTCATATGAGTCAGCTACTCACCGTAGATCCTGGACTCTGGGGAATGAAGCTTCAACTCTGAGTGTGTTCACCACACAAAGAATGGGTGAGTAAGATTACTGGAGCCAAATCTGACTGCCAGTTTTATTAATTCAACTGCCACGGTACAGATTAGAACGTCAAAGCCCAAAGCCAGAAGCTTTGGGAACGAATCCCAGAGTCTCTGATTTTCAACACAGTGCTCTTTCTGTGTGTGTGTGTGTGTGTGTGTGTGTGTGTGTGTGTGTGTGTGTGTGTGTGTGTGTGTGTGTGTGTGTGTTTGTATCTCTGTTTCTCACCTCAAAGGGCTGAACCAACCTTCCTGGAGATGTGTGTTTCAAACTGTCAACATTGAGATTTCTCCCCCAATTTAACTGCTTCATGACCGGGTTTACTACTGGGAAATTCTAAAGTCTGAAGAGCAGAATAGCTATGGTTTGAATTACTGAAGGCACAACTTTGGTGAGACTCTTGGATGCACAAGTGTGGTTAAATTCCAGGTAAAACAGAACATCTTTTATTCTTCCCAACTTGGAACACATTCTTATCTCTTACTTCCCAGGCAGGCATCCATTTTACTTTAAAAAGAAAGAAAACCATGTGTTTTGCTAAGATTTCTCTGACGGTCATTTGCTCAGGCCTGCATCTCCTTCACCCACCGGAGAGGGGCTGGACAGTGTGCTTACGCTGAAAGTCCTCGAGGAGAGAACTGACCAAACACCCTACCCTGTAGGTGGGTCAAGGAGTATCAAGTGGCACAGCAATAGCCTTCGGTGACAGCCTTGAAACCAAAGATGCTATGGTCCAGATCCACACAGGTATACAATTTCCGAGGGTATCGGCAGTCAACACAGGCATGAACATTCCCACTGCACACCTTTCAAGCGCCGGTGTAGATCAGATTTCACAGTTAAATAGGGAAATGATGACAGGGTTGGGAAAAGGCATTGATGGACCCTAGTGTGTCTGACTGTGATGCAGAAGTCCAATACTCAAGAGAATGACTAGAGGACGCAGACCCAAAGTTTGCTATAAAAGGAACAGCTTCCAACTTTGGGATGAAAAATTCAGCCTTGAAACTTTCAGTCTTATGAAGAAAGCTGGCTAGGGAGAAACTTCCAGCAAACCCCAGAACGGTTCTGGGTCTGAGCGCATATTTTCCTTACTCTCCACTAGAGAGCGCACCTCCCCAACTTTTTCTACCGCAAGAGTAGCCTAAAAAAGCCTGAAGGTTTGACATAATTTCTGTATAATTCATATCTGATCTACTGATATGCTCTGAAGATGGGTCAGGACACTGTGCTTCACGCTGGAGAATCCCTGATACCGGCATACAGTTTGCAGTAACCCCACTTAATGGGATGTCACAGGTCACTGATAAAATTCCACGGTATCCCGAGGAAAAGAAACCGAGGGAAGGAAGATGCCCAAACAGATAACGGAGATAGTGTGATCCGAACGTTGTGAATTCAGGATACAGACGAGCCTCACAATGTACAGGCTCTGCAACATCTGGAAATCTGACTGCAGGTGTGGGGGCCGCGGTGCGTGCAGGCGCACAGGTACGCGTGCGTGGAGGTCAGAGGTTGGCGGGTTAGCGAATCAGGTGTACTGTTCAGTCACTCTCCACTGTAAGTATGTTGAGACGGGGTCTCCTGCTGCCCTTGGACTTAACTGATCAGCTGACTCGTGGGCTCCTGGAACCTGCTGTCTCCAGCTTTCATGCTGGAGTTACAGATGTGTGACCACACCCGGCTTTCTTTCTACGTGGGTGCAAGGGACCTGGACGTGGGCGTAGCATGCAAGGCACATTACAGGCTGAGCCTTCTCCCTGAGCCCTACGGGGTTTCTGAAACTTCAGTTTTGTCGTTTCTTTAAAAAAAAAAAAAAACAAAAAACAAAAAAACGGGGGCGGGGGAGGGGATAGTATGGCACATGGCTCCTGTAAGAATTCACTAGAGCTAGGACCATTTCCGGAACTTGGAAAGTATAGTCCTCCTCTGTACAATAGAATTCTGTTCACAAGGCTCTGGGTCAGTGAACAACACTGACTTTTAGCACTGGTTGAACATGCGGTGTTTTGTTTTGTCTTTTAATATATTCATTTTCTTTCTGTTCAATCCATTCCCTTCCCTTAGGGGGTGCATGAGCCTGCCTGGCTTGGGCCAAGTGGTGGTGCAGGCGAACTTGTTACGATGATCTATCTGACTTACTGGGCCTGCCCCTATACTATCTGCTTTGGCCGGCCTGAATAATTTGCATTTCCAGTAATTTCCCAGGTGGCAGAGGCTGCCAGGCGAGGACCACACACTCGGAAAGGAGCAGAGCCACAGAGGTTAGCATCAATGGTGTGACAGGCGGGATCCATTCACCATGACAAGGGCGTGCTTGGCCACCCGTTTCCTCCTCCACTCTTCTGTACAAAGGGACAGTATCTAGAGATGAGGTCGAATGAGGGTGGAAGAAGGAAGGGGATAAACTAAGGCTCAAAAATAATCAGACAATTCCCTGTAAGAACACTCAGAACAATGGCTCGCACAGTACTTCTCAGCCCTGGGGAGAGGGGGGCATGAGGTCATCCTCTTATTTGAGTAGGAAGTCAACCCTATCTCAGAAGAGGAAAAGAAGGAGGAATGCAAAGACGGGGGAAGGAATGAGGGGACAGATGGAGAGGAGAAATACCCATTACTTCAATAGACTGTCTAAAGACCAGAGCGTTCTTAGCTGTATTCTGCCCACTAACTTATTTAGCTAAAACACCGTACCTAATAAAGTCATGCCCTGGCCCTCACACTAGCACTTGAGCAGACAACAGAGCCATCTTCCCACCCGGGGACAAGAACAAGGCACTTCCATTCTGCTTCAAGAGAGTGCCCAGCAGTGGCCTGAGGGCCACCAGCCTTCTTGCCCACAAGTTAGCACAGACCAGTCACAGGCATCAGGTGAGCCCAGCTTCTGCCTCCTTCCCAAGCTTCTGAAGTACTTAAATCCGGCCAGCTTCGAAGCAGTGAAGGTTGCCGCTGAAAACAGCACATCTGTCATCGTTAGGCAGGTACGGCAGAGTCGGGCACCATCAATTCAGTTGTCAAATGTTTGACATCCTGTCTCTAAACTGCCTGGTGCGGAGTCTTCCCTACAGAGTCTGTTGTTGTGGGTCCCTGTCACAACCAGCTAACACATCACACCATCACACCACGGATAATGGCAGTGCCTCCTGATTGACCTCTCGTCCCGTCACCACTAAAGGGGCTTCTTAAGGACAGGAGCAGTCACCTTGGCAGCCTGCACAAAGTCCTCTGGCCTTGCCCCCAGCCTTGCACAGCCAAGACCGTCCACATTCAGGCCAATCTTCTTTCAATCCTGGTCTTAGATCGCACCTTACGTTCCACTCCTCGTGAACGTCTCTCCCAGAAAGGATTCCCCCAAATCCACCGCCCAATCAAACCTGGTTTGTAGTTTGTGTTTGGCCCGTGTCCTTAACTACAGAAAGGATGCTGTCCTACCAGTTTTAAAGCCTTTGCCTCCTGACGGTCCACCGCTGTACACAGTCACTTCCTCCCCCTCTCTGCACAAGACTCTGCAGGGTGCTAATTTACAAGAGTCACAGTGTGACTTACACAAAACCATGAATTTCAGCAGCATAGGGACCTAGGGACCTCTGTTCCGGGTCCCCTTATGTTTTTAAGTGTCGGGGTCACTGTGTTCATACATGAACTGACATGTATAAGGCTGGGGAGTTATAGTGACACACATCAAAGACTGTTCTTTCAAAGATAACAATCTTTTATAAACTAAGAAGCAACAGTAAGCAAAATGCACTCATTCACAACAGAACACAACACCCCAGAGAGTGACACCTACGATCTCCCTGACCAGACTGCAGGTGAGGCTCAAGGAACTGAGTCTCCATTGCATCCTGTGGTTTTCCTGAATTCTGTCCTTGTCACCAAATTCCAACATCAACCTCTTAATCTCTTTCCTACAACCATTAGGGCATAGAAAATGTGTATGTGTGCATGTGTGTATGTGTCTATCTGTGTGTGTCTGTGTGTGCATGTGTCTGTCTGTCTGTCTCTGTGTGTCTGTAGTGTGTGTGTCTGTGTACTAAAGACAGGATCATAGTATACAATTGTGGCTGGTCTGGGAACTCACTGCATAGACCAGGTTGGCCTTGAAGTTACAGAGATCCAACTGTGTCTGCCTCCTGAAGCTTCAACCAGTTTTCAAGGTAAAGACCCATGTTGGAGTGACATTTATTTCTTAGTCTGACTAATTGCTTTTGCTGGTTCTCTGGTTCTAAGTTTTAACCGTTTTGGGATGATGCCCATAACCCCATCTTTCTAACAGTTGCACTGGCTTAGGAGTACAGGTTTGCAGATGGAGGACTGCCAGAGGGCTGGGTGTGGGCATCATGACAATGCCTGGACTACGCTCTACATAGGCAGGCCGCCTCTCCTCACTCAGTGATTATGGGGCTCCTCAGTGAAATGGCCTTGCCTGTGGGTTGTGTAGAGTAGCTGGTGGTAGGGACCAAGCCTCTCTACTAAACGCTTAAGTTTCCAAAGAGTAGGATCTGGAGCTGGACAGACTAACCTAAGTTGGAGGGCCACAGAGTGGCTGGGGAGCTCAGTGTTTGAAGAGTGCCTGAGCATCCCTCCCACCGCCAGCCCCACCCCAGGCTCCTGAAGAAGGCATGGGAGAAGAGACAAAGGGAGAAAGGGGGAAAATGGGGTGTGGAGGAGCTCCTGAGTATTTCCTATGGCTCAGGCAGATTATAGGCCACCTGACATAGTGGATACCAAAGTCTCACATTTGACTCTGACTTTAAGAAACTCAGGCTTGGGGCTAGGGAGAGAGCAGTGGTTAGAGCACTGACTGCTCTTCCAGAGGTCCTGAGTTCGATTCCCAGCAACCACATGGTGGCTCACAACCATCTGTAAAGAGATCTGATGCCCTCTTCTGGTGTGTCTGAAGACAGCCATAGTGTACTCACATATATAAAATAAGTAAATCTTTAAATACATTGGCAGAAGGGATTTAAAAAAAAACAAAACAAAACAGGAAAAGGCTTAGCAGTTATGGAGTTCACCTACAGAGCTCTGAATCCATGGCAGTATGATTTCCAAACAGCGCCCAGAAACACGGTCTCTGGAGCCCGATGAGTGGGGGTGGATGCTGAAGGAAGTGAACGAGAGATTCGGAGCGCCTTACCCACTCCTGACCACTTTCTATCAGAGGTGTCCTCCGAGGTTTGCATTTGAAGTCAGCCGGTTTTTCTTTCTTTCTTTCTTTTCTTGGAGGGTGGGGATAGAAGGGAGGGTGTTTTGTTTTCAGAGAAATCACGTTTGCAAATCACTGCACCATACCAAGCTGCCTATTTCCCAATTCTGCCCGGGGCTGGCCTTCAGCAGAAAACTAAATCAGTGCTTACAGAAAGATCTACCCTACCATATACACAACTCCAGCGAGGCCTCAACTCCCTACCTCCCTGTAATCATTTGCAAGCTTTCTAAAAGGGCTTCCCCCTTCGCTAAACTACTCCTGCCCTCACCCAGACATTCCAAGGCAGGTAAGGAGTTTGGGCAGGGCCTGACATCCACCCCTGGGAGCACAGCAGTGGGAATGCAGGCCCTTTTCAGCCAGTGATCTACAGATAAGTCCTGGGTCCAAGGCAGGACACCTGGGGCCTATCCCTCGCCTGCAGGACTGCTGTCACCTCCCCTACACCGGCCTCTGCTTCTTTAATTACAAAGTAACTGATTGCTAAGTGGTCTGTCATGCTCTCTGACTTTCAACAGTCTACAAATAAAAATATGTGTTTGTGTTACGAGAAATGGGGGGAGATGCTGTGGGAAAAAAAAAAATAACCCTGGGTGGAGGTGGGGTGGGGTGGAGAGATGGTCTAGGGAATACTGCTCTCCCAAAGGGAGCCAAGCTCAGTTCCCAGCATCCACACTGGCAGTTCACAGCCACCTATAAGCTCAACCCCAGAGGATCCGAGTCTCACAGACACCCGCGCACAGGTGCGTATCTACACAGAGACATATAAACTCACTGGAAACCAAATCTTAAAAAAAAAATACTTCGGCAGGCTGGTTGGCACAGGTCAGGAGGCTGGGCAAAGAGGATTGCTAGTTCAAGGCCTGCCTGGGCATTTTATCGGGAGTCAGTCTCAAAGCAAAAGTGAAAGAAAGTAAGGGACAAGGCTCACTTCTAGAGAACTTGCACGCTCCGTGCAAAGTCCACACCTCCACACCTAAGGCCAAAACACGAAACACCGAGCAAGGATAGTGTGTGTAAAGGAGGCCAGCAAGTTACTGATGAAGGTAGAGGTCCAAATGCCAAGTGTTGCCGGCTCTCTTTTTGTGGCGGAAAGAAGGCCTGTGGCCGAGACGCCACGGAAAAGGTTGGAAAATGAGTGAGGAAAGACGTGAGCAAGGAGGAAGTGTGGGCAGCACAGATGGGGCTGGGGCTCCCAAGAAGCCATTCCAGGTATTCAGGCCTGAGCCACAGAGACCATTCAGAGAGACGTCGGCTAACGACCAGATAGATGATATTAATGACCAGATAGATGATATTAATGACCAGATAGATGACATTAATGACCAGATAGATGACATTAAACAGCTGGCTCTTTGTGTCTGGGATAGAGCAGGTGACGCTGAGTAGTTATGATTTAACTGACAGAGTCTCAATGGCTTAAAAAGCCACGCCCCCATGATAAATATGCACGACAGCTTTGTGAATATTGCAACCTATCGAGAGTGCCAGTGTATTAAAATAAATACATCAATTAATTGTTGTTATGGTGGTGGGGCTTGAACCTCGTGTTCCACACGTGCTGGGCATACCCCCAGCTGTAAGTGGACAATGACCTTTCGGTAATTTAAAAGTCCATTACACAGGAACAATGGTTACAAAAGCAAACAAATGAACAAAACAAACATAAGATTCCTGACAAAGTTCAGGTGGGAGCCACGTTCAGGTCCCAGCCGCACACTCATTTCTTTCCTAAGACCAAGCTCCGTTGAATCCTCAATTAAACAATAACGCAACTGTCAACAAGGTGTTTGTAGAAATCACAGACTCGGACGCCGACTCTTCAGACAGGTTGTTTCCCTAAAACTCACAAGTGCCCATGAACACACTGGAAGTCAGAAAGCAGAGCCATCTGAGTGCCGCTGCATAACCTACGTCGGAGGAACAGAGCTGGCCCGACGGCCCCATGACTCCTGACAACGTGAACGGTGAGTTCAGCCCTCTCTGTAAGACGTTCAAAATCCAGAGACGATGCTCTCGATGGGCACAGGATTTATAGCCATCTCAGGGCAGTGAAGGTTATGTTACCTTCCCCTTCCGGTATTGACTGTCGCCTCAGCTAGACGATGCATGGTTGCTGATAAAAGTTTCCCAAGAGCATCCCTCCAGCATCCGGCCCCAGGCTGCCCCTGCAAAGCAGACCCTTCTCTAAGCAGCTCCCTTGGCTTTATCTGTACATACGAAGAGGAGGGGCTCGTGTCCCAACCCCACCGCCTGCTGTCCACCCCATAATCCACTTGACAACGAATAAATCTCAAGCATGCACCGCCCAAACAACAACGCACATTTATCTCTCTGGCTGCTGCGGCCTCCAGAGGTTACCCTCACTGTCCATCCACCCCTGAACTCTTGCTGACCGCATACTGCCACCGTCTTCTTGGTATCCCAGCCAATGTGAAGAAATGGGGCACAGAAGACTAAATGATTACCCACGCTATATACCCTGGGGATTTTCTGTTAGAACGCAAATGTCCAACTCCAAAGCATACACTGGCTCACAAGTACCTCACACGGGCCCGGTGGTGTGAACCTCCTTCCCTGCCTTCCCATTCCTCGCTGCCACTCGTAACCCCATGGATGCCCTAGGAGATGAGAGAGCTGCCCAAGCCAGGGGTCCCAAAATGAAAGAAGCAGGAACCGGCTGGTAAGCAAGGAGAGGTAAGCCTACAGAAAGAAATTATCTCAAGCTTAATTTCCTGGTTTTGTCCCCCTTGCCTTAAATTCTACCAAGTTCACAATTAAGTTTCTTTTTCTTTTCTTTTCTTTTTTTTTTTTTCCGGAGCTGGGGACCGAACCCAGGGCCTTGTGCTTGCTAGGCAAGCGCTCTACCACTGAGCTAAATCCCCAACCCCCAAGTTCACAATTAAGAAAGTGGAAATCATCTCTTGGAATTGAAAAACACCGATCAGCATTTAATCCCCAAATTCTGTCAACTGGAGTGTCACACGCTCACTCACTCACTCGCAGCAGAGAGCACCTGTCCTTGTGTGGAATGAGAACTGAATGCCCAGAGAGTAACTGGTATCCAGGCGGGACATCAGCTAAGAGACCGATCGGAGAGGCGGACAGGAAGTGCTGAGCACCACTGAGATGCCTGGGTGGTTTGTTTCTCTCCCCTTTCTCTCCCTCCCGCACATGTAGCTTCTAATCCCCCATACCAGGGTAATATGGTATTAGTAGTCGCTTGCCGAGCAGTGGCAGCTGTGAGACTAGGCACCGTAGGCAATGATTTTCCGTGGGAAGATGATCTCCTTGTAAATTTACATCCACCGTGCTTCTAAATGTAAAGCTAGCACGAAACAAATTACATGTCCTGAAACAGAACTGGCCCAGGGGACGGCTGGAGGCAACTATGTCCAAACTGCCTGCTCTTAATGGACGCAGGTTCCAAATGTAGTTGAAGAGGAGAGCTCAGGACACCTAGAGTCATTTACTTTTTGTTTCGAAAGCTATTTGGGGGATCGGGAGGGGAATGGGGCATTCAGAATCAGGTATGGGGAAGGGCAGAAGCAACGGCTAGAAGGCCATGAAAATTAATGGAAATCTGCAACTGACAGAAGTGGGGGGTCAACTCCATGGTAAGACAAGGTACCAAAGAATCAATGAGGGTGTCCTTAGCTGTGACTCACTACACTGGGGAACCTGAAGAGGCCACCTCCTATATCCAGACAGGAAACCTGGTAGAGGGATAGAGACACCAACCCGCCCACAAAACTTTCAAGCCAAAATTAACCCTATCTGTAAGAAATGCAGGCACAGGGTAGAGAACAGGGACTAAGGGAATGGCCGACCAGTAACGACCCATCCCATGGGCAAGCACCAATCCCTGACACTATTAATGATAATACGTTATGCTTGCAGACAGGACCATGTTGACCTCTGAGAGGCTCCCATGCAGCAGCTGTCCCAAACAGATGCAGACACCACAGCCAGACAGTGGATGGAGCTTAGGGATTCTTACAAAAGAATAGGAGAAAGAATTGTAGGTCCTGAAGGGGATAAAACTCCACAGGAAGACCAACAGATCAACTCACCTGGACCCCTGGGGCTCTCAGGGTCTGAACCACCAACCAAAGAACATAAGTGGACTGGACCTAGGCCTCTCCACTCATATGTAGCAGATAGACAGCTTGGCCTTCATGTGGGTCCTGAACAACTGGAGTAGAGGCTATCCCAAAAGCTGTTGCCTGTACATGGGACATGTTGTTCTAGTTGGGCTGCCTTGTCTGGCCTCGGTGGGAAGGAAAGCACCTAGCCTTGCAGAAACTTGAAGTGCCAGGGTGGGGGAATATCCAGGGGCACGATACAGGTTCAGAGAAGGGGAGGGGGTATGGGGTGAAGGAATGTGGGAGGAGGTGGGTGTCCCACCCAGTACTGAGTGGGACATTAAGTGATAAAGAGGGAAAAAAAGTTAAATTTTAAAAAATTATTTTGGTTAGACAGTGGTGGCACATGCTTTTAATCCCAGCAAAGTTCCCATTGGCAGAAGCAGGCTGATCTATGAGTTCAAGGCCAGCCTGGTCTACAGAGTGAATTCCAGGACAGCCAGGGCCACAACAGAGAAACAATGCTTACAAAAACAAACAAACAAAAGCAAAAAAGAAAAATTGTTTCTTTTATGTGTGTATGTGTGGACCCCAGTGTGTGTGTATGCCATGTGTGTGTAAGAGCCGATGGAGGCCAGAAAACACCGGCTGTGAGCCAGCTTTCAGATGATGGAAGGGAATGTGTATCTTCTCCCAGAGAGCGGGTGAGTCGCTCACAATGGTCTACTTTCAACCAGCGGTTTTCCCACAGCAACTAACATTCAACAGCAAAGGCGAACTCATTCATAAGGACTGGGATCAAGAGTGGGCTATCCCTGCAAAGTCAGTGCTTCTCCTGCAGCTATGGGGAGCCCCATATGGCTTACGGCTTTTGCTTTTCTGAGGGCAAATTCTGCAGGGAGGAGATCAATGCTAACATTCGCCCTCAGAGCATCTTGTCTGATGGCTCTGCTCTAGAGATGAGAACACTGAAGACCATGGAGCAGACTGAAGGTCACCCAGCTCACGCGTGTTGGAAGGATGCGATCTGTCTTTTTGATTTTGATTTTATAGGGGCCTGCAGTTCAGAGATTGCATGGACCTCAGAAGAGACTTTGAACTTTGGACTTTTAAACATTGTTGAGACTGTGATAGACCACGGGGACTTTAGAAGTTGGACTGAGTATTTTGTATTATGTTATAGAGAAATATGGTCCCCCCATAGACTCATTCATATGTTTGAAGAAGCCTATGGGGGCCAGGGAGGAGAATGTGGTGGTTTGAATATGCTTGGCCCAGGGAGTGGCACTATTAGGTATGGCCTTGTTGGAGGAAATGTATCATGATGGGGGTGGGCTTTGAGGTACTATGTTTGAGCTCCACCCAGTGTGGAAGAGACCCTCGTGCCAGGCTGCCTATGGGAGATAGACTCTTCTGGTTGCCTTTGGATCTAGATATAAAACTCTTAGCTCATCCACCACCATGTCTGCCTGGACACTGCCATGCTTCCTGCCATGATGATAATGGACTGAACCTCTGAAACTCTAAGCCAGCCCCAATTCAATGTTGTCCATTATAAAAGTTGCCTTCGTCATGGTGTCTCTTTACAGCAATAAAACCCTAAGTAAGGCAGTGCCTGAGCCAGGAGTAGATCATGGTCCTCTTAATTCTTCAGCCAGGACTACTCTACTCGGAGTCAACTGATAAAGTGCTGAGCTGACAGACTTTATAGTGTTCCCATGGCATCATACTGATAACGGTATCCAGCTGCCTTCTGCTTTCCACAAGCCTCTGCCCAGCAGGTATGATAGAGCGGTACAATGTGACAGAAGTCCTATCTAGTCCTATCTGAAACATTGTAAGTACACATTCAAAATTAAAGTCAAATTTCATATCTGAATTTCAAAACTGAATATCCTAAACTATCCAAATGGCTTGAACAAAACACATTTAAAATAAAGTCAAGATTACACTGAAATCCTCTTTAGAACAGGATTAAGCTGAAACGAATCTGGCTTACTTTCAGAGCATGAGGTAGGCATGGTGGGGTAGTCCTGTAATCCCAACTATTTACAAAGGCAAAGCTCGAAGACCACTGAGCCAAATTCAAGGCTGTCGTGGCCAACAAAAACCACCTTCTCATAAAACAAAAACAAAAAACACACAGAGTCTAGCAGATGCAATACACTTTTAATCCTAGCACTTAGGAGGCAGGGGGATGTGGCCCTGAGACTTCAAGTCCAGCCTCTTCTACATTGTAAGACCCTGCCTCAAGCAAAGTAAAATAAAATAACATAAGCAAACAATGAGGTTTTTTTTTCCAAGTCAACTCTGCCCAAGGGCGGCACAGACAAGAAAATAATACTCAGCATGGCTTGAACTCTGGGACCAGTCATGATACAAATGGTCAATGAAAAAGACCAGTGCCCGAGGGCTGGAGAGATGGCTCAGAACAGGAGAGCACTGACTGCTCTTCCAGAGATCCTGAGTTCAATTTCCAGTGACCACATGGTGGCTCACAACCATCTGTAATGAAAGCTGATGCCCTCTCCTGGTGTGTCTGAAGAGAGCTACGCTGTATTCATACACATAAAATAAGTAAATCAAAGTCCACTGCCCATACGCCTTTGTTTTATTAAAGGGGAAGTGGTAGGCTGAAGGGGATGACTCAGGGGGTAGAGGTGCTTGCTGCCAAGTCTAATGACCCAAGTTCGATCCCATGAATCCACATAGTAGGAGAGAATAGACACCTGCATTATCTTCCTGCCTCCACATGACACCATGGCCCTTCGACATACATGCATACATACATACATACATACATACATACATACATACATACATACATACATAAAGATATTAAAAACCCTCGTGGTGTCTATCTGTGAATAAAACTGACACGTGAAAAAAAAATTAACGCCGAATTATAAGCCCTAAAAACAAGCCCCGTTTCTTTTCCACTGAGGACATCCCATTGACAGCTAAATGACCTTTCCTAGGAAGACAAGATCACCATAGCGAGTCTCTGCTCAGGGACAGCAGGGATTTGCCTTTGTGAGGAAAAAAAAAGAGAGAGAGAGAGAGAGAGGAGAAGAAATCTCTTGTCAGGATATATCCGGATTTACGGAAAGAGTTTTGGATGTAAGAATAAACTCAGATCAGAGAGCGACTTTACTCCAGAAGACTTCGTCCTTTAAAGCAACGGGAATCTTCACACTTGAGCCTTTGCGAACATCTGATTTGCCCGATTTTAAAAAAAAAAAAAAAAAAGCCAAATGACTAAAGGAGGCTTAGGTAAGAGGAAGACCTCGGGGACAAAATAGGGGCTGGCTGATAACAGAGATGACAGGTGCCACATGCAAAGAGGCCTCCTAGCCCCTGGAGGCTGGTGAGTGAGCATCCAGAGGTAGGGCCTGGCTCTCTCCCACTGAGCTCCACCCCTGCCCAAATTAGTTCGGAGAGAAGCAGAAACTCACATCTGTGGCCATCCCTTATCTCACGTGAACAAGGAGAACAGAAAACCCCGTTACATAGTTTCCAAACGCCATGACTTGATTAAAAGAGGTGACTCCTTAAAGGTGCTCTGAAGTGCATTTGGGGCCCCGCAGCCTCTATGTAAGAAGGGAAATAGGAAATTATATGATTAAGGTTTTCCATTTAAAGGCTTTAATCCTTGCTTGTCAGATCTCCATCAATCCTGTTCCCTCCGTCCTTCCTAAATCACCCTCTTTTCTCTCCCTGTATGTTCTCATCCCAGTAATCATCCACGGTTTTGGGTGCACTCCACAATCTTTCCCATACCGAGAAGAGCTCAGAGAGCCTGCGAGGCACCCAGCACAGCCCCCAGGACCCTTCCCATGCCCAGCCTCTACGGATCTATTTCAGGTATCCACCTGAAAATACTGGGAGCTGCCAGCAGCAGCCACTGGCGGTCCCCAGGTTAGTAAGCAGCTTCCTCTGGGCGTCCATCCTGTCTTGTGGCCCTCTAGCACATGCCCCAGTCCCTCTACCTACCCATGTCCCTGCTAGACTGGCAGCTCCTGAGAGGGGCCCGGAGGATGCTTCCAGATGGCCACCTCCTTTATTTCTGGCACACCGCACACTTGTTGAACGAGCGAGGAGCTGAATGTTGTACAAAACAGAAGCCTGTGAGGGCGAGCAGACTGTCTCAGGCAAATTCTTATGCCACAGAAGGGGGAGAGAAAAAAAAAAAAAAAACAGAGCTTGGAAGAGACCTTAAAAGATCATTTTCCAGAAGCCAAGGATTCTTGGCCAATGCCTCATTTAACATAAAAGAACATTTCACAAAACATATGAAAGGATATTAGGAAAAAGCAATACTTTCTCCCGAGGATAAAGACTCTCAGACCACTCCATGTGCAGGCAGAATTAATATTTCACAAGTCTAATTTTATTTGGCTTTTATTAGTGGCTTCGAATATGTCCACTCATTACCTACTGGTGTCGCGTTTCCCGAGGCCCAATTACTTAGTATGCAGATGAGGCGAGAGTCTCCCTTCCCTCTCTGTTTCTCTAGCCTTTCAATGTTCATTAGTACCTCCGACAGAAGGCAGAGGAAACGAAACTCCAATTTATCAATGTCAACTGTTGAACCAGCAAATTGCATCCGTCCCGCCCCCTCATGGAAGTGTTTGGACAATTCTGAATCAACACGGTGTTGGCAGCTGTGTTCCTATGGTTCAGTAATTGCATTGTTTCCTACTGTGCTCTATGGGTTGTGAAATGAATTTATTAAATAACCCACACAAAGAGAGTGTGCCAGGGGCTGGAGGAAACAGCTCCAGGACGGGGTTGGGATCCCGTCCTCCTCATCTCCCACCACGGCCAGTCGTCTTGGCTCCAGTTTCTTTAACTGGCAGGCCCTGAAACTATTCAAGAAGACAGCAATTCTGTGTTGGGCAGCGGGGAAATCTTTTATCACCCCAAACAGCAGGTGCTTTCCTGCCCATACATCCTCTGCAGACCTGGAAACCAGCATGCTTACTCTCAATTCAGATCATGCCCCTTAAGTACAGAAAAATGTGACATGCGATGGTCCCAGGAGCCAGAAAGGACACATTAGAACCCTGCGTCTAAGTCACCGCTGACTGCTGGAGGGCAAAGGTTAGAAAGCAAAACTGGGTCAGGGTGCACGGAGCACGAGAGCATGTGATGCAAGAGAGGAAGCCCTTCGGTTGTCGTAGGTATGTTTGACAGTGGACGTTTTGCTAGCTGTCTTTGCATTGAAGCTAGCTGTTGTTGTGCAAATCTGACACACGATTGTGTAACCGGAGGGATGTTCTCAAAGGAAGGAGGAGGGTTTACTTAGAATATTATCACAGCTGCAAAGGAAGGGCTTCCTTCTCTCCGGAGTCAACCATAAACCTAGTGAAGTTTCATTCACACCATGAGCATTCACTTATATCTACAGGTATTTCAACGGCTCTGGCCATGACTGCTGATAGCTAATGTCCCTGGGCTTAGCACCTCCAGGCTGCTAAAAAGAGGACAAAGTCAAACACAAGATATGTGTTATAGGAAGCCCAGTATGGTCACACTAGTAGTCTACCCTTACTGTCCTTAAGGCCCCAGAGACCCTGATGGGAGGAATCAGCATGGCTCGTGGAATATTCAAGAAGTGGAGTTGGCAGGGAAAGAATCTTGGATGCTTTGTATTTTGAGAAGCCCAGTGTGAAGCCTTTGTTTCTTCCTGACTGGCTGGAAGCCACCTACAAGGCATGAGTTGCCCACCCCTAAATAACCTCCCCCCAACCCCCCATCCCCCCGATAGCCCCCCTCCCCCGCACCTACATAAAGGCAAAATAGTATGTGTACGCACAAATTCTCTGGGGGTTATCATATGGATAACAAACCCACTTCATTTTCTAATGAGGACACCCTCGGCCAGTGGTAGGTTAAATCTGACGGGTGCTAGAGTTGAACACAGGCTGAGAAGGGAGGGTGAACACTTGACTCACACCTAGAATGTATGTTCCATGGACAGGCCAAGGCTCCAGGTCACTCCAGGGTTGAGTCAGGGAAGCCTGAGTCCCTAAACACAAGGGTGATATGCTATGTTGAGTCATTTCCTCATAGGCGGGCGGGAGGGAAATGGGGAAATTATTTCTATTATCTCTCAAACTTCTCTTATTGCTTTTTATAGTCAATGCCCTTCTTAAGACCCAGCCAATCTCCTGTCTCATTTGTGCGGATAACTTTGGGATTTACTGAATTAAAACCTGAATGGAACAGCGGGTAACCTTGCCTTGTTGCCTTCTTCTGTTTAGCATGAAGCTTTTAGGTTTCACACCCCTGGTTGAATCATCAAAGCTGCTTCACTGACATTTTTTGCAAGGGCAGTGGCCCATTGTATGCCCAGAACATGATCCTATCTGTTCACCACTTTCTAATCTCTTGCCATTTTGAATAAAGCTGCTGTGAACGTTCCTGTGCAGGTCTTTGTGTGCATATATATTCCATCTTCCCCTGGTAAATCCTTGGGAGTGTGACTGGTGTGGTAATTCAGTGTGTGGCGCTTTAATTTCTTTTCTTAACAGCGTGTCACGTTAGTTTTCAAAGTGGTTATAGTACTTTGCATTCCTGCCAGGCACGTGCGTACTCGCTGGCTAACGTTCAGTTGAGTACCTCACCAAAGGACAGCTGTGTCGCTGCAAGGGACTGTCCCTTCTATCTATCAAATGGACCTACAGCGGAGACTGTAGCCAGTACAGATCCACACCCACCTTCATAGCACGAGGGACACATGCAAAACAGATGCTGGACGCCATGCCGAGAGCCTTTCCAGCTTTGGTATGCTCCTCCAAATATCACTGGATGTGAAAGCAGGACTCCCCCTGCACTGCATGAAGAGCCCACCATGCTTTCTGTTTGCCTCACAGGTCCAGAGTTCGCTCTCCCTACAAGTACTGTTGGCCTCCCTGTTCTATATTACACAGGGCTGTAAGTCGGATATACGGCAGACACTGCTCCATTCTCATGGCACTCGATATCTTCCTCTTAAGAGATGTGTTAAGCACACGGGAGAGAGGGTTTACCAGAGGCGAGAAGAGCGGGTTCTCAGGCCAGCGTTTCAGCTTCTGTTTAAGTAGATTTAAAGTATGCGGCTCTCATGGGACCATTTCAGCTGTAATTTTATCTGCAGAAGAAACACTTCTGAGCCCAGAAGTTTTTCTGATTGCTAATGTTTCACGTGAGCCAGCGTGCGTGTGTGCATGCATGTCTGTGTGTCTATGTGTCTTTGTGTGTGTGTGTATCTGTGTCTGTGTGCATGTGCACGTGTCTGTCTGTCACCTGTCTGTCTGTCTGTCTACGAGCAGAGTGAGACTGGAGGACTGCGGATCCACCAGCAGACATCTATGGTCGGGCTAAAGCATCGCTGGGCACACCTCATTTTAAGCACTGTTCTGAGTTCCGTCTCTTCCCTGCCCAAGTCCCCTCCGCCCCTGCTAGCTAATTATCTTTCCATTTGGAGCACCCATCTGTTGCTGCCTGAAACTTGACCTTCACTGTGAAGAAGCTCCCAGCCGCAGTCTGCTGCCTCCCTCACACTGTGGACTCTGCTCCTCTCCATACCTCCATGTCAACTACCTTCTCAGAGGGAGCACTGTTTCTCTACTTCCTTCCGGCAGACCCGTTTGCCTTCCAAAGAAATAGAGGCGGCAGCGGGGAGGGGGATTGGAGACCATGCTGCAGAAGGCTTGTTGGCTCTACCTGCTTTGGCGCTGAGGACATTACAAATAAAACCATGAGCGAGTGACTATGCCAAGTCTCAGGCTGATTCATGACTGACTGAGCCAAGACCTACAGAATCAGATGTGGTGCTTTAACCACAGACACCGGAGATCTGTGGACTCATTAAAATTTCAAAAAATGCGAGAACGGGGCAGAAGTCACAGAGGATTGTCGGAGAATTCTCGTTTTAAGAAACAGTATTAAGGGGAAGAATGGCCATGATGATGAAGACAAATCTAAGCTGGGAAGACCCTACAGCAGAAGGGCCCTTCACCTCCAGACACCCATGCCATGTGCAACGCCTCCCCGTGAGCCAAGGCTAGTGTGTGTGCCAAATGTGTGCACGGAAGAGCTGGCAGGAGGCTTCTAAAGCCAAGGCATTAACAGCACTGTGCTTGCCTTGGTCCCTGGAATCTTTGGAGAAAACCAGTTGCTGCTCTGTGAAGACGTCTACGTTGGCACTATGGCTCCCTCAGCAGCAGTCAAGTATCTGGGTGACAGCAAAACCAGCTAAGCATAAACTTTCCAGGCAATGCCAAATCAGAACCACATGGCTAAGCCTCCTCCTAACACTTGGTCCCAAGACTACGTGAGATAATGTTCACTCGATAACCCACAGTGCTTGGAGGTAAGAGTTTGCTTAGCTATCAATCACTAATATAAAGAAGGGCAGCGAGTTCATCTGGAACCAGTTCCATGATGCATGGTGATGACCCCCCCCCCCGTTAGGACAGCGCCCCAGCACTTCAGACTGTAAATGAAGCAAGTCAGCTAACCAAACCTTCGTCTCTTACTGAACCCAAGAGTCGCCACTTCTCAAAAGTTGTAAAAAAAAAAAAAATTAAAAAAGAGTAAAAACACGTCATAAATTCTATGATCGCACTAATTCAAGAGATGTGAAATTGAGGGGAGGCACACACGGAAATCAATAAATCATTGTTATTAAATGTTTCCCCCTACACTGGGATGCTGTGGAGAGACACACAGTCCCAGGTAAGAAGGAACCTGGAAGCAGAGACAGGCAGCAGCATCCTGAGGCGAGCAGCATAGCACTGAGGAAGGGAAATGCTGTCCTGACTATCCAGGCCAGCTAATTAAACTGGCTCTGTTGGGCTCCGACTTCTCACTCTGAATGCTACTGCCTCAGGCTCCTATAGCCATTACTATTTGAAAAGGCTGCTACAAAGCCCAGCTGAGAGGGAAAAACAGGCCAGGAAAAAGGCATCTACAGTCTTTGTGTTCCTTCAACTTGTTTCGGCACCAGAAACCACTTGGTGCAATTGTTAAGACCCACAGAGACCGCAGAGACTTTGACATATTAATTCTGGGGAGGGCGTGGAGATGTATATTAACCAGAGCCCCACAGATGTCTGCTGTTGAACATATAAATTTTGGAACACTGATCTGAGCAACATAATGACCGTGCTTAGTGACATTTGTTCTTGTCATCAGATTGTCATGGAAACCCACATCCTGAACTCCTCAGTTAATGTTTGCCTCTCCAAACACCTCCGACTAAGTGAATGGCCTTACTGTCCTTAGCACAAGAACACGTATGTCTCCAAGGACAGTTTGCCATCAAGTGACAATCTCAGTAGTGTGATGGCAGATTATATCACTTCACGCTGACTATAAATACCACGCCGGGGGCGGGGGGGGGGGTGGTATTAAAGACTACACCGCCCACCGAGGTGAACTGGGTCCTTGCCGTGAGTCCTGGGGGTAAGTGGACATTTGTTGACATCTCCCTAGGAAAAGACACACGAGGATACACAGAAGGTATCTTTACACCAGGTGTGGGGGCACACACCAGTAATTTCATTCAGCACTCAGAACTCTAAGGCAAGGGGATCACTTCAAGTTCAAGACCAGCTTGGGCTAGAGTCAGGCTCTGCACAAAATCATTAAATGCATGAAAACAGTAAGCAAGCAAACAAATAATAAATGACGTCAGCACGACTCTTCAAAGGCCCCTTTCCATCAAAAAGGCTCTGAGGTATCTTTCTCAAATAAACAACTCTAAAAACACCTCCGACTTTTAAACACCTCACTCAGGAGCCTTCCATTTCATTTGGCTTTCAGACTGAAATCTGTCCTTGACCTGAACTTCTAAATCTCCCATAGATGGCAGCTACAGCACAGGCAGGACCCCTGCTGTAGAAAGGGCATTTCCTCATAGGCTGTTAACCAAACAAGAACCAAGAGGACCTTTCTCCCCCCCTTCTGTGTGCAGCACACTGAGACACACAGGCGGGAGCTGTGGATTTCTAAAGAATATGATTCTTCGGAGCTGTGGTTCTCGACCTTCCTGACACTGTGATCGTTTTTATGCAGCTAGAGTCCCTCGTGTTGGGAGGACCCCCAACCATAAAATTATTTTTGCTGCTACTTCGTTACTGTAATTTTGCTTAGCGATATAAATCGTAATATAAATATTTGTTTTCTCGCTATGGGCCTAGCCCAATGAGGTTGCGACCCACAGGCTGGGAGCTGCTTCTTCAAAGTGCTGCCCGGAGCCATTATTGTTCTGGTGAGTAGTTTTAGGTTCATCCTAGGACGTTTATGCTGGCTGTACTTCTTCACCACCTTCTGGTAGAAAGCTTTCTTGGATAAAGCCCCCAGTCTTCTCTCCTCCTGCGAAGGTTACTTAAGCCCCTCCTCCTTCAAATTCCCAGGACATAGAGCCAGTGGGCCACCGTGTTTCTTTTTCTCTACTGCCGGACCTGACTACTGGAGGTCAATGACCTCAGGTAATTCACCTCAGGTTGCAGTACGGCCCAGTCCATGGTACGTGTGCTGGCAATTTATACAAATAAGGGATCCAAGACACTCAAATTCAGTCATGACATAAATAAGGGTCCTGAGCCCAAGAGGGTGATTTGTCCCAGTTACACCAAAAAAAAGAAACAACACACACACACACACACACACACACACACACACACACACACAAACCAGTCTTTCCCCTCCTATCCCTTACACCAGCTCTTTGCACAGGCTGCTCAGTCTGTTAATGTCCTGGTCTTCTGGACTTTACCACATTCTCTCCAGCCCTCCCCAGCAAACTTCATTAATTCCTCAACCTTAATTCTTGCCAGCAGATCCTTCAAGCCTGGCGAAGGCTTTCTTTCCCCCTGCTTTCATTGTGGATGAGAATCTATTCCTTCCTCTGGGGAACTTATTTGAAGCAGGGTGCATTCGAAAACCAAAATTATAATATTAAAGTCTGCTTTCTTCTTACTAGGATACAAACTCCCTGAGAATCGAAACCATTACCTTATGACCGTTCATTCCTCCTGCTCTACGTAGGAGGTGTGTCTCCATTCTCATTACCAAATCTTCTGTTGGAATACAGTGGATCTACAGTACAAATATTCCACCTCACAATTAACACAGATACGATATGCCCAGCAAAGCGCTCTTGTGAGTTAAAAGACATCTCTGTTTATGCATTAGGACAACTTAATTTATAAACAACCTGTAGCCAGGGCTGAGAGTCCAGCCAAGGCTTCAGACTAGGAAACGCCCGGAATTCCATTCTCTTTTAATGACTTCCTGAGAGGTGTCCAGCCGCCCTTCAGGAGTGAGCCTAACTGGGAAGCCACTGGGCTGTTACCAGGCCTCTTCCCAGAGCTGGGTTGAAATCCTCCCTGGGCCGTGTGGACAGCAGCTTCCTTCAGGGTATGGCTTTTAGGCCGTTACTTGTATCTGATTGTGTGGTTTTCAGAAGGTTTCCTTAAAACACACATCTGCAAACTTTATCTCCACTTAGAGAGGAGCCACTCACACCTCAGCTTACCGTGTCACTGCACAGATTCCAAACTCAAACAGCGACAACCTGACGTGATGTCACAAAACATGGCGGCTATCTTAAACACTCAAAACCATTTCCTGCCTTCCTTCCAAATTAAAGCCCTAAGTGGAACACTCTGCCTACGGTCTCTTGCTGAACCCCATTCTGCTACAGACTCACCAGCCTTGATCCTCAACTCACGGTGACAAACCCATCCTCCTTTCGGAGATCAAAAAGAAGAAGGGATTTTTTTTTTAAAAAAGTCTTTCTTTGGAGATGAAGCTTTGATGACACAATGTTCTCAGCACATTCCCCGCGAGGTATTCATTGCGGGCCCCCTCCTTCACGCTTGAAAAGAATGTCACTCTGCTCTTGTGTTGAGCATCGCTAGGAAGGCAGCGGGCAGCGGGCGAGGTCAGCACGTCTGGTCACTGTTCTCATTTGTCTTGGAGTGGGTAGAACAGGGTTTTAACCCAAAAGGCCTAATTATAAACCTGGCTAAGTCACTCCCTGGCTCTCAGCTGCTTTCACAGTAAATCAGGGTGTCATTCAAAGGGGCCTTGATCACTGTTGGCATCTCTTACTTTAACCACGAAAGCCACAGAAAGCGTCTCAGAACTTATTTCTAGAATGGCAAAAAAAAAAAAAAAAAAAAATGGACCCAGTCTCTTTAGAGGTCGCCCTGTTTCACCCCCACTGTAGACTTAAACCTTGCTTCGCAAGAACCTCTAACATTTGAGGGGCTGCTTGAAGTGAGGTAGTCTGTGTCACCCAAGAATTCGTTCTGAAGCCCCAACTCACGGTACCTTAGAATGTGGCTGTGTTTGAAGATAAGGACTTGAGAGGACAAGCCTGAGGGAAACGTGAAGCCAACTGGGTGGACTCCGGTCCAATCTGACCAGTGTCCCTATAGCAGAAAAAAAACAGACACACTGAAATACCGGGTACGCATAAAGGAAAGACCCATGAAGACACGGTGTGAAAGAGGCTGTCAGTAAGCCAGGGACAGGCATCACCGACGCCTTAATCTAATACTTCTAGCCTCCAGAAATATGAGGAAATAAATTTGTGTCACTTACTCCGCCGTGCCCATGTTTTATTATGACAACTTAGCAAATAAATACAAAACTGGGAAAGAAATGCCTCCTTAGATGAGACCGGGACGCTCTCCCTTGCCCGGGTCTCTCCTTTCTCTAATGGCCCTCGCTCCAAAGCTGTCCTGCAAGGTTTCCGAGATGAGATAAGTTTATTATTGCCGTGATGAAACACCATGACCTAAGCCACTTGGGGAGGAAAAGGTTTATTTGACTTACGCTTCCAGATCACAGTCCACCATTGAAGGAAGTCAGGAAAGGAACTCAAGGGGGGCAGAAACCTAGGAGCAGAGGCTGAGAGGCTATGGAGGGGCGTTGCTCACTGCGTGCAAACCATGGCTTTCTCAGCCTGCTTCCTCGTAGAACCCAGAAGCACCAGCCCAGCGAGGGCACCACCCACAAAGCTGGACCTTCCCACGTCAATCACTAATTAAGAAAATGCCCTATCAGCCTGCCCAGAGCCCCATTTTATGGAGGCATTTTCTTATATTTTTGGTTGTGAGCCTGGCCTTTAATGGCTGAGCCATCTCTCCAGCCCGATGGAGATATTTTCTTAATTGAAGCTCTCTCCCCTCTGATGAGCTAGCTTGTATCAAGTCAGCACACCAGAAGACGGTGTCACTTAGCACCCAAAACAGTGACATGGAGATATCTCACTGTAAGGGATATAAAAGCTCTCAGTCTTTCCCTCTACCATTTCCCTTTAACACAGATCCTATAACACGACACACTGACATAGGTGGTTGAAACGGGCATCCTAAACGACATATCACAGACCACACTGAGCAGTTATGATGCTTGCAGAAACTATTTTAAATCAGGATGATGGCGCTTTACTGGTAAATTAAAAAGCACATTTAAAATATGCCTTGTTTGTACCAAAAAACTCTGCCTGTATCTGTTAAGGAAAGACTCCACAAGGCCCCTGCTCCATTACTCTAGACAGTCAACAAGTTTCCTCCTGAGAGCATTCTCCATAGCTACTTACTCCCTCCTGGGTTCTTTTTCTTTCCCCAAGGAGCCTCTGAAGTCTGTATACACCGAGAGACTCTCATACATAAACATGCCAGTTGTTTAAGAATGATAGCAGGCGACAGCTCAAATGCTGGCACTGCAGTGTGTCTCTGTTCTTGACTGCTGGCCACAGCCAATGCTCAGTCCTTGGATGAGGCCTTGGAAGTTGGGCTCAAAGGCAAGAACAAAACAGTTCATTACCCTGAGGCACCCCAACAACAGAAGGCACGAGAGCTCCCAAGAGAATGAAAAGTCGACGCCCCTAAGTGAGCACAATGGTTAGACCTGAACTGTGAAAAGGGAAGAGAATCTTACATCCCCCGAGTCGGGTGACTTGGTTCTCCGTGTTCCCAACGATCCTTAAGTTATCTAGTTTGGGAAGCACACTGCACGCTTTCCAGATTTGAGAGAAAGCGTCTGAGGGGTAGCTGGTATTCATAAATCCCAGAAGCTGACATTGATTCACAGCCTTGGACCACCAGAGCAGTCAGAAAACTGAGGCAATTTGAGGTACTCTTCAGCCATTCTGAGGTCAGCCACCTACCACAGCAGAGTAAAGTCCCCACCTTAGTAACCTGTGAACCATGAATATCTCTTGTCCTTCAATTTCTCTAACTTGTAATTTCAGGCGATCAGCCTGGTGGGGGAGGAGATGGAGGGAGGGTGGGAGAGATCGCTTTTCTTTCTTTCTTATGTCTCTGTCTCTCTCTCTGTCTCTGTCTCTGTCTCTCTCTCTGTCTCTGTCTCTCTCTCTGTCTCTCTCTTCCTTTTCGGTTTTGCTGAGACAGGGATTTTCTGTGTAGCCCTGGCTATCCGAGAACACAGCCTGTAGACCAGGCTGGCCTCAACATCTGAGATCCCCCTGCCTCTGTCTGCCTCCTGAGTGATGGGACTAAAGGCGTGCACCACCGCTGCCAGCCTGAGGCGTTTCTTATTTACGCTTTCTCGTGAGACTGCCGTTGAGTCTTAGTCTGGGACTCCTGTCATCTGAAGGCCTTGCTGGGAGAGACATCCACTCATGATTCTTGGAGCAAAGCTTCCTGCTGCTGCTGGCTGAAGTCTTAGTTCTTCACTGCAGGGGTTTCCATGAGGGAAGAGTGCGCTGTCCACGGGATGGCAGAGGTCTTCCCACAGGGCAAGCCATGCAAGAGCTGCATGGGAAAGCCGGGCTCTGCTGAGATTGGCTTTCTCAGGTTTCACATGGTCACCTTCAATTCTGGTCCATTACAAACAAGAAAGTAAGTCCATCTGAATTAAGAACAGGTAGAATAATAACTTAATGTTCCCTGTTTCTGTGACATACAAAGGGGAAAGTAAAATAGAAATAAACACACAGTATCCACAACCCCACAAAGATCATACACAGAGAAATACGTGCACACCACACACATACACACACACACACACACACTCACATATTCCACCCAGACGAACACACACATACACCACAGACACTCCTCATGCATGAATACTCACATACCTCCCCCAAACACACACACACACATTCACACACACACACACACACATGCATACTCACCCTACCTAGACAAACACACACATATCATACACAGAGAGAGACAACACACACAGAGACACCACAGAGATACCACACACACACATACACACAGACACTCCACACACAGACACTCCACACACACAGACACTCCACACACACAGACACTCCACACACACACACACACACTCTCACGTCTATATACTCAACCCCTCCCACAAACAGTCTTGTGGGATCTAAGCAGCAGTGGGAGCAGAAAAGAACCAGAAAATTCGATTATCATACTCCTTTTCTGAGGTCAAGCTGAGAATACCCAGTTTGTCTGAGGCAGAAACCTATCGCCCATGTGCTGAGAGCGAATGAAAGGCTGAGTCCCTGATTTCTTTCATGTTACTGAGCTCCTAAACTACTTTACTCCTTTTAGGGTGAAAATGACCTGAGCCTCATGGTAGGGTGGGGGCGGGACAAGGACTCTGAGTGCCGGGAAGACGCACAGCAACGCTGGACGAAGCTGACTGATCCGCCGTTCTGGTTACTACCATGCCGACTGTTAGAGCATGCACTTCTCATAGCACACCTCTCAGAAGCTGAAGAGACTGGTGACTCCAAGTGACCCTCGTTCCCTTAGCAGGCATGTGCTTCTGGATTCTAGATGCAAAACAGCACTCTACTGCATGGTGAGTAAGTTCCACCCACAGGGCATGCGTTCTAGCTCCCTCTTCCAAACTCTGTTTCCTTTCTGTACCTTTTGTGTTCCTGACGATGAGAACCAGATGGGACTTTCATATGGGACCCGAACAACTCAAAAGCAGGGCAAAGAAGAACTCTACCGAGGACTGAACCTGAGGGTGTGAAGAAGGCCCTGAAAACAAACATGGAAGTTTCTAGAAACAGCTTATGCATGTAAAGAGACATTTATACAAAGATATTCGAGCATGATTCATACGGATACAGGATTCTAGCATCAGGAAGGAGCACCCCCAGGTCAATGGAGAAACTCATCTGCTTCCAAGGGTAACGGTTAAGGAAAGTTCGACATAGGAAGCCTCTGCTGTTTCCCAGGAGCAGGAAGGCATTTGAAAAAGCCCACTCTTGATTCTTTATCTCACCCACTTCCCAGCATCTCCTTTCTACTGTGCTTCTCCAGATATCTATACAAATACATGCATGAACATGTACACACACACACACACACACACACACACACACACACACACACACACACACACACGCACACCATAAGAGCTTGGGGGGGGGGAACCCACCATGCTCCATAAACCTCTAGTCATGCAGAGAACTGGAGACAGAAAACATTCTTTTTCTCGATAAGAATCTTTTTAATGTTATCTTGAGCCGATGAGTTTTGTGAAACTCCAAGAAGCCTTGCAAGAATAAGTACGAGAGTCCCCTGCGGACACCAAAGTGGTGGCGAGAAGGGTGAAGAGTCAAGGCGCAGAGTTTGAGAGGGGCCACCTGCAGTGCTCCCCTTTTGAAAGAGCGAAAAGGGGAGAAAGACTGAAATTAGAAACACAGATTCACCCAACACTTTCAAAGACAAACGCAGGGCCAGAAGAACTTTGTTCAAAATGAAAAGGAAAATCAAAGCCCCTTTCCTGAAGTCAGCCCACAGAATGTCGGGCTAGGCTGGGGGGGTGGGGGCAGGCCTTTTTCCTCCCTCTGAAGCTAAGGCTCTGTCTCTGGAACCATTTACTGGGGAAGTTTACTTTAGAGCACTGGAGAGGACAAAAAGGCCTTGTGCACACAGAGAGACCCTGGAGAAGCCAGGAAAGTTAAACCCCTGGCTTATCTCTTCCATGGAATGAGGTGTGCAGCTGCTCTTTCTGGAATGCCAGGAATGATGGAGTTCTAACCCTTGCTCCCCCGATGAGATAGCCTCTGCCCAGATCTTGCAGAGTCTCTGTTTTTACTTGTCCCAGACCCCTTCCCTTAAAACCCCGAGTCTTCAGACCATAAAAGCCACTCTTATGAGTGATATCATGTGTACTTTACCACAGCCTAACTTATGTTATCTTAGGGCCAGGCCAACCCTGATAACACGGGTCTTATGTTTACCTCAGCCAAGCTCTCTAGACCCATTCTTGTGAAAGAAGCTGGATGTTGTACTCTGTAAAGAACCTCAAAGCAAGCACACCTTAAACTGTTGTGCACTTGGGACTGAATGAATTGTCACCTGCATGCTTTGCTGTCTCAAAACTGTGCTGTACTTAAACACTGCCTAAAGGCAAATGCTCTGGGCCAGACTCTAGAAGTCCTGGTTCGGTTGTGGTTACAATAAAATCAGGATGAGTGGGGTTTCATTCTCGCCTCACCCTGATCAGTTTTCCCCACCTGTGGTACAGGCTGCAGAGAAATCACCACACGGCATAATAACCATCAAGCTGGAAGCCTACAGCCTGTTCTTACCCATAAGCGTTTCAGTAGAAAGTTTCTCATAAGGGGAGGAGACAGACGAATCACCCCAGGAGGGGAGGATTGCTAAAGTACGTGCGTTCCTCGTGGGCCTCCTAGGCATCCATGTCCAGTACAATACTCAAGTCAATCGGAGGCCTTGGGGTGGCGTCTCCTGAATAAAGAGAGAAAGGCCTTCCTTGGGTGGCCAGAACATCTCACGGCATCCAGGTCTTGGAATCATTAAATGTGAATATTGCATACCCGGACCGAGTAAGGATTGGCTGTCGCAATGTTGACCCTCTTAATCATCAACAAAACGGACAGACAAGAAGCACACTGTAGAAAGCACTTTATAAAATAAAAATCAGCAGGGATGGGGGTTTAGCTCAGTGGTAGAGCACTTGCCTAGCAAGCGCAAGGCCCTGGGTTTGGTCCTCAGCTCCGAGAAAAAAAATAATAAAATAAATAAATAAATAAATAAATAAATAATCAGGCCATCAGTTTTATCCAGAAAGAACACAGGTTTTTAAGATAGAAAGACCTAGGAATGGCTTTCTGATTGTACTATACAGTGGCTGCATGGCTTAGATTAGCAGCCGCTCTAGACCTGAATTGCTCAATCTGTTTAAAATAATTAGAACGTCGACAGATTGTTATGGGGGGTGGGGGGGCAGAGCACGGAATAGAGAGCCTTAACAGGTGAGAGGCATAGCTGACCTCCACGACAGACCCTATGCGTGCATAACAAGGCAGGTGCTGCCAGGCTCTAGCACGGTCCCCGGGCCCCCACTTTCTAGTAAGAGATACCTCCCGTGTATATGGAGGCTGGCTGCTGTGGCCTGGTGGAAGAAATCGTTTCTGCATCCAAGATGATGTCACAAAAGGTGCTGTATCTTCCACCTTAGGAAGCCAGTGGCTATGCAACCCCATCACCATGACCAAGAGGTGGGGCTGAGGTTACAGCTCCAGGGCTTCCTGAGGGAAGGCTATGCCAGGGGACAGCTTGGGTAACCTGCACCGAGACAGGGTCCCAGAGCCAAGCCACTCCCTGGTCTCTCCCTGGCTCTCCGAAACCACAGGAGTAGAGGGATTTTGGTTTTGTTTTAACATGATATGGGCAGTCATGTGAGGTCGGGTAGGGTGTTTATCCAAGAAGGTGAGGGCTGTTGAAAGAAGGGGAGTTTGGGGGCCGTGATGTGCTGCAGATATGAGTAACGAAGTAAAGGTGGGGCTGCCATTTTTATAGGCTAAGTGGAACGAGCTCTAAACACTGTTCTGGAAGGTTGTGAAACATTCTGAGCATGGCACGGAGCTGATGAAGACCACCAGGGCTAGGTCTCTGATAGGAACAGCATGGTCCTATCTCTGTTCCCTTGTCTCTGCACCCAGATGAGTCAAGCGTAAGGATCTGGTGCCTCACACCCCTGCTGCCACAGACTGACCTGTTCTCCTACCACTCCTTCCCTGCTATGATGACCCAGCAGGCCCTGAGGCCACGGCCAGAATTAATCCTTCCTCGTAAAGTTGTTTCTGTACAGTGAGAAAAATGACCAACACCACGGCAGTGGAGATCACGCAGTGGTGAGCACAGAACTCCCCTGCGCACTGAGAGAACTGGGCTGTGACCTCAACCGAGAGTGCCCCTAGGGTACACACCGGTGCTGCCCACACCAAAGCAGAAGCAAAGTCAAGCAGGAAGCTTCTAGAAGCTGGGGAGATCTCTGAAGTGGAGTTTGGCCAAGAAGCAGCAGAGAACAGGGGTAAGAGCCATGTGGCCCCTGCTCTTCAACCAAGCACCAACCTCCCAGCCTGCAGCTGCCTGCAGAACCGGAGGCCTTGGGCGTCCAGGAACTCATTTAATCTGAGCATATTTAGTTACATGCCTAAGGATACTGTTGCCATGGGACATATTTTTCAGTCAAATCACCGCTATCATGTACATAACGTGCTGTTCTGGTACCCAGTGTCGTGGTGCTACAAAATTAATGCCATAAATAGGGTGGACTTTATAGGCAGAAAATCGCAGCAAATAACGTAAACTTTGTTTCTTCTTAAATGGCCCTAACCACAAGAACTGCGTCCAAACCACACTGTTATCTCTAATAAAGCAAAATCAAATCATGGTAATAAAAGAGGACAAGCTGCAGAATGCAGAAGAAAATACCGAGCACTGTCCTGGACAACAGAGGCGGGGGAGGGGAGAGCAAGCACCGAGGGATGAAATTAGCAGTATCAATCTCATTGAGAGGTCCACGGGAAACTCCACCGAAAAGCCAACGCAAAGTCTAAAGCCATTTGGGGCCTGAAACGTTCAGGATCTGTCCAGGTTCTCAGAGGCTGTGGGTTCTGCTGCTCCTGTTGAGTTCAATTAAGGCCATTCTGTGGACGACGTTGGACCGGACAATTGACAAAAGGACCCTGACCTTTGGCACACTGTCTTTGCCTAACAGAAGCCTTTGGTACCGGAAGGAGCCACCAAGGTAAAAAGAGCACAGGTAGCCAGTCCTTCCCGTAGACTTCTGTATATGTCAGAGCCCATTTGGTCTAACTGGCATTACTCCTTTAACAGTTGGGGAAACTGAGGCTGGAAAGATTGACCCTGCTCACTCAAGTCTCAAAGCCGGGAGGTCTGAGCAAGATTAGTGTGCAGCTGAGAAAAAGAATGGACTGATTCAGCCCCAGGTGAGTAGAAGCCCAGCCAAGACAGCCGGAGCTTTTGAAGGAATCTATTTATTAGACCTGTTAAAGGCTCTACAAAATGTACTAGGGAAAGAAAACACCTCACTGTTGTCCTGAGAGAAGGCTGATCAACCTTCCAGGGGTGGGAGAGCGCCAGGAACCGCCTTAGCAGTCGGGCACGGAGGCTCGCGCCTGTAACCCTAGTACTTGGAGAGTAGAAGCAGCAGGAACCAGGGTTCAATGCCTTCTTTATAAAGTGCATTCAAGGACACCGTCGACTACATGAGACCCTGTGTTAAGAAACACAACCAACGCGCGCACGCACACACACACACACACACACACACACACACACACACAGAGAGACAGACAGACAGACAGACAGACAGAGACAGAGACACACAGAGAGAGACAGACAGACAGAGACACAGAGAGACAGAGAGAGGGGGAGAGACAGACAGACAGAGAAACAGAGACAGGGTATGAATTAGCTTTTTTCTCTGCCATCATCATTTGTGTTAGACCACAGAGCAACTGAGAATCCTGAGTAATTGAAGAAGGAACATTTGCTGATGAAAGCTGGCTGTGACAAACTCACAGAAATATAAACATTTCTATTTGGGGAACGGTGTCATCTATCACGGGAAGTGCATACAGCATGGACATACAAACAAGAAAGCTCGGCCGGAGTCTCTCATGCTCTAGGTTGCAACAGAAACCCTGTATTCAGCTCCCGGCTTGGCCAGTTGTTAGCCCTGGCACCTAGACAGCATGTCACCTTGCTGAGCCTTGGTTTGGAAGCAGCCATGGCCACCCTCCAAACATCAGGAACTTCCCAAGACCCCCAGGCCATTTATATGCTGAGTCCCCAGGACCTACAGGGGCCTCCTAGTGTCCCAGCTCTGTCAGCACTCACTCCTCTCCTGCTGGGTTTACACCATTTCACCTGCTGATTATGAAATATGCTATTGCTGGCCGGGGTTTGATTTTGCTTAATCCTTTCTCATCATACCTCCCTGGTCAGAGAGCTACCCTGAAACAGCTCCAGGGGACATGGGCAGGCCCTCTCATTTACTCCATGCCCTGCCTCCATGATGATGGGGCCTGGCACAACCCATCGACATTGACGTGTATTCATACATTCAGAGGTTTTGGATATCTAAGGCGAATGTTCTTGTTTTCCGCTCTCCTACATGTTAGGCAGAGCTCCTACGGTTTACTGTTCCTAACTCTGCTTTGGTAGGGTGGCTCTCCCACCTTGGCTGTTTCAGATGCTTGAGTGCCTTTCTCTGAGTCCCACCCTAGGCTCCCAGTGTCTCCTCTACTACAGTCCCCATAGCCCACTTCCACAGATTGGTGAACCTAGCAGCAGAAACACCTCAGGATGGCGCGCATCGCCTGTGCTCCTGTCTACAAGCACAGCTGCCCCGAGGTCACCCCTGGCCCACAGAACCAGTGAGAACTCCCTAGAGAGACATTTCTGCAACAAAGTATCCAGACTCAGTAGACTGGGAAGCCAGTGGGAACGCCTCAGCACAGCCTGCCAACACGTGACCCTTCTCCACCTGCACTCAAGCTCATCCCAACTGTCCCTTCCTATACATCCATGTTTTATTCAAGGAAAAGAAACTGGAAACAAGACAACACCCCTCTGATGTGAAGGCGACAGTCTCTGTCCAGGGCTCCCATCTCTCATTCAGTTGGCGGCTTCTATACCTCCTTTCCTTCTGAAGGGCGCTAAGAATAAAGCTCAGGCCCTCTTATTGCCATTTGGAACGTGTACAGCTGGTGATTAACAGCCTCTTAAACAAGACTGGCTCTCTCCTCACTACAGATCACTAAGTACATCTGATTCAAATTCAAAAGAAACGTGTCTTCAATGTCCCAAGTCCTTGGGAAACTCGGAAGTTCATACTAAGAAAGAAAGAAACCCAATCAATGGTAAAGGAAGGACCGCCAGCACCTAATCTTTGCAGGAATTATCCGCCAAGTAACGCGTTTTCCCCTCGGTATTTGAGAGTCAGGCTAAAGGAACTTAAATGATACTTTCATCGGTTACGACTGTGAGAACAGTGGACATTCCAAACCCCCAGACTCTCACCTCTGACTCACTCACCCTTAAGAGTTTCCTGCAAGACACGATTTTTGACCAGGCACCACAACCAATTAGACCATGCCTTCTTGCCAGCCAGTATCCCTGCCTGAGCCCCACCACGAACCCCTGTCCCCAGACACAGGGTTATAGGTAGGGAAACCCCTATTCCCTGCCTCTCCTTCACCTGTTAATGTCCCCATGGCCTTGCAGGCTGATGGCTTCGGCCTTCCTTCCCACAAAGCATTCCGAAGGGCTCCCCAGGAAGGAAAGCACAGAGATGGGAAAGTCAAGTCCCACGCTACCCCCTCTTCCTCTGCCCCATGCCAGAAGCTAAGAAAGGGCAGAGTGACAGCCCGTACGCATTCTTCTCTCTAGTGCAGTGCTTTTCCTTAAATCACCTTAACATTCTGATTAGATGATCAAGCCTTTAGCCTGCTTCACGTGCTATCATAGTTGCCATATAATTCTGATTTATCAATGTCATAAAAACTCATAGCATCTCTAACAAATTCACATAGGCATTCCTATGCGTGTGTTATATACATACAATAGTAGCAAAAAGATGTAGTAATAACACAGAAAGAGTATTTATTATTTGAGGCCGAAGGTATTTCATATACATCATTTCAACAAATATTCATAAAGACTACATGATATGTGCACACTGTTTTGGTTTAGTTTGCTTTTGTATCTAAGTACCTAGTCTGTTCCTTTTTTCCTCTGTCCAAACTACAAACCCCTCCGATGGGCTACTCCATTGCAATTCCCACACCAAATCCACAGGATTACCTCTCCTGAAAGTAGGGGTTGGGGGAACTGTTTTGTTTTGTTTGTTGTTTGTTTTTGCATTAGAAACTGTGATGGTTTGTATATACTAGGCCCAGGGAGTGGCACTATTAGAAGGTGTGGTCCTGTTGGAGTGAGTGTGGCCTTTTTGGAGTAGATGTGTCACTGTGGGTGTTGGCTTTAAGACTCCTAGCTGTCTGGAAGTCAGTTTTCTGCTAGCTGCCTTCAGATGAAGATGTAGAACTCTCAGCTCCTCCTGCACCATGCCTGCCTGGATGCTGCCATGTTCCCACCGTGATGATAATGGACTGAGCCTCTGAACCTGTAAGCCTGCCCCAATTAAATGTCATCCCTATAAGAGTTGCCTTAGTCATGGTGTCTGCTCACAGCAGTAAAACCCTAAGACAAAAACACACCAACATGGTTTCACTTGGGACTAAGCCATGCACAGAGCATTAAGTATTCAAGAGCATGGAGTCCAGAGCTCAGAACATAGGCACACCACACAGAAGTGCCCCCAGAACCGCAAAACCAGAGGCCATTTTCCCTTCCTGAGTTTGCAGGCTTCCTGGACCTTCCCATCTTTTACTAATGCCAAGTGTGAGCCTGCACACTGATTCCTGTGAACTCTCCGTGAACATCAATTAGTTTAAGATCTTTCATTAAATGGGTTTAAGGATTCCCTGACTGACCCCAATTGGGCAAAATTTACCCCCACTTTGGAGCAGAGGATCTGCCCTGGAAGCAGCTACTCTGAGGCTTCCTGCTCCGTGTCAAGGGAGTTGGGAAGGACCTAGATCCTCATTAGGCTTCAAGTTGTCACATGATCCCTTGTCAAACTAAGCTCTGTTCTCAGACATCAGCATCGTTTTACTGAGCATTTGTTGAAATCAACTCATCAGCAGGTAGAAAGACACAGGTTCTCCAAGGAATGACCCAGATCTTCAGAACTCTGGACAAGCCACGCTCTGATATCCATGCCAAACAAGTGTCACCCCGCTCCTTCCTTAAAGTCAACTGGACACAGAAAGCATGTGGGCTGGAGGCTGAGGTGGGGTCCACATCTTGGCTCTGCCAATAGCACCAGACAGGGTCTTGGAAATGCTGTAACTCAAAGGATAATTTTCCACTACTATAATGAAGGATTAAAATCAATTCTCCCCTGCCCCCAACCCCAACACACACACACACACACACACACACACACACACACACACACACACACACACACACACACACTGAGCTTTATATAAGCTGTCATGTGGCAGCAATGTCTTCAATGCACACACAGGTACAATAACAGAGCACCATTCGCCATAACCGTCTTGCAGGATCCCCAATCTCCAGTATATGCCTGCTCTTGCCCCTTTTGCAACTCTTGCTCTCTTCCCCATCTGTCCCCTCTCTCTTCATTCCCTCCCCCTCTCTCCTGGTGCTCATGGCCAATCTCTACTCCTCTCCTCTCCTCTCCTTCCCACTCCCTCTCCCTCTCTCTCTCCCTCTCTGGCTTTCTCTGTCTCTACTACCCCCCCAACTCCCCTCCCCATGCCCTAAATAAACTCTATTCTATACAATTAAAAGCATAAAGATCTCCAGCACAGCTGCCCAGATTCGTCAGGAGCTTAGCAGCCCCTCAACCTGGCGGATAACTTACTCTAAACTGTGTGTAACACCCGAAGGCTGTTTGCATAGAACTTTCCCCTGGGGAACCAGAAGTGGAAATGACTTCTTGGAAACTATCCGAAGAAATATAAACAACTTTATGCATCTTATATGAGATTTTAAAACTCCAGCCAATAAGGGCAAGTAAATTTCATACTCCTAAAAAAAAACTTCAAATGCAAACTCAATTTGAGCTTAAGTTGGAGACACTGAACACTCAAAAAATAAAATATAATCAACCAAATTGTCTACAATTGTGTCTACAAAATGTGTCTACAGCTGCAGCATTAACGTTGGTGGCAGAACGTGTACTTTCATCAGCCAAGAAGCGCTCCTCCATCTGGTCACATAGCCAGCACGACACATATATTTTAAGGTTATTCAAATATTTCATTCGTGAAAACAGAGAGGTTATTCCATGTAGGCAACTTTGGGAGAAGCTGAGTGTTAAATATGCTACAGAGCCCCTGTTTAACCCGCGAGAGTGACATTTTTTTCCCTTCCAGCCTGACAGTTAAATGCCTATTCCGCTTCTTAATGCATTCATACACTTCTGCAAACCCATGTGCTGACATTTTGCGGAAAGCGCTATCTTACAAATCCCTGATGGAGAGGGGAGCGGGAAGCAGGAAGCCGCTCACTTCCAAGGCAGGACACTGCTAGTTTACATGATGTAATTAGGTGCAATGCAGATTGTTTGGGGGGAGAGGAATCCATGGTCTCATCCACCACTGTACCCTGCATGCCTGGCAAGACGGACAGACTGATCTAACTAACTGACAGGTAGCATAACCGTTATGGGAGAACACAACTAGGCGTGTTCCACAGAAGGGAGTTCATGGCTGGTACTGTAAACGTGAACAAAAGTCCATGGTTGGGGAGATCATAGGCCCTAGGGTTAGGGAAAAGCCACTGTTGTCATGTTAAATGGCCATGCTGTCAAAATGCCTTCTAAATATCTATGTCTTGTGTTGCTCTCAGTTTCGGTCAGAGAGGGTTCTTTTCTACATTGTGAAGCAGTTACTGCAGACTCACATCTGATCAAAGACTCGAGAATAAGTACATAAGTGCTAGCTATGGGTGGGCCATCTGGAGTAACCTCTCCCAACCAACCTCGCAGTCCTGGGGAGGAGCAGACAGAAAGAGTACATGTTTGCACACAGGGAGGAGACATAAAATGCTGGCTTCTGGGCACGGCATGGCGGTTGTACACATCCACTCATACAACTGTTACCTCCACAGGATGAAGCCTGTCAAAATTCCAGTATAAATGGGGAGTAGCCCCCAAAGCCCCACCCTTGGCAGGAGAGCTCTTGTCAACTGATGGATGCTGAGGGACAGAAAGCCTTTCTCCTTTGGGGACACGGTTGTTAATAGCTTGCCCATGCCTCAGTGATCATTCCAAACCTTTGCACATATGAGAAGCAGTAGCAGGACTCCAGGGATTATTAATAAGAAAAAATAGCCAGTAGTGGTGCACACCTTTAATTCAGCACTTGGGAGGCAGAGGCAGGTGGATATCGGAGTCTGAAGCCAGCCTGGTCTACAGAGCAAGTTCAGGGACAGACAGGGCTACACAGAGAAACCCTGTCTTTAAAAAAACTAAAGGAAAAAAAGAGAGAAAGGGGGTAGGTAGAGAGGAGGGAAAGGGAAGGAAGGAAGGAAAGAAGGAAGGAAGGAGAAAGAAATAGAGAAAAAAGAAGAAGTCACAGAGGACATGAACTTGGGATGGCCACAGAGTAGGAATCATTAGGGAAGTTGGAGGGAGGTAATGGTGGATAGCTAGGGTAAGCTATGACCATCCATTGTATACATGTGTGTGACCATCCATTGTATACACATGTGAGACCATCCATAGTATAAATGTGTGTGACCACCCACTGTATAAATGTGTGTGACCATCCATGGTATACATGAATGTGACCATCCATTGTACACATGTGTGTGATCATCCATTGTATACATGTGTGTGATTATCCATTGAATACATGTGTGATCATCCATTGTATACATGTGTGTGATCATTCATTGTATACATTGTGTGACCATCCATGGTATACATGTGTGTGACCACCCACTGTATAAATGTGTGTGACCATCCATTGTATACATGTGTGTGATCATCCATTGTATACATGTGTGTGATCATCCATTGTATATATGTGTGATCATCCATTGTATACATGTGTGATCATCCATTGTATACATGTGTGATCATCCATTGTATACATTGGTGACCATCCATTGTATACATATGTGTGATCATCCATTGTATACATGTGTGATCATCCATTGTATACATGTGTGATCATCCATCGTATACATGTGTGTGATCATCCATCGTATACATGTGTGTGATCATCCATTGTATACATGTGTGTGATCATCCATTGTATACATGTGTGTGATCATCCATTGTATACATGTGTGTGATCATCCATTGTATATATGTGTGATCATCCATTGTATACATGTGTGATCATACATTGTATATATGTGTGATCATCCATTGTATATATGTGTGATCATCCATTGTATACATGTGTGATCATCCATTGTATACATTGGTGACCATCCATTGTATACATATGTGTGATCATCCATTGTATATATGTGTGATCATCCATTGTATACATGTGTGATCATCCATTGTATACATTTGTGACCATCCATTGTATACATGTGTGTGATCATCCATTGTATATATGTGTGATCATCCATTGTATACATGTGTGATCATCCATTGTATACATGTGTGATCATCCATTGTATACATGTGTGTGATCATCCATTGTATACATGTGTGTGATCATCCATTGTATACATGTGTGTGATCATCCATTGTATACATGTGTGTGATCATCCATTGTATACATGTGTGTGATCATCCATTGTATACATGTGTGATCATCCATTGTATACATGTGTGTGATCATCCATTGTATATATGTGTGATCATCCATTGTATACATGTGTGATCATCCATTGTATACATGTGTGATCATCCATTGTATACATTGGTGACCATCCATTGTATACATATGTGTGATCATCCATTGTATATATGTGTGATCATCCATTGTATACATGTGTGATCATCCATTGTATACATGTGTGATCATCCATTGTATACATTTGTGACCATCCATTGTATACATATGTGTGATCATCCATTGTATACATGTGTGATCATCCATTGTATACATGTGTGATCATCCATTGTATACATTGGTGACCATCCATTGTATACATATGTGTGATCATCCATTGTATACATGTGTGATCATCCATTGTATACATGTGTGATCATCCATCGTATACATGTGTGTGATCATCCATCGTATACATGTGTGTGATCATCCATTGTATACATGTGTGTGATCATCCATTGTATACATGTGTGTGATCATCCATTGTATACATGTGTGATCATCCATTGTATACATGTGTGTGACCATCCATTGTATACATGTGTGATCATCCATTGTATACATGTGTGATCATCCATTGTATACATGTGTGATCATCCATAGTATACATGTGTGTGACCATCCATTGTATACATGTGTAAGATTTTTTTCAAAGAATAAAAACTATTTTAACTTTTTAGCCAGACTATGCTCCCTTTACAGTTTTGCCTTTTACTCATAATATTTGTTGTATTACATTTTAAAACCATAATTCCTGTGCTATTCTTACTGCTTATTTCCTATCCTAAAATGACTAAGATCCAAGACAACAGAAGGTCCTTCTCTACTTTGTTCTCCGGAGCATAGAACAATACCAGGCACAGGGCTGGGGATAGCTCAGTCAGTGGGGATATGAACTGCATACACAGGGAGCTGGGTCCAATCCCTAGACTCCATGAGAAAGCCAGGCATGGTGACGCACGCCTACAGAGGAGGAGGGCTGTCTAGCCCAGTTCCGCATAATCCAGGATCAAGCCAGACAGAGACCCTGTCTGGAGAAACAAAGCGATCAAGAAACAAAGCGTCTGGAAGAACAGGCAAGCTGCCCTGAGGCCTCCGTGAGGAATGGTCATTAAGGTTGTGCTCTGGCCTCCTCATACATGTGCACACACATGTCTGTGTACACATAAAGCAATAAAAGTTCCTAGCACAAAGGAGGCCTTTAAATATTTGCTGAGTGAATAACTGAACTGACACCCACAGAACTATTAGATCACAAAATACCTTCCTGGACTCCACTGAACCAGCCTGGGTACCGAGATAACGTCTCCTGGAGGTAGACATCATGCTATAGAAAGGGCTGAGATGACCCCATGTGAGTAAGCAAAACCACAGAGACATAAATAGACACGGGCAGGGTGTGTTACAACACAGACCCCAAGGGATCCCTCCTGGGGACTCTTCTAGTAGAGGGGCAAAGCTCTCAAACATGGCGTCCACCAACCATACAGCTCAGTCACTAATCACGAATCTTGTGTGTGAGGACCTGGGCGTGTTTTAATGATGGGCGTGAGCACATCTACATTCCAGAGGAAAATGCTGCCTTGCTCTCAAGTCTCTGCTCACCTCATCCCACCCAGGTGCACATAATGTCTGGAAACCTTTGGCCTCCTGCTCGGCCCCTCCCAGTGTTGAGTCAGATCTGCATGTGGCCTGACCGAGCAGTGGGGGCTCCACCCAGCTCTGCCTTACTCCAGCAGCCCAAAGTCTGCTGCTCTAATACAGTAACCCAAAGGTGGTAAGAATGAGTCAACTGCAACAGAACGCAGCCCCCAGAGTGTCTAAACCATAGGTCTGAGCTAAGGAACACCACGGTGGTTTACTTGGGACCACCGTGACTTTGTAACCGTAAGCCACATAAACTCTCTTGGACACTCTGGCTTGTGAGGTCATGGTGTGATGTTCCAAGAGCGGAGTCTGCCGTTGAACCAAGCTTGTCAACCCACAGTTAGCTATATAACCCGACCACGCCTTCTCCCTTATCCCAAACAGGTGACAGTGAGTACGCCTACCAAGCAGGGACATTGCGAGGATCCACGAACCTCCCGCAAATCTCAGGCTCCTGTGAGACACGAAAACCGTTTGAAATACCATTCCGGCAAACAAAATGTGGTCCATTACCAGATAAACCAGGAACACCAGGCCAAGTCAAAGAAGGCAAACCACACAGAATCCTGAGTCTAGTGGGCAAGACGTTCATTCAAATAGAGGGATTCTGTCTTAAAAAGTGGACTAGGAACTGACAGTGGTTGTTACCAAGGACGGCTGGGGGAAGGAGGGGAGAGGGGAAAAAGACACTAATAGGAATGCAGTGTTCACAGCAACACTTTCGTGGATATGCTGAAGCTACTGTTGGAAGCTTTAAAATAAAGAGATGCCTTTGAAGGTAGTATTCTCCTATGAGCTACATGAGGACAATATTAAAACCTTCTCCCAGTACGCCCGGAAGTGTCCGATGCAAAGCAGGACAAACTGAATGTCAAACAAATCAAGTATCCTGTGACAGATGTGGAGGCAGAGTTTTCTAGGAAACATCAACAGACTGGAACTATGGAGCAGCTCAGAGGAATGTGCGGCCGGTACGGGCCAAGTTTTATCCCCCCCAGGCGTTTGGAGGAGCGCCAACCCACATTGATTCACTACGGCTGGGGTCGGGGACAGATTCTGCCAACAGCGAGAATGATCAAAGCAGAACAAGGTCAAAGTAGTCCAGGGAGGGAACAAACCTCCCCCCATCTCTCCAGAGTTCACAGTCAGGGACAGCGAGGGTTCGTCCTGCAGTAGGTCCACTGGGCAGGCCCACTCACGTGGTCTCTGCAGTCAAGGAGCCCGCTAAGAATGTGAATGAACTGGGAAGGAGGGCTGTGCGCAAAGACAAACCGGGCTCTTATTTCAAAGCAACAGTTTCTTTGCTTGAATTGGCAGCCAGTAAAGAATTCTTAAAGACACCCCAGCGCTTGGCTGAGCCATCCTTGAAACCCGTCCCATATGCACGCTCTCTGAGTCATTCACTCAGCAGAAAAGGGGAGAAGACAGAGGAGGAAGAAGTGAGGGAGAGTTTACAAATGGGTCTCTTTTGGCGGCAAAGAGGAAGCACTGGATTGTCCCTTTCACTGTCAACAAAGAAAATTTAGACCAATGAGTGCAAGGTAAAAGCCAATGCCCGTTTGTCAGGAAAGGTGACATAATTGAAGGAGAAAAACTGCACAGAAAAACTGCACATTTCCAGCCACTTGCCCACAGTGCTCGCTGCCCAGGATCCGCGATGGCCTCGATGCCTTCGGGAATGTCTGTGCGTGTGCCTGCTAATTCCGTGACTATCTGAAAAAGCGGACTCCCTTGACTCCTCTAGGATTGAGGGTTGCAGGGAGAGGGGAGACCCCGAGATCATCTCTAATTCCTTTTGTCTATGACTCTTTCCTTTATCACTGTCCTGAGCCCTAACCATCACCCCGCCCCACCCCAGACCACTCCCACTGCCTTTGGCTTATCTGGTTTATCTCCCACTTATTTACTCTCATCCCTCTTCAACCCAGGCCCAGCACTGTGAACGCACAAATGATGAACAAAGCCTGGCTGACCTCTTCAGCCTGCCTTCAAGATCACCACACCCATGTGTCCCCTTCCAGGAGCTCCACACCCTCCCACATCCCACGCTCCCGGACGGCGGCTTCTATTTTCTGCGATGACATCAGTACCCCAGGCAGTGCTGTGCCGAGCACTAGTCTACACCATGGTAGCATTCAATGCAGTGGGACTTTAAGCATCTGACAGCTGAGAAGCTCACGGCAGACAGAGCCACCTCGCCTGCCATGCCTTCCTGGATGCCAATAAAATACTGCAAGACAAGACTCAATGATTCTACAAGAAAACTCTACCTGGAGATATTTTTAAGTATGCTAAATGACTTATGCACATCTTTGAGCTATTTTTTTTTTTAATCCTCAAATGAACTTTCAAATGAACACCGACTTTCGAATTTCTGAGATCCCAGAGTAAACAAGGAGCGGGGAGGAGAGACACCAGGATTAAAACTCAGATCTGTTAACTCTTCAATATTAAAGACTCTTCCCTCTCTCCAGCTCTACCCTTCCATTGAAAGGACAGAAAGTAACCCACGGCAGAGAAGTTGTAAAGCAAGGGGAAGACCCACAGATCCTCCGCCACAATGTTTCCAAAGTTCTGAGCAAGTTAGTCAGGAGTAGTTTGTCCTCAAAGGGGAGCATCCATCGCTCTACGCACTCATCAGCAGCTCCTGACCCACGTCTGCAAACCCAGTCTGCAAACCCAGTCTGCAAACCCACATCTGCACACCCAGTCTGCAAACCCAGTCTGCAAACCCACATCTGCACACCCAGTCTGCACACCCAGTCTGCACACCCAGTCTGCAAACCCAGTCTGCACACCCACATCTGCAAACCCACATCTGCACACCCACATCTGCACACCATGTCTGCAAACCCAGGCAACCTTCAACAGGTGGTTTTATCACTCCAAGCCCACCTCACAGGACTGCTGCGAGGAAAACCAGGAGGGTGTGGGGGACCAGATGACGAAAGCCCTAAGAACAGAGGCAGCGATCCTCACTGCATTACTGGCTGGTCCCCTGGGTGTCTATCTTTTCTGATAGCCTTCCCTCTACTTCAGACGTATGCACGGGAACTGGTTCAAACTGAGAAACAGCAAGCTGGATATGGTGGTACGTTGGGACAGTCCGAGAATGCAGTTGTGTGAGGACTCTGGCTGCCTGTGAGAAAAACCCAAGAACACAAGAGTCTAGAGACATCGGCTGCTTCAAAACGCAGGGCTGTTCTTGGAATGTGTTTTCCTGCTTCTCCCAGGTGTGGTGGAACAGAGATGAGTTTACTTCAGCTGTTGTTACTCATGCACCTCTATGGAAAAACATGTTTTGCCACATGTGGCTGGTCACGTGAGTCTTCTTAACCCTCAAAGTATAAACTGTCTGATGCTCTGAATAAAATCGGCATGAGACTTCAGTCTGCCTCATTTTCAGACCCCACCCTCCCAGGTTCCCGCTGCCAGGTAGACCGGTAAATAGTAGTGCACAACTGTAATCACAGGACTCTAGGCTGAGATGAAAAGGTTACAGGTTCAAGGCCAGTAGTTCCATAGAGCAAGGGTGGGGGTGGGGGAGGGAGTATTATTATCACAGAAGAGCCTAAGTCAATCACGATGCTGGTAACAGATCATACACGCTAGAGAAAACAGACGAGAAAATAAAGTGTAAGAATTGACTTCTTTGCAGCCTTCGCGATGGCACATTAAGTGGAAGGGAATTAAGGGGACACAAGTGAAAAGCAGGAGGCAGCAGGAGCGACTGGATCAGGAAACCTAGCAGATGCCCTAAATGTCTAATCAAAAGGAGCGGCCTTTGCAATTTAAACTGAAAGGCCTGCTCAAAGAGAAGCAATTTAAGGTCCAAATTGAACAGCCTCGGCAATCTGTGGGAGAAGAGATACTCAGAAATGATGTCGTGTGGGAACAAAGAACAAAGCATTTTTATCTGAATTCTAGACAATTAAAGGAACCTGCCAATTCTATGAGCAAGATGGGCTTTAAAGGGCCACCAGCAAGTCGGAGAACATTCAGTCGGTCAGAACTCATTAGGTGCCAGAGTTGAAGTCGATACAGATTTCTGAACAAGTGCCTCCAACCGATGCCGAAAGGAGTCCATGGCTGCCCAGAGCTGCTGAAGACCCAAGGGGAAACCGCTCTTTAATTAACCCTTCTGGTGTGGACTTTTGCCTGGCTTCTGGCCTTGGTTCCTCCCACAGGCATCACGATCTCCACAGACAAAGCACGTCAGCAGACCCCAGCACCATCGCCAGTAAGACCACGGTCCCAGAGCCATCCCGGATTGATCCTTGAGTGACACGATACAGTTCAGGATAAATCTGGCTTCGTCTCATTGGGATCAGCAATCAAACAAGCCTGGGCGGTGAAATTCGCTCCCCAAATACAAATTAAGCACGGACACAAACCACATGCCGACCTCCTCCTCCTGAGCCAGCCTGCTCAAAGATACAACAGGCCCCAGGCTCTGCTCTACTACCTGACATTCTGCGGGCACCTTTCCTCCTGTCTTCCCCCAGCAGAATGTGAGGACCACGGGCAGTGAGCCCAGGCCTAAGCTCAGAACCCCAGGCACACTGGGACCCAGAGAGGAAAAAATTAAATGAATAAAAAGGGAAATGAGAGAAGGTTTCAAGAAGACATTTGTCCTTAAATGATGGGTGGTATTCAGAAAAAACAGAAAATAAGGATGAGAGGAGGGGCCAGATGAGACATCAAGGGTGGAGGGGACAATGTGAAAGAAAATAGGGGCTAGGAAACGCTGTGGAGGGGCTGCTTGTTTGAAAGCCGGTTTTCAATGAGACTCAAGCAGAGAATGCAGAATAGAGACAGAAAAAGGTCTGGCAGCCCCTGTGACCCTTGGATTGCATAAATGGGGGTGGGGGCATCGTGGAGAACTCAGCTGGGCATCACCTAAGTGACAGGAGCCCTGATGGAGGGCAATATTCTCCTAGAAGCTGGGATAATTCCTGGGGGCCAATGAATGAAGCGGTTCCTCACACAGCATAGGGGTTCTCTGAGCCAAGGCCATGCCCCTCTCTTCACTCCGGACTCTGCCTTGACATGCCCGGAGAGGGCAGCAGGGCCTCGCCAGCACAGCACTCCAGTATTTTCCACCTCAGGTCCAGACATGCTACAAACTCTGGACAGAAACTCACCCTGATAGAGAAGAATTTTCCTCTTTCTTTTCTTTACTTTTCTCTTTTCCTTCCTTCCTTTCTATTTACTTACCTATTCACTCTACTTCCTGATCACAGACCCCTTCCTTCCTCTCCTCCCAGTCCCACCCTCTTAACCCCCTCGGTTTGCTCCCCCCTCCCGTCCTGAGTACCCACCCACCCAGGCACATTAAGTCCCATCAGGACTAACTGCATCCTCTTCCACTGAGGCCAGACAAGACAGCCCAGCCAGGGGTAAGGAATCCAGAAGCAGGCATCAAAGTCCAAGTCAGAGACAGCCCCTATCCCAACTGTCAGGGGATCCACATAAAGACCAAGCTACGTGTCTGCTCCATATGAGTTAGGGGGCCTAGGTCCAGTCAGTCCATGCACGATCTCTGGTTGGTGATTTAGTCTCTCTGGGCGCACATGGGCCCAGGTGAGTTGGCTCTGTAGGTTTTCTTTCTCTTAAGTCATTTTATTTACCTCTCTTAATATTGCAGAGGCTGATCTAGGAAACAAATACATTTCAAAGGGAGAAAAGCCATTACTATACATAACAAACAAAGGCCATAGGTTATTGATTGTGGCAGCACAGGATGCCTCGGCAGTTCACAGAAATTGAGATAAAATATAATCCACACGGCATATTAAATGCAGGTCGCATGGTTTTGGCAAGCAGACAGCTGCTGACTGCACAAGCTAGGCCTTGCACGGTGCCAGCCTGCCCAGGAGGCAACTCGGAAAGCACCACCCAGGAGCCCTAGACAGACAGGACCAAGTCTGGGGAGAAAGCAAGGGATAGGGCAATCTTTTCCAGTCATGCCCCTCTGTAGGAGGGCAGCAGAGTTTCCCAGGTGACCCAGACACATCTGAAATAAATCCACAGGCATGACAGGGGGGGACTCGATCAATATTCTAGGGAGAAAGATTGAACACGCCAATTCTGTCTGTTTCTCGTCCTTTATTCTGTTAACAAAAGCAGGCTGCTGGATAAATGGCCGAAGTTAATGATTTCTAAAGTGTCAAGTGGCTCGGAGAAGAAAGCACTGGGACAGACACACAGAGGCGGAACACTGTGGGCACACAGACGACTTTCCGAGCAGAGGCATTTGACTTCCTTCAGCTTCCCTCTGAAATGCACCTCAGCAAACACGGCGTGGGCATCCACTTTGGTTATCACTGTTAGGCCCAAGTCACAGGTACCCAAAGACCACCAAGGAGCCAATCCTGATGTAAAACACATAAGGGTCTTTATTAGGAACTCACAAGCGATGTCTCTCAGGCCCTCGCTGTCGCAGCAGGTCAGAGTGAGAGGCCTGGGTATAGGAGTTCAGGGTTTCTGGTTTGGTTTGGTTTGGTTTAGTTTGGTTTGGTTTGGTTTGGTTTGGTGGTTACATCGAACTTGGGGAGTTTCCATATAGGTCATTTCTGGCATAATCTGCAGGAACCGGACACTGAGATAAAACCATGGGACAAACAGGATGTCTGAGTTACCTATTCTCTGCAGGATGTCTTCAGTTATCCAAATGTCCCTTGACCCTGCTAAAGCAGCCTGACTGGCTGTGGCTAAGGGGGTGGGTGCCATAGGATGCTTGCTCAGGGGGACTCTGGGATTTTCCTCTCGGAATTGGAGTTTAGCCCCTGATCTTTTACAAAATGGAGTTTCTTCAAAAACGGGGTTCGTTGGGCTTTACAAAAACCATGGTCTACATGCATGTGCCTGTTAACCTCATTTTGCAAAATTATTTGTCCCAAGTCATAAAGAGCCCAGAAGGTCCTCAGCTTGGAGGAAACTACACTCCAGACACTGGAACTAGAATTACTGAAGAGGCCAGAAATGGCATTTTCAGAAATCTGAAGCTCTCTTACCTCCACCCCTGCCCAACTCAAAGGAATAATAAGTTTTCCTATGCATTGTGTGTCCTTTTTTCAGACCCTCGATATTCCAGGAAAATTTCCAGACACAAGCCCTGCACAATAAATTCCTTTTTAATTTTCCCAAAGCTGCTGTCTAGTTATAAAACGTTGCTTTTGGGAAAGCAACCTGAGATGCTTCTCAAAGATGAGGTAGCTGCTTGGCGAGGAAAGACTAAAGAGTTAAGGAGTCCAGCTTCTAGGTATTTCAGCTGCTGACTTGCAACAAAGTTGCAAAGTTGCCCTAAAACTCTCCAGTGCGCTATTCTTTGGAAACGGTCTCCACAGAAATGATCCAGGTAAGATGCTGGCACATTAAACTAAGAAAGGCTGCACATCCAATGCCAGGCAACATAAAACGAACAGGAAATATTGTCCAGAAGGAAGATGGCTGACTTGAACCATTTGGAATGCTAGCATAAAACATACACTCACAAAATATTCCTTAAGCAAACAGGTATTGCTTACAGCTCTGAAGAAGGCAAAATCCCACAGCAAAGGATTAGCAGATGTGTGAGGTGGGGAGTGCGGGGGCGGTGCTCACTGCTCCATATCAGTGCCTTGTTGCTGGTTTTTCATACACTGAATGTTAAAACCAGTTCCCTGGGGTCCCTTTTACATGAATCTTCATCCCACTTATAAAGTAAATGGAGTTCTCGTGACCCGGATACTACCTAAAAGTGCCTCTGTAAGATGCATTGGGGAATGAGATTTTCAACACTTGAACATGGGAGAAGGGGCCACAAACATTCAGATCATACAAAGTCAAGGCTATGATGGTGATTGTATTAGGAGCCTCAGGAATACCACTAGATCACAAGAACAGAGCCTGAGTGGGAGGGATGGGGTGGGGTGGGGGGATTAGTGCCTAAATGAGAGAACCATCGAGAATCTTGGTCCCTTAGGATATGCAAGAACACAACAAAAAATGGCCACCATTAAGCCAGGAAATCAGAACTTCCCCTGTATTAAATCCTCTATCTCCCAGTCCCTCAGAACTATGAGAACGAAGTTATCTGTTGTCTAGCCCCTTCCCGCCATGAGACACCCGGTAGCTGTGAGTTTTCAAATGTTACTATGTAACATCTCGCCTATGGAGTTCCTGGGCCTCCCAGAGCAGTCTCGCGTGCCACTGGCTTTCATTCCCATAGCAACGGAGGCAGCTGGGCATCTTCAAGAGGGCTGAAAGGATGCCCAGAGGTTACGGCAAGACAGCAGCTCACACCCTGCAGTTTCAGAGTTTCTCTTGAAACACATCAACGGTGCCTAGGAATATGTCCAACAGAAGTAAAAGAAAAGCATCCCAGTTACAAGGATGAAGGTTCTACCGATGGAGAACAAGAACAGGAGCTGTCTTCCCTTCCCCTCACAGAAACAAGCACCTTATGCAGGAGCATCTGGTGTGCCGGTCTCTGGACTTAAGGACCAGGCAGGAACTGAAGCTGGAGGACCACACAGGGGCAATGGAGCTTGGAGAGCAAATCCGGTCTACTACTCTGTTCTTTACTGCACCCACCCCATCCTTCCAACCCAAAGGTTCCTCTTGGTTTAGTGTAGGGCTGCCTGGGTCTGCCACCTTGAAGAAGTTTCTGATAGCGATGGTGGTGAAATCAATCCATCAGAGACCAACAAGAGAGAGGCTGACCCTTGTGTACCACTGGCCTTTTCCACAGATACCATCATTAAATGTTCGTCTCCGGAACTCAGAATTTCCCTCTAATGGATTAAGAAAGCACCCTCAGCAGCTGGAGAGGCCGCTTATCCTCTTTCTAGTGCAGAGGACCTAGCCATCTGGTGGCTCAAAGCCACTGTAACCCCAGTTCCTGAGGGCTCAACGCCTTGAACTGCAGTCATCAGAACATAAAGTCATCTAAGTACATATACATAGAGCATAAATAGATACTTTTTAAAAAAGACAAAAAACTAGCAAACACACCAACTGCAAGGCAGAGGAGCGGGGGAGCAGTTAACACACACACACACACACACACACACACACTCACACACGCTCGCACGCCCTTGCAAAGGCCGCAAGTTCAGTTCCCAGTACCTACACTGGGTGGCTCACGGCCACCTGCACCGCCAGCTCTGGAGAATCTGACGCCCTCTTCTGGCCTCTCCAGGCTCCTGTACTCACAATCACACACAGTCACACATGCATCCATACTTACACATACATACATACATACATACATACATACATACACACACATACACAAGTCACACATACAGTTATACACAATCTCACAACAGTCACACATTCACACATAGTCACAAATGCACAGTCACACACAATCTCACACAGTCACATACAAGCACAATCACAGTCACACACATACGTACACATAATTAAAAATTACAAATAAACCTTAAAACCGAAAGCAATTGGGGAGCCAACTGGGGCAGCGCCTGCTTCTACTTACAGCAACCGACAACCTGTTACAAGGGGCATAAGTTCATGACCAGGCTAGGCTTCAAATACAGCAAGAGCCTGTGTCCAAATAAGGCAAGGGCAAACTCTTTTTAAAATTTTTAAATTATTTTTATATTGCACGCATGGGTGTTTTGCTCGCATCACGTGCATGCCTGAAGCCCGGAGAGGCCAGAAGAGAGCATCAGGTCTGCTAGAACTAAAATTAGGGACTGTTTTGAGACACTTTGTAGTTGCTAGGAACTGAACCCGGGTCCTCTAAAGGAACAACAAATGATGAGTCACTAGCCATCTCTTCTCCAGCCCCAACTGCAAACTGTACATATGTGCTAAAACTGCCATGTGTGACTTCACATGCTACTGAAAACAAGGCCTGGAGAGATGGCGCCTTGGCTAGGAGCTCGGACAATCCTTGCAGAGAACCTAGGTTCAGTTCCCAGCACGCACATGAGGCAGCTCACATCCATAACTCCAGATCCAGGGCACCTAAAACCCTCTTCTGGCTGCCACAAGGCACCTGCATGAGTGTGGTACACAATCACACAGACACACAAAATAAACAAATATGTAAAATATAAATACTTAAGAAGATACTGATAACGACTGGCTGCCTCTTCGATTTGCTGGAATTAAGGAGAGGAGGAATCCCTCTTTCTCTGACTAAAGAGTCTAGATACAAGGAGTAATTGAACAGAAGCCTCTTCCCCCGAACCCAGCTCCTAACTGATCCCTTCAGCCAGATCTGCTATGCTAAAAGCACAGTGCTTCTTGGCATGCATGCACGCACATGCACGCGCTTGCACATTTAACTCTAAATTATAGAGTAATTTCTTTTTTCCAGGTGGCTAGGCCATCAATGAATTCTCAATTAACGAAATTGTTTTGCCTGTCCATGAAGACTGCTTGTTTTTTGAGGCCCGATCACGTGAAAACACGGGATAGAAAAACAATCTGTTGTCGTGTCAAGCATTGGGGAACTCGGGAGAGAAGAGAGCCCTTATCTCTGGAAGAGTTGATTGGCCCTGCTGCACGGCTGTGCTCTCCTCATACCTCCTACCTCTTGCCTCAGACACTCAGAGGCAGACATCAAGTCCCTTGTGAAGAGAGGCTGCACATTTCCCTTCCTCCCAGAAGGGAGAGGAAATGAAGAGGGAGTGGAGAGGGCTGCTCCCCTTCTCTCTGCCTTTTGTGCACGCATGCACACAGATGGCCTGAAGCCTCAGGTTGGAGGAATGTAATAAACCCAGAAACCACCACAGATCAGGTTAGAAACCAACTGACTTTCAAACATGGCCTCGTGATCAGCAGCAGGAGTACAAGGTGACAGGGACAGGCAGCTCAAGCAACGAAGATCCCAGCCTCTCCCTGAAGTACAGATGCTCCAAGAGCAAGGGTCTCCTCCCCCCTCCCCCCCTCCCTATGAGCTCTGAGACAGCACCAGAGCCTGAGGCTGACGCAAAACAGCCCCCTCCGTGCTGAAGAACAGCATCTTGTCAGTATCTTACTGACAGGAGCAAACAGCTCCCCATTGGCTCATCCACTGGGGTGGGGGTCAGGGAGGGGAAGAGGGCCTCAGGGATTCAGAACAAAGCAGAGGTCACCAGAGGTGCAAAGGCAGGAACCCTGGGTGTCTGAGCGTGGCTGTTTTCATTTTATTTCTGAAAGAGGTTCCAAAACACTGGACCAATCACTGCTCTGCTGGGAGGCCTTGGGTTCTAATCAGTGAGCAGAAACAGCCATAGAACTGTGGCAGATGATAGGTAGGTAGCCGGCTACCCACTCTCTGAGAGAGCTCCCTTCAAGGGGAGAGGTGAAATTCTCTATGCTCTGGAGCCAGTAGGCTCCATGTCTGCCCGAGGGTCTGAGTAATGTGCCGGGATTGTCCGGCTGGTTTTCAGGCTCCAGACTTAAGAGACTGTCCGTTTCTAGTTACTTCTTGGAGAGCCCAGAGAGTCCATGTACGTACGGATTCTGAATTAGGCTGCTGGGCTATCAAGAGAGGCCAATGGCAAGGATGGGTGGGAAGGAGACTGGAAGCCTGCAGGGCAGAGAAGCCTGGCCAGTCCACCTGAGGAGAATAATGACAGGCCGCCGTTCCTTGTGTCTGGATAAATGACTGCCCCATCCTATGACCGTTAGGTCTTGAGTTAGCTTTTAAGCAGTAACTTAATGGGGACTTGAGTAAGGACTGTGTTACTGTTTCAATCTTAAGTGGCCTTACGTGTCTGGTCCCCAGCTGCCGACTGTAGCTGCAGATGTGGGACACCTTTGACAGGTAGGGTCTAGTGGAAGGTAGAAGGAAGGTGGGTCCTGTGAGCATGTCCCACCCTGAGAGAGCTATCAGAAACTCCAGATGCTAGCTAGCTCCTTCCTCTCACCCTCCTCTCATCTGTCTATTTCTGTGCCTCTCCAACCTGCCATTAAGTTTCTACCACCATGTGCTTCTGCCACGGTGCCGCCCACAGGCATGGGGCCACATGACCACACACTAGGACCCCTATAAAATTGTGCAGCCCTTCCCTCCTTGGTCTCAGGGGCAGAAAGCTGAGTGTCACACCCTTCTAGTCCCAACGACTCCGTTCTGTGATACCCACCTCTCTGTGACTCTCTACCTCTTGGCCCATCGTCCGAGAGGGTAGCCAAGTTCTGACATTAGCGGGGCTCAACAGGTGATTTCGCTGTTGAGTTCTTTAGAATCTTCACGAAAGCAACCCAGAAAGCTGCACAACCCAATACTACCTGGTCTATCTGGCCAGGAGTACACGTGTGCTCCCTCCCCTGGGCACCCTGCCCCAGGGCACGTTTACTTCTGGCTTCATGTGCCTCCCCCATCCCCAGCCCCTTACGATAATGATAAAGCAAAGGCTGTAGTTACTGCTGGCATCATTACTCTGCGGTGAGCAGTGGTCAGGAACCCTCAAGTCTGTACATACAGACACAACCACGCGAGTGGCAAAATCAACAGCTCGAAAATCCCTATCATACACAAAACTATGATGATATTTATGATGCTGGGGTGAAGAGGAAGAGGCTAAATTAACCAGCCTAAGGGAACACACTACTCTATCAAAACGCCCCAGGCCCAGCCTCACTGGAAGCTCTGTCTGGACCATAACTCAGTTCGGCTTTTCCTTTTTCCCACTTCTTCCTTCTCAAAGCATCAAAGGCGTGAGTCTGCCCGGATCCCTCCCACCAGCCCTCTTCCGTTCCCACCACTTCTCATCCTTGGTGAGCTTCTGTCCCTAGCAGCGGGAAGAGATCTCCTCAGCACTGAGCGGGTGCCTTCCCAGCACACCGGAGCCGATGCAGAACACAACACTGGCTAATTTTTTGTCACCTTGGCACAAGCTAAGATCATATGGGAAGGAGAAAGCTCAATTGAGAAAAATGCCTCCATCAAACCGGCCTGCGGGCAGGTCCGTAGAGCATTTTACTGAGAAACAACTGATGGGAGAGGGTCCAGTCCACTGTGGGTGGTGCTACCCCAGGGCAGGCTGGGTAAGAAAGCAAGCTGGGTGACGCATGAAGAGTAAGCCAGCAAGCAGTGTCCCTCCAAAGCATCTACCTCCCTGCTCTGGCCTTGTGCTCCTGCCTTCGCAGTTATGGGTCATTTTAAGCTAATGATCACGGGAACCATGGCAACAGACAACTGCCACGTGGGAGACAAAACAATCGTTAGGAAAGCCACTGTTTAAACAATCATGGGAGAGACCATGACTAATCAGAAACTTAACAGCCGAAGCTATGGCTTACACTGAAGACTGTCTTGACCACTGGCTTCTGGCTGGGTCTGCAGCTGGGGAGGGGGACACAACAGAAGCAGGAGGACACATTCTCCTATCCCCACACCCATCAAGGTCACTGAAACCAGTGTTTCTCCCAACTTCTCCATATGTCCATCCACCTCTAAGGATGCCCAGAGTACCCCAAACCTCTTCTTCCTCTGGCTTTGTTGGGTCTAAAGGTGCCTGACAGCCTTTAGGGCAGGGGAGGTAACAGGCTGGTAGTTTCCCTGCGCTATGGTCATTTGTAAATCACCCCTGGAGAACCCTCGTCCATCCACCCTCACTAGGCTGACCCACTTCCCTCTGAGACCTCCATGTTTCACAACAAAGCGCCGTATTCCATTCACAACATGGAAAGACCAAGCCCTGAGAGACACCATTTTTTTTTTCTCCTACTAGATCTGTTACCTGCTTAGCAACTCCCTACCCAAGCACCTATAACATAGTGGTTCTCAACCTTCCCAATGCTGCGACCCTTTGATACAGTTCCTCATGTTGTGGTGACCACCAATCATAAAATTATTTTCATAATTGTGATTTTGCTACTGTCATGAATCATAATTTAAATATTTTTTGAAACAGAGGTTTGCCAAAGGGGCAGAGACCCAAAGATTGAGAGCCACTGGTTAGAGTTTAATCTGTGAAAACCAGCTCCATAGCACCTAGCTAGCATTTAGAAGGTACCCAGAAGTCTGACAATGCTTAAATGGATGGACGGACGGATGGACGGATGGATGGAGGAACGGACAGATAGACGGACAGGCAGATGGATGGACAGGTAGACAATATGGAAAGATTTAATGGAAGAAAAACAAAAATAAAGAAAATGCAAGGGCTGGAGAGACGGCTCAGCAGTAAGAGCACTGGCTGCCCCTTGGGGAGAACCTACAATTCCAGCACCAATATGGTAGCTTCCAATGGGCTGTAACTCTAGATCCAGGGCTATCGGAGGGCCTCTTCTGGACCCTGTAGGCATTGCATGTACAACTGTACCCAGCCATACATAGAGGTACAGCACCCATATACATAAAATACAAATAAATCTTTTTTAAAAGGAAGAGAAAAGGCAAATTGGAATTACCATATGGACGTGTCAAGAGAGGATCATAAGTATCTAAAGCTTGAATTGCTGTTGTTGTTACAGAAAAACCGTGGGTGGTTTGTAAATTTTTAATTTTTCATTAAAGTTGCTGTTTATATAGCAATAATACATAAAAAGAAAAATATTTTTGTTTCACTGAAATCTGGAGTGAAAATGGAAACGAAACAAATATACATTCATATGATACTTTATGGATGCGCAAACAGAATACTAAAATAAACTTCAAGAGACAACCAAATGATTAAACATTAAAGCTGACTTTCCCTCTGCACAGAGCTATTAAAGAGTAATTAAGACTTTCCACTGAGTTAAGCAAGCACTTGCCTAACAAAGTTGCCGTAATCGCGTGAAAACGGGGCAGATGGGACCAAACGAGATGCAAATGGGGCACAGTCCCCACATGGATTTATGGCCTATCAGCAGTTCTTCCCCAGAAGAGGACAGCAGGCACACGGGTCTGCTTCCCATGTGTTTCCAGAAGCTACTAAGACAACAATCGGAGAAGAAACCCTCCCAGGAGGCTGGTGACATGGGACCCAGGACTGGCTGGGTGTCCATGTTTCCTCAGCAGATGGTTCAGCGCTCTGTTCGCCTTCCCTCACAGGTGAAATGGAAGGTCCCTGTCAAACCACAAGTCCCCACCTTACTGCTGTGTGATGTCTCTATGTCTAGCAGCAGATCAGCCCATGGGAAAGGAGTGGGAAATCACACCCCAGGGTTCCCCAGGTTCCACTGCTACCTTCTCTCTCCTCCTGAGACCTGCTCCTGGCTAACCACACTCCTCTGAGGACAGCTCCCCCACCTGATCTGGGACCCAAGAGAAACCTTGAGTTTCTGCCTCTCCTTCATGTCAAACATCAACTCTGCTCGTTTTTACCTTCTACTTATCGCCTGGATCTGTTCCACCTTCTAGAGCGTGTCTTTACTAAACTCCTTTAGCAGACATTGCTGTCAGGGTACTGCCCCATATCCCAGGTTGGCACACAAGGCTCTTGCTTCTCCCCTCCCCACCAAAAAGCCATCATCCCTGGGCCTCACGGCTTGTGAACACGACCCAGTCTTGGCGCTTACTCAGGCTGTTCTCCACCATCCACTGGTCCCTCTAACTCTACATTTCTCTTCCTCCGGATCCCAATCAGAGTAACTGCTTACCATGGCTTGAATAGAAAAATGTCTTCTGCATGCTCATGTGCGTGAAGACTCGATCTTTAGCCAGCGGTGGTGCTTTGGGAAGTTGTGGGAACTTTAGGGGAAGAGGGACGGCTGGTGAGGAGAGCCAATGAGGAGGCCGTAAGGTACCTCCAGCCTGTCAACTCTGCTTCCTGCCCCGCCAGGATGTGAGATGTGATGGGTGCTCTTGACTCCAGTTGCCATGACGTCATGCCATGATAAGCTATATCCCCTCTCCTGTCCTCCCTCCGTCAAGTCGCTTCTGTCAGCAATTTTGTGACTAATGAAGAACTCTTCTGAGCCCTCTAAGCAGCTGACATTTAATACTGAAAATTCTATGTTTTCGGGGTGCAAACTGAGGGTAAAGGGTTACCCTGAGTCCCAGCATACAAAGTAATGCCTATGGTGAATGGTCAGGACTTGTTTATGAATAACACCATGAAGAGAGGGGTAATAGTGGTGGTTGGGGGTTGGGGGGGTAAAGAACAAAACCCTATCCTACAAAGGAACTGTCAGCCAGGACCCTGAGGACTGCACATGGTCTCTGCTAGACACATATTCTTGGTTTTCTAACTTAGGATATGGAGTAAATCCCCACAGATAATTATATCTATTTTCTTGCATAAAGCATGATTACTTTTCCAATCATTCCAGAGGGTTATAAAGTCCTCACTAAAGGAACATCTGTCACTATCTAGGTCATAATCTTAAAAATAAATGGAATACACTTTCAAAGCAAAGCTATCTGATAATCACCCTAAGATGAGAATCATTCCAAACTAGCTGCCCTTCACAAAGAGGGTCATGTGTGTTCTCGGAACGCCTGAACTAGCATCATGTGAGGGAGTTCACACCTCTCCCTCTTCCCTAATCTCTGCCTATTCCAGAGACCAGCTCATCTGTGACACATCCTGGCTGCTTCACTGTCTCCCCCAAAGACTCCATACGGGCATCTCAGGGTCTATGCAGCTCTTCAGTGACCTCTGTGTGTAGTCACATACTGTGTGCATGCACAGTCATAAGAAATCTACCTCAAACTCCTGGGAGATGTGTGTTTATTAAAAACTAGCGCGATTAATCATTGGGTGACACCACAGCCACTCAGACGTGGGGTGGGGTTTGGGCCGCATCTAATCTATTCAACAACAAAAACAACAGACTGATACATACATTTCTTCCTCTCCAGAAGTTACCCCATCTAAGATCTGGAGTTAACGCTTGCGGCCAAAACACTGAAGGGCAAAGATACAAATTCTTGAAAATCTGGGGCTCCCAAAAATAGATAATTACTTCCTGCTATAAGCTGGATATGAAACTGTACCACTATGGGGAACTTCTGGAATCTTTAGGATAGGGGACCCACAGAAAGAACTGAGAGCAGAGGGGATACGCCTTTTGTAGGGGAGATGAGAATCCAGACCCCTTTCTGTCTCACTTTACTTCTTGCACGACACGAGAAGACCAGGCTCCCCGACTAGGTCAACAGAATCGAATGGCTGAAACCTCTGATGGTTCTGAACCTATGGGTTATAATAACCTTTCTTCCCTTTAAGCTGATTAGTTTTGGCATTTAATCACAGTAACAGAAAGCTAGCTAACACACACATACACACACACACCCTTCACATCACAGCTGGAAACAAAACTACCTTATAGGAAAGTCTGACACAGCACAGTGGTGGGCAAAGTCCTGGGCTCGGTGGGATCTGTCTGCCTCTACACAAAGGCCTCAAGTAGTTTCCTCTCATTCTTTCCAACACCCAGAATGGAGAGCCGTGAACTGAATTATTCTAAAAGGCTTTTTGCCTCTGTGGTATATTGTCCGCTTCTAACTCCTCTTCCCCTAGGCAAATTCAGTGGCAGGACTAAGTCATTTTAAAAAAACGGACACAGATGAACGCCTTTATAGATCTCTCTCCTCTTAGTGAGAAAATGGGACAAGAAATAGCGCTGAACAATTTCTTTGGTATCAGGGCTTTGCCTGCTGCCAGACTAATTCAGCTGCGCCTAGTCTGCCCTTACACAAACAAACACACACACACACTAGTTATTGTAGCTTTGAAAACCTCCAGTAAATGAGGGCTTTGAATGTCTGTGTTTATAGGAACTATAAACCTCCCTCTGAAAAGCCAACGGCGGGCTTCATACGAATCCCATGGTGAGCAATGTGCTGAACACCAGGATTCTAAAGGAACCCCTTCTCCCCAAAAGGACAGAGGTGCAAAAGAAGCGTGCTGTCCATTTGCAGGCCTCCAATGTGCCTGAATCGCACTGTGCTGACTGGTTAGGGTGGAAGACTGAAACACGCTGCGCCCTGGGGAGGGCAGTGCACTTAGCTGAAATACTTCTGTGTCCTGTTCCCCACTTGAAGGTTCCAATGTTCCCTTTCCGGGCACATTCCACTGGAACACAGCTCATGGGCACTCTGTAGGCTGAAGTCGTGCTAGAGACAGCCAGTACCAACAGCTTGAACCAAGGTCTCTAAGGGGGCCTAGCGGTAGGGAGGGATAAGCTACACTGCTGTTGCTCTCAGAAATGGCCAAGGTGGAAAGCATTTCAGCCAACAGGACTGAAACCAAAGCCCTCTTAGGCCTCGGAAGGGCCTTCCTTTCCTCCTCCTTCAGGCTTCCCTCTCTATCTACTGCCCCTGTCTCATCCATTAGCCGCATAATCACTTCTGCTAGAAAGCCACGGACTGGAGGCGCTGTGCCAAGCACAGCTCAGAAGGACGCCAGCCATCTCACGGAGGGTCAGAAACGGCAGCGCGAAGGGCGGTTGGAAGCAGAGAGCAGAATTCCTACCTCATCAACCCTGAGGAGCTTCCGCTGCTCAGAGGCACTGCTCCCCGAGCAAATAAATCTTTAATTGATTAATGTCATAAACAATTAAAACAGGTTTTCATTGCAAAGGATACCCGCAGCAAGGAAGACTTTTAAAACTTCCTCTTAAATCCCCAAGGCAGTCAAGCACTGACACCTGGCTGTAGGCCAAATTCTTCACAGGCCAAACCTTTCACGGGGTAGAGACTGGAGAGGAAATCTGAAGACTCGGAGCATCCCCATCCCACTGGTATCCCAGGCTGCACCAGCAAGGGGCTGCAGTAGGAATAAACACAAAACACACTGCAGCATGGTGGTTTCCCACTGGGAGGCTGAGCTGGGGTTGAAGAGGGGGATTCTCCCTTAAAGAGAGGAGAAAGAGGGCCAGAAAAAAGCCTAGCCAACAGGCCTTCCTCCTCAACCTTGACTGGCACCAGATATCTCTACCTGCTGGTCTCTCAGAAAAGGGATGGCCCAGGGCAAGCGGCTCTCAACGGCAGACCCCCCGGGGAGCTGACAGCTAGCAGAAGTGTCTGTCTGTTGGTGCACCAACTGTCACCCAGCCCTCCTGTCAAGGGAACCCTGGGTGGCACATCTGTGCACTCACCCAGCCTTTATTCCACTGGCACAACCTGTCATTACATTTATAATTCAGTCTTACAAGGTTAAAAGTTTAAACCGCATTGTTAGGCATCATCTAATATATGTAAAATACAAGTAGGAATATTTTCCATTTGCACCCGACTTGAAAAAAAAATCACTTCTCAAATGAAAGAGAAACAAGTGTGAGGGGGAGGCCGGCTCTTCTCGTTCACTGAGCGTTGGAAGGACATACACACGCATGTCCCACAGACAGCGGTGAGAACTGTTACTGTAGAGGGAGACACCCAAGCCTAGACAAGCCCTAGACCCACCGTCTCACCACACACCACAGACTGATGGCTGGATGCTCTGGAGCTAAGCTTCCCCACGTCAGCTGCAGTGGGGGCCGGGAGAGGTGTGCCTAAGGCTCCTTCCAGTTCAATGGTTTACAGTTCTAAGGAAAATGGCAGCTGCCACCACCCTCACTGCGGAAACAGGGGAATTAAACTTAACTAATAATACGCGAAATTCCCGGAATAAATGCACAGGTTTGCAGTGGTAAGGAAAACGTGCTGGCAGCGATGCAGTGGGAGCTCTCGGCCCATTTCCGAAGCTTCAGGTGAGAAGCAGGTGCTCTGCAGGTCTCCGCACAGAATCTGGAGTAGGTGATGCTGCTCACTGACCAAACCAGAGATGAACGCATCCGTCCCGTACACGCGACACGATGGGTATACAGGGAGGCGTCCGTGGTAGCCTACCAGGATCAGCAAGCCCGGGCTGCAAATGCCCCTGTGATACTTTACCACTGAGGAACTTCAAACACAAACGATCAGCGTCTGTGACTGTCCCCTGGAAGTCCTGGCCTCTGGTTGTCTGTCATTCTGTGTGACATTTCCGTGTTTCTCCTGGCTTTATAAGCCATGGGAGCTGTGAGTCAAATGGAGCGGTTTCCTTGCCTTCTGGGGAGACTGTTTACCCTCTGCTCCCCACCATTTTGTACCTCTAATGCCTCCCTCGCCGCTTGCCACAACAGAAACTAAAGGACCAAATGAATGACTGCACATCCTGCTAGGCTAAGTCCAAGGGAACCGTGGATACCAGAATGCATCAGGCAACACTTGAAAAGGAGACAAAAGGAAGGCAGTGTGTCCTTTCAAGACCAGACAGCAGCCCTACAGCATAGAAGACACACGGGAGCACCATTTGAGAGATGTAGCGCACGCCGTGGACCTTGTATACTCACACGTCAACCTGGAGATCTATGGGTATATATGATGTTCCTGACTGGTGGAAATGAGAGCCCTCAGTACTGTTTCATTGCCCTGTAAGGACAGCAAGTAGCCCTGTGTCTGCCCCAGACCAGGGCGTGCTGCTACCTGGGCCACTCAAATACATCCTTCTCTTTCTTTCTCTTTCTTTCTCTTTCTTTCTCCTTCTCCTCTACCAGTTCCCAGTCCACGAATTAAATCTCTGACATGTGCTTGCTTTTACATTATTTTTTCATCTATAATTTAAAAAAAAAAAAAAACTATACTGACAAGCCGAATACAAAATAGAAACTCTAGCTTGTAGCATAGTGTGTTTAAGACCCGGATGAGAACATGCATTGTTTAAATAAGAAAGGCAAATATAGCTATTGAACGTGAGCTATTGAACAGAAGGCCCAATATGAGCTACCGAAGTGCAGAGAATCCAAAAGTGTCCTCAGCTCACTTCAGAGCTGGGTTTGGTACTCACCTTCAGAACATAAATCCTCCTGTACACCTCGACAGAAGGGAACCTACACGTGGTCCCTAGGGATGTACTCAGAAGACTCGATCTCTGCCACATGGGGGCCACTGACCAAACTTCCAGTCCCTGAAAGCTTCTGGAAAAAGCTATGAGGGTCCCTCTGTCTGGATGCTAGTTTGTAGCTCCAAAGTTACAGGATTCCTAAGCAGCCCCCTGACTGCAGAAAGGCCAGTCCCACATGGCTTCCTCTGTCCCCCTCAGAAACATCGTGCTACAAGAGCAGGAACCGCCTGTGTGGTTTTTAAAGAAAAAGCAATAGTGATGAATTCCTCTAACTATAACTGACTTGGTCTGTTTCTGCAATCTGAGACTCATCTGAGACTCACTGTGATAGCAAAAGACCCTGATGGGACTCGATGCCCCTAAGGGTCACAAAGACAAAGCTTCACACACGAGAGTCAAGTGCGAAGTCCTTGCGGCTTTAGAACTATATATTGGGATACTCCCTCGGTTTTCGAAGTCAGAGTGCACTGCCCGCGCGTACCATTAAAACTGTGTTTTAGGACTGGGAACGGTGGCACCTGCCCATGGCACCTCCCCAGAAGGCTGGGGAGAGACGAGTGGCTTGGTCCCAGATCGTAAACAGACCCTAAGCGAGAAACAAATAAAATGAAAAATAAACCAAAGACCGCACTGCTACATTTTACTGCACCTCGGTTCGTGTCTATTTCCTAAACCAGTCAATTCTGGGTCAGCTGCTCTGTAGCTCTCCCACCTTTGTGCTAACTCTCCTTCTCTTCTCACTGCACACCGCCGTACGATGCCAGTGAACTACAACAGTCTTGCAGATGGAGGTGTAAACAGATAAATACGTGGATCGGTTACTCTGTCCTCTAAAACGTCAAGTAATTCAGAGACTGAGTGGGGATCTTGTCTCTCCGCACATATGTCTGTGTGTTTCTTCTGTGTCTGTGTGTTTCTGCGTATGTGTGTGTGTGTATGTCTGTGTGTGTTTCTGTATGTGTATCTGTGTGTGTATCTGTGTGTGTGTATCTGTGTGTATGTGTATCTGTGTGTGTGTTTGTATGTGTGTGTGTTTGTATGTGTGTGTCTCTGTGTATATTTCTGTATGTGTATCTCTGTGTGTGTGTCTATGTGTGTTTCTGTATGTGTATCTGTGTTTGTGTGTGTTTGCATGTGTGTGTCTCTGTGTGTATTTCTGTATGTGTATCTCTGTGTGTGTCTGTCTATGTCTCTCTGTGTATGTTTCTGTATGTGTATCTCTGTGTGTGTGTTTTATGTGTGTGTGTGTGTGTTTGTATGTGTGTCTCTGTGTGAATTTCTGTATGTGTAGCTCTCTGTGTGTGTCTGTGTGTGTGTCCGTGTGTGTGTGTGTGTATGTATGTGTGTGTATGTATGTGTGTATGTATGTATGTATGTATGTATGTGTGTGTGAGACTGTGTGTGTCCGTGTGTGTGTGTATGTATGTGTGTGTATGTATGTGTGTGTATGTATGTATGTATGTATGTATGTGTGTGTGAGACTGTGTGTGTCCGTATGTGTGTATGTGTGTCCGTGTATGTGTGTGTGTGTATGTATGTATGTGTGTGTGTGTGTGTGAGACTGTGTGTGTACACTTCTCTTACCCTGGCTCTGCCTTCCTCACACGTCCACCATGGCACCCTCCTCATGGGAGGAAACCAGTAAGTATCTGGTGAGTATTTGAATAAGAGGACAAACCCATGAATCACTCAGACGGGAAAGGACTGAATACCGTTCCCATTCCTGAGAAGTGAAACCTGACTCAAAAAGATTTAGTGCCGCATCTAACAGCCTAGATGCAATTCTTCTGCCTCACCTGGCACGGTTCAGACCCTCGAAAGATAATTATCTCTGTTTCTAGGAAATTAGAAATATTTGCGAGTTGAGGTAAGGGCAATAAATATGATTAAAGGGGACAAAAACCAGCTCTGGGTAAGAAATAACATTATCCTAGCCAGGGTTAGATTAGACTAGAGGCACCCTTGGGACTGTCTGCACAGTCGGGGCATAGCTGCCGTGGTAGGCGTCACTCCATTGTTCACAATAAAGCATGCACAACCAAGAGGTCTTGATGCTGGACAAACAGCACAGTACCGGCGGTCTGGGAAGGCACCTTTAACCATCTCTGTCACCATGGCTTATTAACACCGTTTCTATTCCGCACCCCAGCAAAAGCACATTGGTTTGAAAGCCCATGTCTTCCCCATTGCCAGAAAGAGCATCCACGGTGACTGGTTTCCGTTCTACTCTCATGAATAAATATAAAATGTGTGGCCTTTACCATGCCCTCTAGGCAGGGATTATTATAATGGGGACACTGATCAGTTCCCTGGGTGCTCACGGCAGGCAGACACTGAAGCAAGAACAGACTTCCTAAAGGGAAAGGTAATTAAGGGAGACAACGGTTCCTCCAGGGTCCCTGGACTCCCCAGGAAGGAGATTTTTTTTTACACATCCTGGTCCCTTCAAATGGCTCAGAAGAGGAACCGTCTGGAGATGGGTCAGGAACAAATGGCCACTCAGTGTGTAGCTATGACTGTTGATAGGTTTGAAAGGCCACAGCAAGCTGGGACAGTGCCATACCAAACATTTCTTGGAAGTAGCAGAGCTGTGACTACCAACAGAAATGAAACCTGTCCCAGGCCACCACCGAAAGCCTTTGAAACGCTGTCTCCATCTACAGTGGTAAGGACACCAGGTCACTTGAACAGTAAGAGAAGACAGGCTCAAATCCTGGTACTCTCCACACCTCTAGGAATTGTTTTTTGGGTCTTTCACTGAACCAGGAGCCCTGCCACCTAGATGCTTTTCAGAATGTTCATGTGTCATCTTGATCTTTCTGTGATGAGGTGAGAATTAAAAAAAAAAAATCACATTTTGGCCATATGTGATAACACACCATCCAATTACAGTACTGGGGTAGTAGAAGCAGGGTGTGGGGCTCTGTGAGTTTGGGGGCCAGCCTGGTCTACATAATGAGTTCTAGAACAACGAGGGCTACACAATGAAACCCACTCTCAGTAAGTAAATATATAAAAAGGCATTTTAATAACGTTTTTTGAGAATTTCAGTTCACCAACTATTTTCACACGAAACAATTTCTATCAGGTTTTCAAAAGAGGAAAGGAAAACAAGGGGCCAGAGGTGTAACCTCCCAGTGGCAGTGCATATGTTAAGCCAATGCAAGAGCCTTAGTGCGAACCCCATCACCAAAACCTAAATATAAATAAAGTGACCAGTTTCTTAAAAGCATTTCTCTTGTATTTCAGAGCACACATACATACCAGAAATGATGTCATACATAGCAGAAATGATGTCATACATACCATGTGCACGTTCACTGGCTTCCCCTCACCCTGACATTTTGTACTTCCTCCACATATCAAAAAATAAATATCTATAGTAATAATTATTCTGTTCGCCTCTCCTGTCTCCACAGAGGTGGCTGCCATACTGAAAGGCACGGGATGCATTCTCCAGTACACTCACGTACCTTTGCTCTGTGTGTGCTCACAGGCGCTGCGGTTTAATTAGGTAGGTAGGCCCTGTAGGGCTGAGCATCCTGCAACACGCTTTCCCAGCTTTCTGAGATCGTACAATGTCTACTCTCTCCGTTCCCTTCGACATTCCCAGTAGCAGCTGATTAAGTAAATAAACCACAAACTTGAAGACACGAGTGGCTCAGACTTCATATCTGGTAGGCTGTGCTCTTCCTGCTGTAGCTCTCCATGGACTGCTGGAGTGAGAAGGCAGCAGTCTACAAACTCCTCACTCGAGATCCCACCGCACTGCACACTGAGAAAACAAAAGCCTCGCTCTCCCCCCAGCTCCATATTATTTACTATCCAAAGGACCGGAGGGTGAAGGTACTGAACTCAGCTCCCCGATTACTTCAAGTTCAACACTGGTGTGGGGGACGTGGCATTTGCTCAATGAAACAAACAATGGTATTTATTGTGAGACAGGGTCTCACTATATACATATATATGTGTGTATGTATTTGTATGTGTGTATATGTGTACGTGTATATATATGTGTGTATATGTTTGCATGTGTGTATATGTATGTGTGTATATGTGTATGTGTATATGTGTATGTGTGTGTATATTTGTGTGTATGTATGTGTGTATAAGTATGCATGCATGTGTGTATATGTATGCATGTATGTGTGTATATGTATGCATGCATGTGTGTATAGATGTGTATGTGTATATATGTGTGTATGTGTATGCATGTGTGTATATGTATGTGTGTATGTGTGTATATGTACATGTGTATGTGTATATGTGTATGTGTGTGTATATTTGTGTGTGTATGTGTATATATGTATGTGTGTATAAGTATGCATGTATGTGTGTATGTGTGTGTACATGTGTATGTGTGTATATATGTGTGTGTATATGTATGTATGTGTGTATGTGTGTATATGTACATGTGTATGTATATATGTGTATGTGTGTGTATATTTGTGTGTGTATGTGTATGTATATATGTACGTGTGTATATGTATGCGTGTATGTGTGTGTATGGATGTGTGTGTGTGTGTGTGTGTGTGTGTGTGTGTGTGTGTGTGCGTGCGCGCGCGCGCGCGCCGCATGTATGTATCCCAGGCTGGCTTGGACCTCACTATGTACACCAGGCTAACTTTAAACTCAGAGAACTGCCTTTGCCTCCCCAGTGCTGGGGTTAAGTGTACCACCACACCTCATCAAGGCTACGTCTCTTGATACTGGTGCTATGGTTGCCTTAAGAAAGGGGAGGCACTACTTTGAGCGACAGAGTGGTCTGTGCAAGACGGAAACTGCCGTGGCGTACTGTGCACAGCATCAGACCACACGCAGGACACGAAAACCAGGAACAACCCTAGCATCAGGTCCATTCCTTTGGGGCTGGCCTCCTATATTTAAACTCACTAAACAAAAATAAGACCTTCTGACCAAACAGACTCTGCTTCTAATCTGGTACGTGATGACCTAATCTGGTACGCGCGTCCAAAAGTCAAAGTTCAGCGCCCAGGATAAGTCCTGCGAATCATTAACAGACTGTGAGGAGATTAAAAGAAAGGAAAAGAAGTTTGAAAGAGCAAACTATCTCAGAGAAGTTTTGTGGTTCCCGTCTAAATACCAACTCCCTAAAGCAAGCAAAGGCTTGGCTGGCAGCTGGTGGAGCTTTTTGGAGATGGCCAAATTGTGAGTGAGGGTTCTGACCCTGCCGATGGAGTAAGTCACTGACTGGGGCGCATTTAGATTTTATTACTAGGAGATAATAAGTGTCCTAGGAGGGGCAGTGAAGAGGGCAGAAGTGGGTCACTGGAGGCACATTCTAAAGGACACATCCGGCTTCTAACGCCTGCTGCTCTCTGCTCCCTGATCGCTGAGCTTTCTTCACCAGGCCCTACCCTCACGTTTGCCTCACGCCCTCAGCCATGGAGCAAGCTACCCGCAGGCTAAAATCTCAGCAAGTGTGAGGCTAAGTAAACCCTGGTTCTGTCAAGATAACGAAAAGGTAACATAAGACCCAACACATTTCACAGAATGAAGAAATAAAACTTACTTAAGCATGAACGCTCTAATTGAGGCAATCTTCAAAAGAAATCAAGTATTTCTACCCATTGGAAAAAAACTGCCTGCTAAGGACAATAATTTCTCCCAAAGAATTACAGTCCCCAGGTGGACTTAACTTGTCTTCTGAGCAGAGGTGTCTCTATTTTATACTGGGCATGCTCAGAGCACAGGGTCAAAACTTGAGTTTCTCAGACCATCAGCAGGCAACCCTGTTCCCCTCAGACACATTTGGTGAGCTCACACAGGATCGAGGTGAGCAGTCTGCACCCTAAGGAACCACCTCATTTACACTACCTCACCCCTACTCACCAGGCCCCGTCCCTGTTCAGGCTTGCATAGGCCTCACTCACCTGACAGGAATGACATACAAATGCCATTCTCTGCTGAGAACTGCACGTTAAAGCCATCCACAGTGCCAGGGAGAACCCGAGACCTCTGCATTCACACAGATGTGGAGAAGCAGGCGGCTAGGACCAGAAGTAGTGTGGGGAAAATGTATACAATTTCCCACCTTCGACACACAATTCCCACCGGAAATATTGCCAAGAAAGAAACTTTTAAAGATTTTTAATATTGTATAATTTACTAAATGGGTATGCATGATCGATCTTCATTTAATTTATCAACCTATTGACCTATGTATCCCCCTAATCTATTTATTTGTGCACACACACACACACACACACACACACACACACACACACACACACTTGTGCAAGCAGAGATCATCCTTCTGGCAAGTGATAACAAGACACGTACATACAATGCATGAAGGGAAATATGCACTAAGGCACGGAAGCATGTAAGGGCCCATTCCAGAGATAGAGTCTGGAATGGCCGGAATGCAGTTACCTACAAAGTTGGGCTTCTAACAGAAGAATTCAGTAGCTATTCTGAGAAGTCAGCTGGCTCGGAACTGCTAATTTTACATTTAATCTTCACTTAATAGGCAATATTCTTTAAAACAATAAATAAGTTTCTTTATGACTAGTCCTAAAAGCATTTTCTAACAGCTACAGCCTGTAGGTAAATTTAACACATCTGCTCTGGCCTTGGAGTTTATCACAGGCTGATTATATATAGTTCCATAAATACCTTCCAGGGGCTTCTGTCAAGACGTCTCAAACCCAAGCCAAATATATTTCCAGTTATTTAATGGGGAAGTAAAAACTGTGCGTTCCAAGTACAAAGACGTAAGTGAACTTTCTGGATAGCACACAACATGACTGTAAAAATACCATGACAGGAATTGCCCCCGCCCCCCATAATTAGAAAAGCCTTACTTCTAGGATCAAACTCAGCCCCAAGAATTTCTATTGAAAGAACTAAGGCCCCGAATTCTCGCATCCCGAGTTCACAGAGTTTCCCAAAATAGAGCAATAAAAATGTAGTTCAGCGAAATGCAAGGAAGGAATCCAGAAGCATCTCCTTTCTGAAGGGCAGGTTTTAACAAATACTAAGGCTATTTCTGAAACCAGAACTAACCCTACAAACAATGCCTGTCACCCATATTTGAGCCTGGAGCACACAGAAACAGTATCTTTTCAATAGGGAACACAACTCCAGCAAACTGTAAAACACGAAGGCACTCCGCTGGACCCCTTACACACATCCACTCGATAGCGCTCGATGAGTTCCACGTTTCCCTATGTGCTCAACGTCAATACTGGCGCCCGCTCTCAGCCAGACACTGGAGAGGACACTGGGATTAGCCACATGAGTGTGTGAGTACAGCAAAGTCTCAGCAAGGGTAAGTGGCTTGTCGCACCGGTGCCAACTCAAACAGTTGAGAAGGCTAATCAGAACCATGCGTGACAATGATCTCCAAATACCTCTAGTAACTTATAAACTCGGTACCATTGCAAGGGCCTTCAGTACGCGCGTCGTCCCGTTCAACTCATTAGAACCGACGGCTTGCTTCAGGAAACGCTAGATAACACAAGTTATCTACCCTTCTTCCCCTGTATAACAGAGTTACGTCTAACATGTCTATCTGCAAATGCCAAGAAAGAAAGTCACCTTACGAAAAGGAAATACCCAACCACCAAACTAAGCCTGCCTCCTAAGCTGCCATCTTGTATACATTTACCAATTGTCTTCCCTGTTCCAAGGCTTATTCTCTGTCTTCCTAACGTAACCCTCCGAGGGACTTGGAATTAGGAGTAGAAGAGGAAAAACATTTCCAATCTACAGGGAGCCATTTGGTGTTAGAACATCGAGAGAGGCCCGCGCAGCCGTAATTTTTCATGATAAACCATAAATGCACATTTTCATATACGCTCACGGATTTTTAGATGTTACCATCACATTCAATCATGTATTTGTATTTAATATAACGAGGGCAAAACAAGATGGATTTGCAAGCTACATTCAGGGGTGCAGATGGCCGACTCCTGACATGTGGATTAGAATACCAGATGTAATAGAGGACAAGCAAGAAAAACATCACAAGAAATACTGACTTTTGCTGTTTCCAAAAATCAAGAGAAAGCAGCACAGGGGTATAGGTCAATGCCTGGGAGACGGGGTGATAAGAGGCACTCCCTAGCTGCAGAACATCTCTAATACACGAGGGTAGTACCACACCAACGTAGCCCCCAGCACCCAGTTTACAATCAAACTCCCTCTTGTTAATTCTATTGATATTAAGACAAGAAAAGCCCAGGACCCTGCCTCATCAGCGGAATAACCGCTGGCAGGCTAACGCTTGGCCCTCTGTATCCTCAGAGTTTGTATGCACGGATTCAACTAGTGGGGACCAACACATATGAAAAATACAAACACTGTATCTGCCCTGAACCTGTACCATCAGCATTCACACCTCCTCACTCACGTGTATGTGTGTGTGTGTGTGTGTGTCTGTGTCTGTGTCTGTGTGTGTCTGTGTGTGCATGTGTGAGAGACAGACAGAGAGAGAGACAGACAGAGACAGAGAGACAGAAAGACAGAGACAGAGAGACAGAAAGACAGAGACAGAGAGACAGAAAGACAGAGACAGAGAGAGAGACAGAGAGAAAGACAGAGAAATAGAGAGATGGATAGAGAGACAGAGAAATAGAGAGACAGAGAAACAGAGAGACAGAGAGAAAGACAGAGACAGAGAGAGACAGAGACATACATACACGCATGTATGTATTTTCAAGTGTGGTAGCACAGGGATGAGCATACACACACATGAGTGTGCATCATGCATGTGGAGGCCACCCTTCATCTTCTTCGCTTGTTCTCTACCTTATAGATGGAGGCAGAGTTGCTTCCTTGACTCAGAACTCCAAAGGTTCCTATGTCTGTTTCCTGCGTCACCAATACTCACACGGCGGCTGGGGAATGGAACTCCGCACGCTTGAGCAGCAAGTACTTTGCTCATCAAACCAGCTCCTCCGCTCCACAGACAGCTACTATTAAATGACGTGAGGATAAAGCACTGGGGGTGAGGGTTGGGGAGGGGGACATTACGTGCAAAGTGTACACCACGTTACAGAAGGGACTTGAGCATCTGAAGATTTTGGTGTCTTTGCGGTTCTTGAACCCATCCTCGTGGATAGCGAGGGTCACTGTGCTTACAGGGTCACTCTACTTCAGCATCAGTATCTCTCGGATCCGCTACGACACTCCAAGCTCTGTTGCTGCACAGGTGAAAGGAAGCCCAGCCCAACCTGAGACACTGAACATGAGATCAACTTCCCAAGCTGTCAACTCAAGCCGAAAGGTTTAACGAGTCACCCTCTAGTTGGATTTCAGGCTTAACATTTACGTGGTCTGTACCTTCTCTGCTTAGTGTGCAGAGTAAGAAAACACGTAAACGCCGTTTATTTTATAAGACTGAGAACTAAAGCACCATGTAGACCACTCATGCCACAGCTAGCCATCATTCGCTCAGACATGACGCATGACGCTCCTTCCACAGAAACACTCCTGAGAGCATAGGGAGGCTCTTGCAGCAGCCCCTGGGTGCCCACACTGGGAACTGCACTGCGCCCATCCCTGCAGGTCACTTCTGAGTGCTCTACCTTGTGCTTGTACAACCATCCTCCCCCAGCATGTTGTCACATCCTCCAGGGCCTAGGGCTCGAGATGGTGTCCGTTAAGACACTGGGCCTCCAAACCCACACTGCACCCTGCTACCTCCCGAGAAGAAAGACAAAGGTTTTCTTAAATCGTCTTAATTCAGGCATCTTGTTTCTAGAGTCTCTTTAATTCTTAGTCAATGCTTGTTAATACGACCGGCACAGACAGACTCGGGGCAAATATAACAGTAATCCAAAAGCGGAACACAGCTCTGTAATTACCCTAATGTTCCTAATAGAGTTACACAATGGGCAGAGAATTAGGTACAGAGGGGGAGAACTGTATCAGACACCTCTGAACCTTAGAAACTGCATTACTTGGAACCTTGGCAAAAGAGCAGTAAGTATTTAAAGAAGATTAAGACGAATTCTCCATTTGGTGTCCTACTTAATTTGCAGGACAATATTTGGCTGTCAGCGCTAGTGTCAAGGACTCAGGGCCTTCCCGGTGACTTCTGATCCTGGGTGCAATTAACACACTGTCAAACATGGCCCAGAGCTATCAAGCCACCAAGAGCAGCAACCAGGGTACTGGTTGCCCAATGAGGGCCTGGGCTCTCCTGGAGCTGAGTCACTGGCCATCAAGGAAGTGTGTTGTGTGTGATGTCATCACTTCCTCAAATGAGACCATAAGCATAGAAAGTGAATCCCCGCTTGTCAAACCACAACAAAATTCCCCGCAGACCGGGAATTTAGCATCTTATTTATATTTATACTTAACAACCGTCATATTAACCAGAGAGAACATACTGTCTACAGAATCCTAAATCACTGACCAGGAAGGGAAGCAGAGCTTCCTACTTGCACAGAAGGGGACCTAAGGGCTGCAGAGAGGAAGTGGCTGGCTGGCATCCAACCCAGTGGTTTTCTGAGGAAAATCTGGTTTTCCCGGAACATCCCTAGCAACTGTTGGCACTATAGAAACAGCAGACCCAGATGCTGCTCAGGGGATAGCCCAGGCTATCCCCACCAACCCCAGGGCTTGTTTTCTTTGTTCTGAAATACCCTAGTCCCCATTCTACCCTGTCAGGCTCTCTTCTCCTGATTGGAGTCAAACAGGGCACGGCTTCCCAGCCCTTTGCACAGCCCCTCTATCTGACCTGTCCTGGAGAGAAGCATACAGCTATTTTCCCTTTGAAATCTTCACCCCCTCCCCTGAAAGGAAGACAGCAGAGAGGGAGGGTGGGAGGGAGAGAGAGAGAGAGAGCCTGCTATTTGTGCACACATATGCTTGTACAGACCTAGAATTCTACAAACGTTTTACTGGTAATACAAACGGAAGTGTCGCCTAATTCTTTCTGAGATGCAGTTTGGAATTCTACTATTTCTGAAACAGAGCTGAAGGTGTGCCTCCCACCCCCCATCGACCCTTGACCTATCCCTTAGGAAGTTCCTGTCTTCAGGCACCCCAGAGTTCATCTTCCACCATTCACCTGAACAATGGCAACATGCATTTTGTTGTGGTTTAACTATAAAATGTACCCCACCCCACCCCCAGGTTCCTCGTGTTGGAATACGTGGTCCCCAGCGGAGGGCACTATTTGGGAAGGTTGCAGAACCTTTAAGAAGAGTCTTGCTAGAGACTCAGCCCATCACTGAGGGTGGACTTTGAGGTTTTACAGTCAGGTCCCTCTTGTTTCCTGAGTACAAATGCCATGTGATTGGCCAGCTTCCTCCTTCTGCTACTCTACCTTCCCTGTCTGCTGCACGTTCTCCACCCAGGGGTTCTATCCCTCTGTAACTACAAGCCTAAAACATCCTTCCACCTTTGAATGGCTTTAATCACAGCAACAGAAAAGGAACTAACACATATACCAAGTGGGAGGTTACCCCAGGCATACGACAGCCATTCCTTCAGGGAAAGACCAGCATTAGGCTTTTCCTCACCTGGTCAGACACAAGGATTAGAAATGACAACCGAGAAAAGACAGATATGAAATCTCCTCTTTGAGGGGCTGGTAAACTGGTCCGGCTGTGAAAGGCGTGTGCCATTCAAGCCAGGCAACCTCAGTTGAATCCCTGTAACGGAGCAGTTCCTTGGTGTCCTGGAGAGGACCAGGGCAATCCAGGGCTTCACAGGAAGCCTGGGTGGGAGCTCCATCTCCCCATCCAATCACACACAAGACCCAGCACTGCTGAGATCTCCTCATCCAATCACACATGAGACCCAGCACTCCTCTGAGTTGTCCCTCTGTCATCTGTGGTAGCAAAAGTATTAACATAAGCATCAGCTAATGTGAATTCCTCCAACCCAGTGAGGCCAAGATGCGTCAGTGTGTGTGGCATGCATGTGTGTTCATGCATGTGCATGTGCGGTACGGATATTAGTGCACAGATCCATGGCTGTGGAGGCTAGACGTCGACCTTCGGTGGCTTCCTCAAACATTCTCCACCTTGCTTCTTAAGACAGGGTCTCTCACTGACCCTGAAGCTCACAGATTCGGCTAAGCTCATGGGGCCAGGAAGCTCCAAGGATTGCAGGATCTCTGCCTCGATGCTGGGATTACAGGCCTGTGCCGCTGGGCTAACTTCTTACGTAAGCTCTGGAAATTCAAACTCAGGTATTCATTTTTGTGCTGACTGAGCTGCCTAAGCCTTGGCAAGGAGCTTTTAATCTAGTTGAGTGAGACGGAGAGGCACTTCTCCATCCTGTAGGCCCCAGAGAAGGCTGCTAGAACAGCCAGAATAAGGGTCCTCGACCGGCCGATTCTACACTGGGAAATGTCTGAGAAACTATTAAAGAAGAAAAGAAAGAAGAGGAAAAGGAAGAGAAAGAAGGAGAAGAGGAGGGAAAGGAAAGGAAAGGAAAGGAAAGGAAAGGAAAGGAAGAATCCTTGAAAATCACCTAGCTTTTTCTTATTTACAAAAAGACAGGAGGCGTTTCTATCCTGTGTAGCCAACAATGTGTTAACAAATGTTTCCACAGAGAATTGAGGAGACCCCAAGCACTCGCTCCTTTGTGCTCAGGCTGCAACACTGATCCCAGCTTGAAAGAAGGGAATATGGAGATTCCCTTGCATGGAAAGTGGCTCACTTCCTGTGTACCTCAGGTAATACTCACAGAATCACTGTCTGTCTTTAACACAAGCCTATACGCTTAGCTTTGCCCTTCGAAATCTTTAGGACCTACAACAGGCTATGGAATGATGAAGCCAACACTCGCCCAGTGTCTGTCCCCAGGCAGACTATCCTATCCCCAGTCTGCCTATCCCCAGGGCCACATTCTCCCTTCTCACCACACCCCCACCTCTTCCATGACAACCCTATCCCTCCTGTCCAGGCAGAGAAGGATGGATACCATGGTGTTGTTTACCTCAGATAACGGAACTTAATACAGGAACTACAGGTTTTGCCTAAACCACAGCTAAAAACCAAATCAGCCAAGCCAGCCTTGTTCCCATTAGCAAAACTTAGCAACAGCACAATTCCTTAGTCGCCAAAGTTCTGCGTCAACAGGCAATCATCTGAACATCAGTCTTTCACAGTTGGGAAATTTCCTCACATTAGGGTGTCTTGGGCCACTGTTGGAACCGGTATAGAGGGATAGGTAGTCATCAACGGCAAACATCAAACGGCCCACATTCAGAACAAAAACAAAATCATTACTACTACTAGCAAGATTTCTTAAGGCCCTCTCGACTCTTCACTGAACTGTGTTCCAGACAGACAAAGAGAAACAAAAGCTTACACATGTAACATCTTTGAGATGTTATGGTGGTGGGAAACATCAGACGCTGGTCACAAACAATTAGAAATTCAGGCCAGCTAGGACCTATGAGATTATCAGTGGCCGCCTCTCAAGAAAATCTCACTTCCTGAAGCCTGAGTGTAGGAGTACATGATGCGTGGGAAACTAGAGTTGGGGGAGAGGCACTGAGCTGAGTTTCTACCTTAAACGTCATACAAGGAAACTCAGTACCTCATACAGTGCCTCTCTCACCTGTGCCAGTCACACATGTGGTACACATCTGTAATCCCAGAACTAATAAGGATGACGGAGAAGGAGAGAAGGTTCAGAAATTTGAGCCAGCCTGGGCTACCCCAAACAAAATCACACAGAAACCGAATGGCTACAGAAATTTAACGAAGTTTTCCCATGAGCATCTACTTTGTTGGGAAAGATCTGTGGTTCAAGGCCACCCACATTTTTTTGTTTTGTGGGATAGGTCGGGCTTCTCTGCAGATTCTAAGCCCAACGGTCTGACATCATCAATGCCAAGACCGCAGAAAGCAACATCCCAAGGACTGTGCCTTGGTTTCTTTGCCTGTGGCTGTGATAAAATATTCTTCAGGAACCTACAGGAGAAAAAGCTTGTTCCAGCTGACAGTTCAGTTAGCCACCATGGTGGAGAAATCACAGAAGCCAGAGCTTGGGGTCATATTGCACCCTCAGTCAAAAGGCAGAGCATCAAACACAGGACAGTGCTGGCTCCCTTTCCACGACTGACACTGCCTGGAATTAGACCAGGAAATGGTACCACCCACAGTGCGTGGGTTTTCCCACGTCTGAGTTAATGTAACTGAGATGATCTCTCAGGGTCATGCCCGGAGAGGCTCATCTCCCATGTCATTCCAGATTCTGTCAAGCTGACATCAACACCAGGACTCGGTGGCATAGACCAATATATTCAGTGCTTTACGACAAGACCATGTACAAACGCAGGCCCATACAATTGGGGAAATAGGCAGGCTATGGACTTTAAAAAGGCACTAGGCTCTCTTCAAAAGTGGTCACAACAGCCAGGAGTTAGTGGTGCACATCTTTAATCCCAGCACTCAGGGAGCAGAGGCTGGCTGGTGGATATCTGAGTTTGAGGCCAGCCTGGTCTACAGAGTGAGTTCTAGGACAGCCAAAGCTACACAGAGAAACCCTGTCTCAGGGCAGGGGCAAGGGGACAGATCCTTTCATTCACATGAAATCTAATTCAGCTAATAAATTTTACTTGCAAAATTACAGTGTGCTTTTAAACAGAACTCTGCCATCAACCTTTCACTGGGAAAATCATCTGCTCCCCATCACCCCAGGACCAACTAATTTTAACCATACCCTCATTAAATCTTCTAATCTGGAGTGAAACTTACTGGTGTGGGGAAAGGACCCTCACAAAACTGTCCTGATTTATTCAGCACCAGAAGCCCAGTTGACTTCTTTAGGGCTTATAGCAATCAGTTAGCCAGAGTCCACCTTCTTACCTGGGAACAGGATGACGTCTCACACAAAAGGCTATTCAACGCATAAAACCACAGCTTCGAAGAAATGCTGGTCCTGAGGGCAGCCAAAAAACATCAAGAGACAGGACTGTGACCGCCCCAGCTCCTAGAACAGCAAAGTTGCTCTGTTCTCCATTTTACCTGCTACTCCTCACTTCCACCTGCCCCGGAACGTCTGTCACGAGCCAGAGTTGTCCATCTTCTACCACACAGACCCTGGGATAGCTTCCTGAAGGTGTAGGGAAGGAATAAAGAAGCCCTACGTGCGGGCTTAATCACCTGACTTCAAGACACTGATTCCCTCAGCTGCAAAGCGAGGGTGGTAAACACCAGAATCAAATGGATTACGGATTCCAAAGCACCGGAAACAATGGGGCAAGTGTTCCCTGAGAGCATCCACAGTGCTGCTATCGCCTGGCCTTGAAGAAGTCATAATCCACCACTGGAGTTAAGTCCATCAGTACAGTGATGGGGTCCACACACGAGTCTCAGGACCACCTCCGGTTCACTGCTTCCTAACTTTTTCCGTCCTGTTACCTACCGTGCTAAATCCTCAGGACTCAACTCCTAGACCACCAACCCAAAGAGAGAGTAGTGTACCCTCTCCTCCTCCCCAAGATGTAGGCCAGCCTATGGAGCGCCCACTCTGCCAACCATAGGGAAGACGAGCCAGGCCTCCTTACCCCACATTTGCACTGTTCTGAGATCAAAGTATCCATCCCGGTTATGAAAACTGTTCAGGTTGTAAAAGCACAGGATTCAGAGGAACCGAGGAGACGGGGAACAGTCCAAAAGACCAAAGCAAACACGACAGACCAAAATACACTCTGCCCATGAGGTTCTCTTTTGAGCATCCTTCCTCTAAGAGCTACTAAGAGAACTTCAAAGCACAAGGAGGCTTTGTAGCAGAGAAATGTCCCCTACCTTGAAGCAGAGTCCTCCTGAAACAACTTCAAAGCCAGGCAGTCTTCCCTAGGGAGCAAACTCCACAGAGACAACTGGCTTGTGTGCAAGCGCCTGGTTCTGCATCAGCTCTGGCCCAACATTCTGCGAATCTCCCGCTCTACCCGAAAGTGAAGCTGGAGCACAAGGTCATGGAGTCCCTCCCTTGTGGTCCTCAGTCTCCATGACTGTAAAACGAAGGGGGTTGGGGGTGGGATCCAGCCACCAGACGAAATATTAAATAGCATGAATCTTTCGGTGGATTCCACTTTGCGTGAGAAAGGTTTCTTTAACTGTGTTTTTGTAAAGAAAAAAAAAAAGGTTAAGAAAAATGGTATATTGGGGCTGAAGCGATGGCTGCTCTCCTGGAGGACTTAGGCTTCAAGTCCCAGCATCCACTTGGTAACTCACGACTGTCTTTAACCTCGGTCCCAAGGGATCTGGTGCTGCCTTCTGCTCTCTGCCAGCACTAGGCCTAAAGTGTGATCCACACACATACACGGAGGCCAAACATTCATACGCACAAAGAAAAATAAATAAATAAAATAAAGAAGCTTATGCCTTAGTTTGAAAAACGCCGTGGTCAAATGCAACTAGGACAGGGAGGGATTTATTTCGGCTTGGAAGCTGCAGTGCATCGCTGAGGGAAGCGAAGACAGGACCTGGAGCAAGGGATGAAGCAGAGACCATGAAGAATGCTGCTTCCTAGTGGTTTCTCAGGCCTCGCTCAGCCCTCACGTTCATAAAGCCCAGAACCACCTGCCCCGGGGGGCGCCACCCACAGTGGGCTGAGTTCTCCACCGTTAATAAGTCTCAAAGATTAAGACGTCTACAGGCCAGTCAGATGGAGACATTTGCCCAATTGAGGTTCCGTCTTCCCGGATGACTCTGGCTTGACTGGGTTGACAAAAACCCCCCAGCACAGTTGTCTTAGGGGTTTATAACCGTGAAGAGACGCCATGACCAAGGCAACTCTCGTAAAGGCGCACAGTAGTGCCACTCACTGTGGCCAAGCATTCAAACCACATGAGTCTATGGGGACCAAACCCATTCAAATCACAGCAACGTATTTGTTCTCTGCGTGAAACAGACTTCTCAGGTTCAAATCCCCAGTCCATCCATAGATTGGTAATGTGTGGCATTACTGCTTTTCGATTCGGAGTTCTTATGAGCGAATACGGGTTACTACTACCTTCCTCGCAGCATGATAAGTATTGATTTAGTCAATAAAAACCAAATACAAAATACTTAGAATTGTGCCCGGGACACAGTAAACATTATTTAGTGCGGTTATTATGATTCCCAATGCTACACAACTAGAATTTCAATTTTAAAAGAAAAGCAGGACAGCAAGCTAAGGTAGATGAACACACACACACACACACACACACACACACACACACACACACACACACACGGGGACACGATTCTGCCCCAATGTGGCCAGATACTCTCGGTCTCCAAAGCAGAGAGCCCAAATGCTTCTTAATATATTTAGTCCAAAGAGGATTGACTAAAAGCTCACATACTGCCTGACCTATAGCTTCAATCCTCACTGTATTTCTTTTCTTTTTTTTTTGTAAGATTTATTTATTTTCTGTATGTGAGTACACTGTCACTTTCTCCAGACACACAGAAGAGGGCATCGGATCCCATTACAGATGTCTGTGAGCCACCGTGTGGTGCTGGGAATTGAACTCAGGACCTCTGGAAGAGCAGTCAGTGCTCTTATCTCTCCAGCCCCTCACTGTATTTCTTTAAAGTTTTACTTTGTTCTCAGTATCTAAAAAGCTGCGTGTTTCTCATTAAAAAACCCCAAGCATGCCAATGCTATCAACCCTGGGTCTTGAAGCAGTAGCTCTGGAAAGTACGGTCCCTGACCAGACGTATAGAACCGCAAATGCAAGACCCCATCCCATACCTACACGCCAGGCACTGGGAATGAAGCCAGAGGTCTCTGTTAAAATCCAGAGACCAATACACACTCAAGCTCTGAAACCACCCAGCAGCCAAACGGGAAACAGTGGGGTTCTTTCACCCTGCCCCCAACACACACACTCTCTCCTTGACTGACAGGGAGGGCTGGATATCATTTGTGAGCCTTGTTCCACCCACAGAATTGTCCCCTCACCATCCAATCTGCCCAGGGCCTTTCAGGGCACCCGCTTTGCTCTAGACAAGTCATTTTCAACCTCTGGGTCTCCACCACTCCCACCGCCCTCCCCCATAGGGTCCGATATTAAGATATCCTGCACATCAGATGTTTTAAAGAGCAGTAGCAACATTAGGGTTATAAAGTGGCGATGAAGTAATTTAATGGATGGGGGTCACCGCTGAGGAACTGGATTAAAGGGTCACAGCCTTAGGAAGGGTGGAAACCGCTGCTCCGGATGGACCCTGCCTCTCACAGCAAGGATGTGAGACCCTTTCGCATCGTACGCCAGTTGGACCGTGTTGTTCAAAACCAGAAGCGGCCTGCGTGCAAGCAGGCTGTGCTCAGCGAGGGCGCTGTTTCCAGAGCAAACTGTTGAGCTTCCTTCATTAATCACAACGTGAGCTGCACACGCAGCTGCTATTAGGGACAGCTGTGGCTGCTAGAAGGGCGTTCCTGAAGCAGCCTAGGAAAGTGCTTAAAAGTTGACTAAGATCCAGGCGGACCCCACAGGCTCTGGGCTTTATGCTGTCTCTGACCTCTGACCTCACTGGGATCCAGAAGCCTGCACCCTTCCACACTCCCAAGACAGCCTGGGACAGAGCTGGCATATAAGGCCAGATAACCGGGTGTTCTTCAAAGGACTAGAGTCTGATGCTCCCCTCCCCCTAGCCTTGGTCCATGACCTTCAGCAAAGTGGGAGAATTGTCCTCCTGTTTCATGGGAATTTAGGTAAGTCAGGTGGAGGATAACCTGCATGTGAGGATATTTTTGTAAATGTGAGAGGACTAGAGAAAAACAAAAGGCTCACTGCCATCCCCGGGACAGGGCAGTGCTCACAAACCAACCCAGGGTTTCTTCTCTTCTAGCCCTAGGGTTATCGGAAGTGAAATCAGAGAATAACAGGAGCGCAAAGGACCTCCCTGACATCTGTTGTCCTGCTGGGCATGGTACTTACTACAAGTCTGGAATCCTGACAATTGGAGGCTCGCCACAAGGGAGGCTGATTCCCACAAATTCGCCAGCAGCCTGGGCTACACAGCGAGTTCAAGTCTCTCCTGGGCTATAAAGCTACAAGCTCCTGTTTCCAGAATGGTACCAATAAGCAATCATAAAGGCCCTGTAACCTAAATTTTTAGGTTCCCCTCATCTTGACTATTTCCATGTCAAAAACAAGAGCTTTGGCCAAGGGTGGTCCCACCTGGAAAGCCTCCACCTACAGAAAATGAAGCAAGATTGATTGTCATTTAAGTAGCCCTGAAAATGCTTGTGCTGTTCTGTCTTCTGGAAGATACCTGAGCCCGGGCTTCAAGCAGCCTGGCTCTGTCTGTTTCACGGAAGCCTTCCTTATCGCCTGCTCTCTGTCTAGCCAGATCTCCCTCGCGGTGATCGGCTATGTTTTCTTTATGATCAAATCTCTATGCATTGGCAAGTTTAATCACAGTCCCCTCCACCCTCCAGGGAACAGAGGCCTGAGAGGTAGCCTCGCTGCTCGTAGACACTACTCGATGTTCTCACACGGTAATTGCAAGACCATAGTAGCTATACTAGCACGTGGTTGCCACGCCAACCATGAATTAATGAATGAACGCTTAGCGCCATCCGCTGTGTGTGCGTGGCAAACATTCAAACCCTAGTTAGAAGAAACAAAAACAAACACCATCTAGACCAACTCCCACTCTGGGCTCCATTTAGCTCGCAAACAATCAAGTCTTCTGTACTGAGGAAAAAAATATTAAAAAAAAAAAAAACATAAAAAACGAACTGAGTGGCAGTTCCTTACACCTGTTTATTTACAGTGGTTCTGTCTCTGGTTCTCTATCTTGTGCAGAGGGAATTCACAAACGGGCACTGAAGAGGATGAAACACAGACAGCTCCTCCCGAGAGACAGGACCTCACATGATAGCATTAATTTTGAATTGTCCTTACCCGATCACTGAGCCGACAGGACTTACCCAAAGTTCATTGCAAACAGTGCCACGGACCTTAAGAAAAAGCTGAGCAGGGCCAAGCGATCAGGAAAATGTATGGCCACGGGGTTTAAACCAGCGCATACTCTCAGCTAAGCTGTCTAGAACAAATCCTCAGCTCAGGAGGAAAACGAGAGGCCCTCAGGTGGATGACACCTGTGGCCCTGGTTTTGCCTGAGAAGACAGAATTGTCCCCAAACCTGTGGAAGATGTCTGAGGGTCAAAGGCCCTGTAAGCTCTTTGCTATACCCTGCAACGAGAGACACTAGTAGCTGGACTGAGTCTTACTCCACAACTGAACCTGCAACCCCGAATCAAGTCCCATTGTCTCCTCGTCTTGGTGACCTCGTGCACAAATGGTGGTGAAAGCTGCCTATATCGTACACAATCTCTCACGAAGGCCTAGCCTAACCCTGTGATACGATACAAGAACGTGGACTGCAGTCTATAAAACACTTCGTTCACTGTGCAAAGATAAATTATTATTGACTGAAAATAGTCCATTTATAACAAAGAGTGGCTGTAATTGGAGTCCCAGAGGAAGCATATAACCGTTTGGAACATAAATGATAAACCACCGGGAAAGATAACTAGTACAAACCACCAGCAGCGACAGGGGACCAGTACAGGAGCACCGTAAGACGCAGAGAAGAAAAACCAAGGGCCATAACAGGGGACCCATGCCCGTGAGTTTACAAGGCACTGCCCGCTGCTCTTGGAAAGTGGTCACAGCAGACGCACTGGGCCTTTCTTATGCTGCTCTTGGGAACGTCTTAAGGAAGACAGAAATGTCTTACGTAGACAAAGTCACCTACATTCCTCTACCACATAAGAAAGTAAGACCAAGATCTCACAGCTCCAGAGATGGTTGACTGTGGCCTGACAGATGAGAATAATCTTGCAGCAATTGCAGAAAAGAGTTCATTTCCTTTTTTGAAGATTTTATCTAAGCACAGGCAACATGTCCAACTGGGATCCTTAACTATTTTTACAGCATAGATCCTTTTTACAGTCCAGCCTAGTCTATGAATTCCTGTGAGGAACCATATGTATCATTTACCTCGGAGGTTTTTGAGACAGGGTGTTACTTCTTGGACCAGGCTAGTTTCTATCACCCAGGCTGGTCTCGAACTCATGATTCTCCTACCTCCCAAGTTCTGGGATCACTGGTATGCTCCCACCTGCCTGGCAAGAACGGTGCATTTAAATGAAGACATCCTCAGCAATGTTACAGGGATTTTCAAAGATCAGCGTTAAAATACACATTTTAAAATAAAGCTAAGACAGATCACGTGAGTCTTTGTTAACCCAATAAATAAAATAAATAACAGGCAGGTGTCTGCCTTTATTGTGAGACAACAGTAGGTGATTATTGTCTGTATTTATTTTGTGTATGTGCCTACATGAACGTGTCCCGGCATTCATGTAGAAGTCAGACGACAACTTTTGAAGCAAGTTGGCCTTCGACCATGTGAGTGCCAGGAACTGAACGAGGGTCATCAGGTTCATTAAGTTATCTCACTGGCCCTCTTCCTTCGGGAATACATGTGACATTGTATTGTGAACTAAAATACAAGGGCTGGAGAAATGGTTTAGTGATTAAGAGCACTGGCTGCTCTTTCAGAGGATCTGGGTTCAATTCCTAGCACCCACAAGGCAGCTCACAACTGTCTATAACTCCCAGATCCAAGGCATCTACCTGGCATCCTCAGAAAGATAAACATTCAGGCAAAATATCAATGCACGTAAAAAAAATTTAAAAAAAAAAGTACCCATGATTTCTATTAGCAACAAAAACGTAGGTGCTACTTATTAATAATACTATAGTTTATCAACTGTATTTATAGTGGTTGAGGTTAATAGAAATAAAGACGTCCTTTCTTCTCATTCAAGTTCAGACTCCCCATTAATCGCTACCATGGAGCCAAGGAGGAAGCCAATCAAGAAAGCAACTCGAGAGATGGGAAGAAAAAAAGAAACATGAATCGTCTGCACAGAACCTGCAACGTGGGACAGGAGATACACTGAAAGGTGACGACGCCCTCAAGGTCACACAAGCCAGAGGTTCATCACCCTTAATTAGTAAACCACAGAATCTCTGTCATACAAAGACGGTATCACGCACGTAAGTACCTACAGGTATAAGCTAGGTATAAGCTGGGTGTAAACTCGATGTCTAGTAGAGTGTACGTGGAATCACCATTAGTGATTAGCAGGCAGAATGGCTTTGCTGCTTTTGTGTTCCAGTTATAGAAAACGGACAGAAAGAAGACTGGCGGAGGCTAGAAGACACAGGGTCACCCAGACACGAAACTACAAAACAGAACTCCACATTTCCCTTCTCTTGGGTTGCACAAAAGACACCCGATCCCAAAGCGATCAAACACAGGAAGTAGGTGCAGTCATTAACCCCATGTGGTGTGTTCTTAGAGACCAAACTTCCAAAAAAGCCTTGCCCAAAATCACACAGCGAGACTCCAGAAGCCCCGATGGAGACGTTGGGACCCTAGCCCAGGTGAGTGCGGGAGAGTTGGCCCTTGCTAAAGTCAAAAGCTGTGCACCGGCCTGACCTTTGATTGCAGCTCTGTTGCCTACTTGCTGGTGGTAAACCTGGGCAAATTTCTGAGGTTTTATACTCAGTGGACTCAGCAGCATGGATCTAGTCTCCAAAGATAGCCAGGAAGACACTCAGAACGCTTGGGGACAGTTCTAGTAGACAGATAATGAACAACCTCAGGCTTTAAGGCAGACAGACAGACGTGATGAACCCCCAGTTTGGAGATCTCTGGAGATTCCGAATCAATACATTTGAAATGGGACCAGAAAGTCTGAGTTTTTCTAAAGCTCCCCCAGGAGAATGGAAAGGGCTTAGCATTAGATGACAAGTTCTCAGTTTGACAAGAGGGACTCTAATAGGCTGGGAGAATACAAAAGAGGCTTAGCTTAATCAGGAGCCGTGCAGTGTCCAAGGATGGCACTGGTACCATAAGACCCGGGACTCACAGCAGCTCCCAACACTCGCCTAGGGAGGATGAAAGGTCCATTGCTGAGAACCAACTGAATGTAGCAAAAAAAAAAAAGAAAAAAAAAGGTTAGAGGGGCCCTGCTGCCCTAACTTTCTGATGTTTCCAGAAACAGAACAAACCAGAAACCATCTTAGAATGTATAAGGGAATAGCACATTAGTGAATACAACACTAAACCAAGCACAGGGGGTCTGCTATGGCGACATCTGCAGTAAATGCTGCTGGGGGGAACTGCGCATTCATAGATCAGAAAGTCACTGCTTCCAAATGAGCCCCTCAGGAGGTCTATAGATGGCCTAGAAACGTGGCAGGTCCCAGAGCACTTAGAAGCACTTTGAAGGGTCAGGAGCACTCACTTAGAAGCACTTTGAAGGGGCCACATGGCGTTTACTGGGCTGGTTGGGGACAACCTGTTCTTAGAGCCAGTGTCCAATGCAGGGGTTGAGGGAGGGATGGGGTCAAATTAGACCCATGGGCATTTCTCAGAGTTTTTGCTCCCTGTTTTATTCTAAGATTCCTGCCGAGGCAGACAGAGCTTGCTGGGTGGGAGGGGAGAGAAAAGGTACAGGAAAGGACAGACAGTTGCAACCAGTGGGCCAAGAGAAATCGCCCTGCTCTTACTGGCAACGCAGGTCAGTGAGTGGAATACTCCCCAGGATGTAGGTCCCTCCAGCTGTCTGAGCGAAGAGTGAGGAAAGTAAAAGGGAGGCAGGCGTTTGCACTGAAAACACCTGAGTCTAACAGAGCAGCAAACAAGCAGCCGGGGAGAACTCAAGCTCTATGTGACCCTGGCAGAAGGGCAAGCTTGTCCTCTCTGCACCCCTCAGTGGTCCATCATCTGCACGACCTGTGCTTTATCTTCAGAATAGGTGGGCGGGACACATCCTAAGACTGTCGGAATACAGGAGCTGACAGACTGAGGCAAAGAGGCTAACTTCATAGCAGGCACACATGATAAGCTTGACAGACGAAAGTTGAGTGTTGGAATTAGCCGTGCTCCCTTCGGCCACAGCCAATACCCTCAAGGCTACTGCGAACTGTACGCCATACTTCTTTCCGAAGTGAAGCTGTAGGAGTGATTTCTGATGAGATTCACTGTGCTCTCTAATACAGCACCCTTCTTCAAAATAAATAATGAATAAATGAAACCACGTTACGTTTCTTTTCTAGCTAGCATTCCAGACAGTCATGCTGAAAGGGTGCGTCATTGTTACCCGTGTATAAAAGATTTACAAAACTAATACCACGCAGCCAGCAAGGGGCAGAGTGGGGCTAGAGCTACAGTCTGTGCGACAGCCGCCGTGATTTTTCCCAATCAAGAATTCAAATAGGTGATCTTGTCATGGGATAAAACACTTGAGCTCAGAGTGCTTCGAGCAACCGCTGCAGAGGCTGCCTCTGTGTGAAGGCTCCTCTCAGCTCAAAGCAGCAGCAGAAACCCCGAAACAAGTGCTTTCTCAAAACAAAGCTCTCTCTTCCCCGAATCCTTTGCTTTCCCATTTAATGCACTCAAGCAGCAGAGGAATGTGTATGAGTCTCTGTGACTTATTTATCAACCACTCGTGTTTTGTGTCTCTTTATCCCACGAACTCTCAGCACCCTCGCCTGTGAGTTGGGAATGAAGCCCCTGCTCAAAAAGACCCCAGGGAGCTCCTGCCCTGAGAAGGTGGTCAGCAAGTGACAGGTACGCTCGTGACCAGGCCGTGACACTGAACCCTTGTCTGTCAGTGACTACAAATCATCAAGTGCCTTGTCCATCTCCTGCACACCTTCTCTTCCACGGATGTTCCACACGGAAAGACCACAACTCTCCCGTCCGACTTCACTAGGGAATGAAGGTAACAAAAGATCCAGCAGAGAGAGCATGCAAATATCAAATATTATTAAAACATTAATGAACTCCGGCGATTCCTATGAATTTTGATAAATGGCGTTCATTATGTCCTTCCAGCCTCTCGACACACTCCGGTCTCTCAGATATTAACTAGATAATAACAGCAATCGCTCTCCTAAAAGAACAAGGTCGAGAGAAACAGAAGTGATACTTGATTCCAGCTGATGCTTGGCCTCCAGAGGAACTGGGTTCCCTGCACATAGAACCCAGGGTCTTCCATGACCCTCAATGGGCTCAGCCTGTGCAGATCCTGCTTTCCAAGTACTGGGGGTGTGAGTACACTGTCTGCTTCCTTCACTCATCTGCAGAACCTCCCCTGCCCCACAACTAAATAAAACGAAAAGGTGGGAAGCTACAAGGGCCTTGGTCCAAGCTAACGACCTTGTAGTGGCACAGATAGGGACTTGCCCAGCCATCAACCCTGGTCCCCAACTGCCTGTGCACAGATGAAGCATTATCCCCATTTCCATAAAGAGATTGGACAAGCGCCTTTGCCATTTCATCCTGACTGAGAGGATAACATTTTCTTTTAAGCCACGGACAATCCTCAGGTGCAGTTCAGACAGAGACAGAACAATGCCAGGAGAACTACCCCCTAACAACTCCCTAAACCCAGGGCCTGATGCCACCCAAGTGACACCCTAACAAGCTTGGGGGTCATCCAGACACCTCCTCTGCAGATTCACGAAAGACTCTAGGCCATAGCAAGTGAAAGAAAGAGTACGAGAGAGAGAGAGAGAGAGAGAGAGAGAGAGAGAGAGAGAGATTTTGTTTCTGAAGCCAAGCGAAAATCTGCTTTAGAAAAAAAGTAAATCCACATGGGGACCCTGGCTGTCGCCAAACCTTCACTGGTCTAGAAAAGCCAGCACCTCATTAAAGGAAACCAAGGGATTCGAAAATGAATGCAGCACCACACACAGGCAAGCTCACTGCCATCTGCCTGGTACTATCCAGAGGGGCAAAGGGCTTAGATGACACTCCTGAAGTCTCTCTCGCCCGGCAGGTGAAAATGCCAAAGTCCCAGGGGAGAGATAGCAACCAACTCTTCCAAGGTCAAAGGACTGAGAAGGAAGAGAAGCAAATCGTGTTTACCTGTCAGCACGGTGCGGCTGGTGACATTAAACACATGCATAAATCAAGTGCCCTGGAATAACTTACCCTTTGTATATGGCTTTAGACCTGACTAATTCACTGGATCGTCTTAAGGGGGACGGTGCACAAGTTCCCACTGAGTCAGGCATTTAAACTTACTCTCTCTATCTTACTCTCCCGCTGTCTGATCCACGACCATCCTCACCACTATCTCTAGACACGGACAAGGGGGGCTATTATGCCATAATGGCAGGCAGTGGTTGGCTATGCCAAAGAGAAAGGCCATGGTTAAGCAACTTAAATAACTGCCTTGAGCTTTCCGCGTGCGTGCCTACCCCCACCCCAATGCCCTGTCTTCCTGACAATCACTGGTTTGGTTCTAAGATGTGGAGGCTTTGTAAGGAAGGGCTTTTACCCTCCTCCCTTCTGAACGCTGACTCCCACCACATAGTGAATTAAAATAATAATTCAGTTAAACAGTCAAACACCCAAAGAAGGATCGTTCAACCACCTAGAATACCTAGAATACACGTGTGGGCTGAGAAGCAGAAGGAAAACATACTCCAGTGTTGAACACGGCCCCTCCAACTTGCCTAATTCTTCATAGGACCGGTGGATCACGTTCAATCTGTATCACTTCGATTTGAGCTAGAGGGGCAAGAAATCTGGAGGGAATAAGGTACCCCCATGGAGAAACAGCAACAGTGGGCCGGCTACAATCTCGTGAGAGCCCAAGAGAATGCAGGACTCTGTCCTGCAGTTAAAAGGCCTTTGTCAATCACATTTATCACTATCTGAAAAAATTGACTGTGGAAACCTTTGGAGCACGGCTCCTCCGGTCCAGCCCTGCTGAATGTAAACCACGGGGCCACCACTGCTGCACGACAGCGCTACACTCGAGGCTCCCAGCAGCGGATGCTCATTCTACAACTCAGAAGCAATAATCTCACTGCAGGACGCCAGGGATGGGGTTGGATCCCTGGAACCCATTATTTTTCTTTACCTTTCCAGACCGGTAGGTGAAGAGCCGGGGAATACGGTGGGGGAAATTTTTCTAACCCAGGGTTGCTCGGAGTGGGAAACTTGAGCACCTCTTAGCCAGCAGTAGGACAATACACAAAGACGAGGGGGACAGCGCTCCTCCGCGGCCAGAGCTCTGAGCTAGGTCATGTTCCAGCAAGGAATTAGGAATTCCAGGCTCAGCAACAACCGGGAGAAGCACCGGAAATGCTTCCGACCCTTTCGAAGGGAAGTCGATTTGCAAATCAAAGTTGCAGGCAACTCCGGGCGCCCGGACTACTTCCGCGGGTTACTCTGGAACACCCAACAAGTTTGGCCACCCCGGGCTCGGCGTGACAGCGCCGCGCCGCAACCACGGCAGAAGCAACTTGTCGCTCCGGCACGGGTCGGCCTCCGCCAGGGCCGCCCGGGCTTGCAGGGCACCCGGTGTCACCTAGCTCAAGCCGCTTCGGAGACTCCCTGAGCCCGGAGGCGTATCCCGCCGCCGCCTCACCTGCCCGCCAGCCCCGGGGCCGAGAAACCAACAAAAGAGCGGGCGATCGGGAAGGAGGAGCACCCCGCGTCCAGCGCAGCAGGCAGGAACAGAGGGGGCGGCTGCGCTGGCGTTGGAGAGGAAAGGGGACCTCACGGAACCAGGGGTGACACCCCGGGCAAACGCCAGAGCAGGGACCAGAGCTCCCACCCGCTCCATCACACCCGCGCACACACGCATACTCACACATCCTCCCGGTTCTCCTTACCCAGCATGGAAAAGATGAAATCCTTGGCAGTGTGGATCTCCAGCGCTCTCTGGTCGTCGTATTCCCGCTGGTCGTGCCTGGTGAATTCCTGGATGAGTTTGTTCAGTTCCTCTACCCGAGCTCCAGACCTGAAATCCAGCTCCGGGAAGGCAGGCTTGTTGTTGCAGCCCATGGAGGCTGCCTTGCTGGCGGTGGGAGCCGCCATCTTCATGCAAACGCGCCGAGCGGCGGCTCCGCGGCGGCCGCGGCACCACCCCGCCCCCCCCCGGCCCGGCCTCCCGGCGCGGCTGGGCAGCCCGGCCCGTGGGCGGGCTGGCTTCTGGGCGGGCCCGCGCCGCGCTGCGCTCCAGGCGGCTGCGCTCCTTCGCGGGAGGAGCCCGACTGCGGCGAGGTGAGCGTGTGGCCCCGGCCCCCGGTCCTCCCGCCCCCGCCTGCTGCGCCGCTGCGGGCCCCTGGCCTCCTCGAACCCTGCCCGGGATCTGCGGCGGCGTCCGGGAGCCGACCCGAGCCTCCCCCGGGGCAAGGAAAGTGAAGTGGAAACAATGTGAAATTCACCAGCGCCGAAATCAACAAGCTGCCGGCTCCGGTGTTACGGAGCCAGCAGCAGCATTCCCATTTAAAGGGACAGCGCACCCGGTGGGGAGAAAAATAAATAAATAAATGGCAGAGGTTCGCGCGCCCGGATCACTTGCCAGTCCGTACTCCGGCTGACGCGCGTGGTGTGGATGCTTTCTTTCTCCACCTCCGCCCCCGCCCCTCTTTAGGGGCAGGGCTTGCCAAGCGCATCCAAGGAGAAAGGAGTCTCCCTACTCTGATCTTAGGGCGGTGTCCCGGGCGAGAACGTGTCTGTGGGCGCGTTTCCAACGCCCGTTCCAAGAACTTCAGTACCTTTAGATGGTGGAAAAATATAAAATGTACCTTCTGTCCTTTGTCGCCTAGATTGCCAAGAATGGTAAAATTAGAGAATCAAGAAGGGATGCCAATCCTGCCGCGTCTAGGCACTTCCAATTAACCACTCAAGTATCCTTACCTTTGCCCTTAGTAATTAGTTTGCCTGGATTACAACTGATTCAACTTTACACACAGTGCCTTAATGAGAGCCAACCTGCTCTCAGACAGATAGGGATCCAAAGGCGGATGTGGGGGAAGGAAAACAATGAATTGCCCCAGGGTTTGAGGAAGATGGGAGTGGGAAAGGGAAAGAGTCTCCCATTTGGCTAATAGAATTTGAGCACTCACTGTTAGCCAGAACGAAATGACAGGATGTTGGTGGACAGGGATGAGTTCAAGGACTCGCCCCTCACCCACACCCACGTCCCCACTGGAACTAGGGCTTTCACGACAAGACTACTGTAGTCCAGATCTAGTTCGTCTACAGCGAATGGCAGATGTGATTTTAATGTTCACGTGATTCACACACTGAAGGAAGCCCGTTGACCCCTAGAAACAATGGTGAACTAACTGCCCTCTATCCCAGCCTGTGATCTTATCGAGTCCTTTTAATTTTCTTACCTGAATTTTCATCACTGAAACCTCACATTATTTTGTAAGACCTAGAAAGGACATCCAGGTTCTGCCATACTTACCTGTGTGAAATAGGATAATAATTACATCGTCATAGGCTGCTTTAAGAATTAGGTGCGATAAGACTGGATGACCAGCATTTAGTATAAGGAATGACATGTTAAGTAGCGATTAGCTTTATCAGCTTTGGCTGTTGGTAGAAACTTTAGGGTTGAGGTGTGAGTGCACTCGTGCGCGCAGTGTGTGTGTGTGTGTGTGTGTGTGTGTGTGTGTGTGTGTGTGTGTGTGTGTCCCTGCTTGTACATACACTGCATTGTTATCTGGTGCCTGCAGAGGTCACAAGAGGACATCAGGTCCCCTGGAACTGACATTCCAGACAAATGGGAGCTGCCTTATGGATACTGGAAGCTGAACCCAGGTCCTCTACAACCCAGGTGCGCTTAATTGCCAAGCAGCCCCTCCCACAGGGTCTTTACAAAACACACATCTGCACTGACACCTCTGGAATTTTCTCTGTCTCTCCTTTCTGGTCTCAGCTGTATGCCCAACCAAAGCCAACCCCATCCTTCCTTGTTATGACAGCCTCTCCAGGACCGCCTCAACCTTTGCCTCCATAGCTGAGCAGCCACCGTTCTTTCTTTGAAACCCTATTGCACTCTTCACGGAAGCTTGCATGCGGCCCCTGTGAGTCCAGCTTGCTTTCTCCTTGTTATTGCAAGTCCCACATTGTGTGTTTCCTGGCGTACACTGTACCCCTGGCATGCTGGACCCCTAGTCCCTAACATAAAACACAGGACACAGAGGCAGAGTCTATAGGAAATAGCCAAGACATCTTTCTCTCCTAGTTTCCAAAACCAGCAGTCAGTCATTGCTCCTCCCTTTTCTCTCTGCCTTTTCTTACGACGGCTCCATCGTAGAAGTCATCAGGTTCCCAGCAGAAATCACTCTCAGTGGGAACCACCTCTGAACTTGGTGCTTTCGAATGGCAGGGCCCATGCATGGGATCTTCATTGTGGACACTTCTTTCTTGTCAGCCAGATCAGAATTCCATGAATAATAGACCTCCAAGGAACCTATTTATACCGAGAATGTTACTGAATGATAAATGCCTTATAGATCGGTGACAGGATGGCACAACCATCTCTGAATTGCAAAAAAGAAAAAAATTAGAGAAAAAAAACGATAGGGAATGTATTTCTGGATCATGTTTTGTCCTCTGCGTCCTAGGAGACTATGTCCTCGCTTTTGCAGGCAGCTGTATTTAATAGTTCCTGACCCCTCTTTATGTCCCTTTTTTTTTTCCGTGATTTTTTTTTAAGGACGGGGTCTCACTATGTTGCTCTGAACTCACTATGTAGTGAGGCTGCCATAGAACTCTGGAAGCAAGGCTGGTCTGGAACTCAGAACCCTCCTACCTCTGCCTCCTGGGTGCTGAGATTACAGGTATGGACCGCTAAGCTAAGCCATGTTGTGGTCTTAATTAGTGTATGTGAGTGGACAGACATCATCCTGTAAAGTCTCAGGGGTCATTGTTTAGGTGACAGCAACCACTCCGGGCAATGTCAGCCCCCCATGCCCCACCCCCCGTATTCCATCACTGCTTAAGAGTTACTATAAATGGACGGACTGTTCTTTAAGTCAAATTAAATACTGTTTTCGTGCATCCTTTTTCATCTCCTATGCACGCTATAGGAAGTCAGAGAAGAAACGGAACCGGAAAAGGTGAAGAGGAAGAAAGGTTCCTATCCAAGTCATTAATATGTGAGCCTTGTAATAATTGAGCACAGAGGACTGGAGGGCTACCATCTAAGTAAACGCTCAAGCAGACTTCCAGCTTCAAAGCAACCAGAGGAACTCCATGTTTCCCACTGGGGAAGGGAGCTTGTCCATTTTCCTGTTGTCATGAGCACCTCAAGGAAGAGACCACATTGCCTCTCTGGAGCTGTTTGTGAGGGTTCGTAGTAAACCCTCAGCCATGAATAGCTAGATTGTGCCGAGTGTGTATTAAAAATAGCAAGCTTCACGCTCACGTGATGAAGCAACGGAATATAATTTTAACCAAAGTTTGTCTGGCCTGACAGGGATTTAAATAGCAGCCTAGGCCACAGAGATGCGCCCCGCCCCCCCGCCACCCCATTGGCCAGGCAGTTGTTCAGTAAAAGTCTAGCAAATGGGAATGACCCAGGTTTCTTATGATTTGCGAATATGTACAGAAAAACGAGAAGCAAAGGTCACAGGCAGAAGGTTGATGGCAGAAGGGCCTTGGAAGATAAGAGTCCATCCACCGCCATCTTTATATTGTAGGTGGGAAAATCAGAACATTGGGAAAGAGTCTTCTGTGGTGGATGGAAACGGCACCGTCCGTATTTTTCATACTAATTTCAAACTTAGTAATTATTGCATTTCCCTATTGTCAGGGGTCATGGATGTCTCCGCCCAATTACACAATCCTGACTAAGGAGGATGAGGAAGAAAGGAAGGAGGGAACATAAATACCCTTGGGGAGTTCACAGGAGACTTAAATACCAATAAACCAGGAATTAATGAAGTTTGGAATCATCTGTTTATGTTTTCATATCATGGATGCATAATTAGGGCTAAAGCTAAACCAACCTATGGTGGTTTCCGTGAGAAATGTTCCCTATGGACTTAAGTATTTGAACATTGGGTTCCCAAGCGTTGGCCCTGTTTGAGGAAGCTTAGACAGTACAGCCTTGCTGGAAGAAATGCATCACCAGGGACCAGCTCTGAGAGTATGTCGGTATATCACCTCGCTCTACTTCCAGTTCTCTCATCTCTCTCTCTCTCTCTCTCTCTCTCTCTCTCTCTCTCTCTCTCTCTCTCTCTCCTCTTTCTGCTTCAATTTTTCAGTTAAAGGTGTGAGCCTTCTACTCTTGGACCATGCCCTCTGGAACCATAAGCGAAGTCTTCTATAAATTGCCACGATCGTGTATTTTGGAACAGGAACGTAACTAATGCACGATCCTCCCCCTACCTCCCCATCTCCTCTCTCTCTCTTACTCGAGACAGGGAATTGAACTCAAAGTCTTACAGAAAGCTAGGCATAGTCTCAGTCTTATTTGTATGCTTTATAGTGAGATAGAAGGCTTTGGTATTTCCCCAGAGAGGTCTTGAATGGTAATCCTCCTGCCTCAACCTCCTGAGTAGTTGGGATTATAAGAGCGTGCCAGCCATAACTCAATCTCTTGAATTTACAAAATCCGTCCATGGTTATCACCAAGAAATGACAAGGACGCCGGTGAGTCCTGTGGAGAAAGAGGGGTCCTTATTTATTGTTGGAGGGAGTATACGTTGGTGTAGTCAGTGTGGAGGTTTCTTAAAAGGCTAAAATTAGAATTACTATAGGACCCATCTATACCACCCCTCGATATAAATGTAAAGGTCACTATATCCTAACACAGAGACTCCTCTGGATTTGTGTGTTTTAGACACAATAGCAGACTCAGCTGAGATGTCTGTCCATCAGCTAATGAGTAGATAATAAAAACGTGCAGACACACAATGGGATTATAGTCAGCCATAAAGAAAGAATAATAATAAAGGGACTGGTAGGATAGCCCAAAAGTTAAGAGTGCATACTGCAGGGCCGGAGATATAGATGGCCTAGAGGTTAAACTCACTGGCAGTTCTTTCAATGACCCAGAGGATCCAGGTTCAATTCTCAATACCCACATGGCTGTTCATAACTGTCTATAACGTCAGTTCCAGGAGATCTGACACCTTCCAACAGACATGGGTGCAGGTGAAACAACAATGCACCTAAAGGTAAAGTCTTTAAAAGTATACATGGCTCTTGCAGAGGACACGATTTCAGACCCAGCACCCATATCAGGTGGCTCACAACCTCCTGTAACTCATTCCTGGTGAGCCAGGACACACACACACACACACACACACACACACACACACACACACACACAGAGAGAGAGAGAGAGAGAGAGAGAGAGAGAGAGAGAGAGAATTCTTAAAAATAAAATGAATAATTAAAAAAACTTTTTAAAAAAGAAGAAAAAATAAAACAAAAATTTCAGAAAATGGATGGAACTGGAAAGTATTACGTGAGTAGGATCGTGTAGGCTCAGAAATGTATGTCTTCTCTCATGTATGGATTCTAGCTTCTAATTTTGATGTCTGCGTTTACACAGGGATGATTGTGTATAGAGGCCAGGAAGCTAGAAAGGAGCCCATGAGAGGGAAGAGGCCGTAAGATAGGAGGGCAGAGAGAGGAGGAAACAGCAAGGGATGAGGAAGAGAAAGGGAAACTCTGAGGGTGGAAGTGCCTGAGGAAAGCCAGGGACGGGAAGAAGGAGTGAGATAAGACAGGGGAAGAGGAAGCTTCGCCATGACTCAATACACGTGAAAGTGCCGGGAGCTATGCTGTAAACTATTGTAAAACGAAACAAGCAGTCAAGTCTCTACTTGGGAAAAACTAGGCAGGCTTGTCTCTGGTGAAACAGGCCACTGTATGGTCAACAAAACCCCTGCCCACCGAAAATATGGCTACAGCTTCTCCCTAATACTTGATTTGGGTAAGGGGGCGGGGTGCTCAGTGAGCTCCACCCCCTTGGCTGTGCTCCTGTTCCCATGAGCCTTTGCCCACCCTCCTCCACTTCTTTGTCAAATGTATCTATGGGCCCATCTAGCCATGAAAAACAAAACAAGCAAACAAACAGAAAAACCCTCTACAACTGTACAACTTTCACCCCAGCCTGTAGCTTCAATCTCTCTTCCTGCTGTACTGGGGTTAGAGGAGGGAGAGGGAGAAGCTGTTACCGCAGGAAAAGGTGCAAACTCTCTAGAATGCGGATGCCGAAATCGAAATGCATGCGGATAGCATTGATTAACACTCCTTACATGGTGGAGGACATCGCGGTTCAACCAAACACTGCTGAGGAAAAGCAGCCGGTTTCTCTTCACCTCCTGCTAAAGACTGTCACTCTGGGCTACGGTTACTATTCCCATTTTTTGAGATAAGTTACAGCTCAGCAAGATGGCGCCGGAACTGCCATGCTGTTTCCTGAAGGCAACCCTTTCTGGCTCTCCAACTCCTCTCCCCTTCACCTCAGTCTTGGACGTGTCTCTCACCTCTCACTGCCCTCATATTTTCTACCACAGTCTCGTTGCTCAGGCTTCATCTCGGCTCCAAGGCGTCTTTCATGTCTCCGTCATAAGAAAATAAATAAATAAATAAATAAATAAATAAATAAATAAATAAATAAAGTCTTTGTCTTATGCATGATGACAGTATGTATTTCATCCCCAGTCACCACACAGAATCCAAAGCACAAGAAGGTGTTCAGTAAATGCTGAGATTTTTAAGTAAAGACAAGTAGCCTGCTCAGGCCCCCCAATACACATTCTTTCCTTCAAATTCCACTGGCTCTGTGGTGCAAGGGTCCATGATTCACTGAAGAATGATTCCCCAGATTCAAGCAGTATACAAAAGCAAAGAGCATGTTAGTCTGCAGGAGTTCAGCATGCTGGGGTCTCCCATTTCCAAGATGGAGACACACCGGTGAGCTCGCAGGCCTGATTTAAAGCACATTAGAGGAATTCAGGGGAGCTGTAGGTGACCTCTATCTCTACCTCCAGGGACATTCCAGAACCACTGCTGGGGAATGGGGGGTGGGGGGCTGGAAACTGTTGCTGGGTAAGTCTGGAAACTGCTGCTAAACCATTGTCCTTGCTTCAGGCCAGGTGGTGGGGCCTGGACTTGCCCAGTTCTTGGAAACAGAGACCTAGGGCTGATCTCCTGAACTGCCAATTTGAAGTCTGTCATGGAGTCAGCCTAGCCTGTCTCAGCTGGTGGCAACTACTGAACACAGAGAAAAGCACTAGTAATCTCTTACAGCTTGGAGCTTGCAAATACTTTACCTAGCATTTGATACATTACCTGACACCCTCCCACTCCCCCACCCCTGTCCCTTGAGCAAGTCTCCTGCCCAGTCAGGAATCGCCTGCGAAAGTGGTTTTCTGTGGTCTCCCACTCCCATCCACCTACTTTAAAATATAAGCATAGGCCATTTGCCCAATGAATTATTGACACAATAACTTGGAAAAAAATTATGTCGGTTTTATTTCTTTCTTCTCCTAGTGAAACCTGCTTGACGTCGCTTCTACACATCAGGGGAGAAAGGCAGAGAGATTGATTGCAGACAATTATAAATGGCTCTGGGTATAGTCTTTGCACATAGATGCTGTGCTGCTTACTTTCATGTCGGAATAACTGAGAGAACAACTTCTGGGAAAAGCACACGTGGGCCTGTGGTCTAAGGACATCGCTTTGTGCAGCAGTGGGAGGTCGTCATATGAGGCAGACTGGAAGCACAGGGAGCAGGGCCCAGCCTTCTGCTCCAGTTGCACCCCATCTCTTCAAGATTCCTCATGCATTTCCCAGATAACCAATACGTTTATTGGGGTTCCTTACAGGTGACATAAATGAGAGGTCCCCTACAAAGCCATGGGTGTCTCAAGCAGCTGCACGTAAAAGAAGTCCACGTTGGTTTGCATCACAACTCATGAATGCCTTATCCATGGGGCTTTCTGGTCAGCATGTGTGACCTACTGGGGGACATTTAAGAAACAAACAACAAAATTGGGGTGCCTTCATGACCAACTAATCTCTATCACTGTTATATACATCATCTTCTAGCCCATGAGCTACCTCAGAAACCCAATTCTAGGTCTCCTATGGCAGCACACAGGCTGTCTTACTTTTGAGTGCTTGCTGAATGTCCTCAGGGGAGCATGATACCTTGCCATGAGAAGAGTGCAAATGTACAGCTTTTTCTATCGTGCACAACTACTGAAGTAAAGGGAAATTACTTTGGAGTGTGTGTGTGTGTGTGTGTGTGTGTGTGTGTGTGTGTGTGTGAGCTTGCGTGTGTGCATATGAAAGACCACCGGGATGGGGAAGACCCCCACTCAAATCTCAAGACGACTCAACCCTCAAGAACTCACGAGAAACTGGTCTTGATGTAATGAACAAGAGGTGTATTTGAGGAACCAGAGCTCTGGGGATGACACGTATCTCACACAGGAGACAGAGGAGTCGACCCCGAGCCCAATTAGGGGAAGGTATTTATAGGGAAAATTACATAGGTAGTTGGCAACAGTCACACAAAGCAATTTCATTGGTTTGTAACTTGGGCTCAGTTCAACTCTAGGCCACCCTGCTCCTGGGGCGAGCTGACCCTAGTTCTCGTTTTCCTCAGGACTGTTGAGTCAGGGCTTATCGAGGCCAGATGGTTTGTGGTGACTATGGCCAGGCTACATCCCCAAAACATGCTATGTTATTCTTTGCTGTGAGGTGCACTTGTCCTCACAGCAGGGTCAGTGGGGGATAGTTTAAAATCTTTATTCTTTCACATACATGTGTGAGTCAGAAGTTCAGAAACAGGAGAGGTGGACAGAAAGCACAGAAATGTGCTTCAGAGATGAAGCTAGAGGCATGGAAGGGTTTTCTAAATAAAAGAACTTATACTGCCTTGTTGCTGTAACATTATTTAAAAAAAAAAAAAAAAGCTTTCTTTTACCCCATACTAGATCCGGCACCGCAGTGCCCCAAGATATCTGGTAGACATCTTCATCTCAGTCAGCAAAGTGTCTCACCTGCTTTGCTCCATCCCCTATCACACTGCTGATGGCTTCTCTCTGAGCCTGGCAGCAATCTCTCTACCCATCTAGTTCCCAAGGCAGGCTGCCATCATGCCAGACAAACACATCCCAATTCCATGGCAGCCTAATGTCTCCGGTCACTACAAACTCTCTTGAACTTAAATCACCACATGAAAAAACACACAACACAATAACCTCTGATCCAATTGATAAGATATAATTGCTCACCTAAACATCAAAGCCCTGTACACATCCATCCCTTAAGAACATTCATAACAACCTGTAAATGTGCAGAGAGGAATCTTAGCATCGGCCTCTGTGTTCTCTCTGCTGCTTCTCCTGCCTCCTCCAATCCCCTCCTCTCTCTAAAACTTTTCTCCTGCCCATCCTTCCTTCTTGTCCAATGACAGGCCTCGTTCTATCTTGTACCTGCTTCACCTGTATGACATCCTGCACTGCCTGACAGAGGAGTGAGCTCCCCGTGACATGTATTCAGAGCTGTGCTAATACGCCTTTGCAGGCTCCTGAGCAGACGAGGAGCCAGAATATCGTCCCTGAAGCGCCCTTCAGCACGGAGAAGCTCCTGCTCTAGGACTCATACTCTTTCAAGTACAGGACAACTGAGAGCCACCTTCCTGAAAGGTCGAACCTCACTTAGATGATGCACTGCACTAGACACTCGGCAGTAGGCAGCCATTTTCACAAGAACCTCAGGATCAAGCATTCTGTCCTGTGTTGTCTTCTCTAGATTTTGCAGACAGAGAGACACACAGACATACACACACATGTAAATACAGGCACAGACACACACAAATATACTCAGAAATGCATACATATATATACACACATAAATATAGACACACATACACACATAAATACAAACATATACAAACAGACATATACACACATACTCACATAAATACACACACACATGTTCAGACATTCACACACACACACACATATATATATGTGTGTGTATGTATATATATATATATTCACTATACAGATATGCAATACACAGTCATAGATATATAACATACATACACACATAAATACAGACACACAGATGCACATATACACACATAAATACAGACATGCTTACATATATACACACATATAACACATAAATACAGACATACACATACACACATATACACACTTATATATACATACAGACACACATACATATATACACATAAATACAGACATATACACAGATATATACACATAAATACAGACACACATACATATATACACACATATATACACATAAATACAGACACACATACATATATACACACATATATACACATAAATACAGACATACAAACACATACACACATATACATTCATACACATATATAGACATGCAATACACAGACATATACACATATACACACATGCACATATTAATACAGACAGACACAGACAGACACACACATACACACATACACACATACAGACACACACCCTACCTTGATTTGTATTTAGAAAGGATCTTGGGGAAAAGAGAGTTTCTTCCCGTAGCACATTCACGAACTCACTTTATGACAGAGGTGGTCAGTCGGCAGTTGGCTGAACCGATCTATTCTGCTGACAAGGGAATCATAGAAATACCTGCTTTGTTTTCCAGCCCCTGTCAAAGGGAGGTTCTCTAAACCCACATTGTAACAAGTTTATTGAAAACCCTGGCTTCCTCCTACCCCAACAATGCCCAGTGCAGTTGTGAATAGAAGGAGTTGTCTCGCCTCATTTGAGACCTGGTGTGCTGCATTATGGTCCAGAGCTCATTTTCAATTCCAAGTTTCAAGACCTGGAGAGAGGGCATTTGAGGAAATGCTGACATCCTTTAGCTCTAACAACATTATCAAACACAGCCATAAATATAGTTCCTGGACCATGCCTTCTAATTCTGAGTTTTCTCTTAGCACTGTCTAAGCAAAAACAAACAGGAACAAACCAACATGAAGATTTTGCTCTCACATGCTATGCATTTCTCCCTGTTTTGTTTGTTTGTTTGTTTGTTTGTTTGTTTGTTTTTCATAGTGGGAGGAAAGAGAAAAAATTGAAATGAAAGAATGAGAATACAGAAAAGAAGAAAAGCACACGTCCCAAGTCTAATTCTGAACACCATTTTGTGCATTTTATTGAAGCTTGCCTTCCTCTTTTAAGAGGCAGGGGAGCCGGCATACACGCTGAGAATGAATAAATTCAAACAAAGGCAGCGATCTGCAAGTCAGGAGGTGTCCGTTCTAGACCAGGTTTATGCATTAGGTGGTTCCATGATCATAGGACAACCTTCCCCACCCAATCGCCCTGTCCTCTTGTGTAAATGAAGAGAATGAGGTGTCACTGGGCGTGACACTCAGACTGTACCTCTAACACGTGAAGACAGATAACACAGTGTTGGGCTCCTACACATTCCTAACACCTTTCCTCTGTTTATTTCCCCCAGACTATCCTTGTCAGAGCTTGATGATCCATAGCTGGACTTCCCTCCTTGCCGTACCCGCCCTCCAGATCTTTACTCTTAGCCTGAAACCAAAGCAAAATGAATCTACAAGTGCATTAACCACCACCCCCCCTTGCTTGGCACATCCTGGCTAATTGCCTCTTAATTCAACTGTGGGTGGGGGGTGGGGAGGATGAGGGAAGTTTGCTGCTGATACTCACTCTGAAGGTCAGTCCTGGGCTTGCAAATGGGGCCTCAGGACCCTGTGGGGCACAGCAGGTGTACCTGAGTCCAGACACCCCTCTCTCCACAAGGTGAGAGGAAACTGAAGGAAGGACCCTAGGAGAATTTACAAAAGGCTACAAAACAGTTGTAAATTTTGGGCCCTGAAATTAAAAGCAATGGTTGGTTAGTGTTCTGAAGCCCAAATGCAGGATGGATGTTTTTATGAAGCTGAGGCGGATTCCTTCGCAACCTAGATGTGGTAAAAGTCCTGGCAAATCTGGCCTGTGGCTTATGTACTTTGAGAAGAGCAATTCACAAACTCACACGCCCACGCACACACACACACACACACACACACACACACACACGGGGCGGGGGAGGCTAGGGAGCAAGCTTAGGTATTAATTTGATCGTAGACTGATTCACAAAGAAAGAAAAACCATTGTACAGTAAGTAACGCCTGAATGCATCAATTATCAAATCCAGGTGCAAAATTAAGGATCCGGCAGGAGCAGAAGTCATTAAGGAAGAAATGAGGAAGAGGTCCTAAACTTTAGTACATCCAGGTCCATCTTACAGATGGACATGTGACAGAACAGACTTGCCTCTGGGGACACACGGAGCCACCGTGGTGTTTTTTGCTTTTTGCTTTTGTTTCCCTCCTATACACTAGCTGTGTGGCTGTTTGGGGGCAGGGGAAGCACAAATGTCTATTCACTCCAGATAGGGCACCAACAGTTGACTGCCCAACTCTAACTTGATGAATGAATGAGTCCCTTGAGGTTACTTGAGCGTGGCCGAGGGGATGCCTACAAAGCCATGGGTGTCTCAAAAGCAGTTGCATCACCAAAAAAGCCCCCCTTGATATGGGCGACTACCTGTGAAAGCTGCATCTATGGAGTTTTCTGGTCAGTTTGCAGTAAGTCTCTTTTCCAGCATGTGTTTCCTGCCTTTGTAATGTTAGCCTGAGAATCCCCATGAATCATGTTGCTTCCAGAGCTTCTTGGAATCTCAGGAGCTATCCTTCTCCATATAGGAAGGAAGGTTTTAATTCAGAGGCAATACCTACACAACAGAAGCCAGCAATCTGAGGGTCTATGGGCGAGCTTTCGAGCACTCGGTCAACACGTGTTTCAAATTTTAAGTAAGCTGTTAGTCCCAAGGGTGGGAGAAGAAAGGCCATCAGCCCAAATCATCATGCCTAAATTAATTAAGGCAAGGTTTTTATTTGTGCACATGAGCTGCGTTCCCCCCCTCCCGCCAAGGTGGGGTTGAGGAGGTCAGCATTGAGAAAGACAAGGTTTTGATAGCTCAGGGATGGGGGATTTCCAATTGGGGTTGGGATGGGGGCAGGGCTGGCAGGCAAGAGACAGGAGCAGAAGATAAGCACAGCAAGTTAGTCATAAGGACCTCCTGAAACAAAGACATGGCTGCAAGGTAGTGATAACAAGACAGTCGGAACAATGGTTCATCCTACTAAGGAAGCTATAACAACCTTTGAAACAAAGGCAGGTTTGCCAGACGGTTATTAACTTCTTGAAACACACACATGCTTGCCATTCCTAGGGCAGGCACAAATGGTACAGGTACCAGTGGTACAGGTTACAGGTGAGGCATAGCCTAATCCTTGAGGAACAGGTTTAATCACGAACCTAGCTGGACTTAGCTACAAGATGGCTTTTCAGGCAAAGAGGGAAGCAGGCTGGATCTTCAAAGCAAATAACAAAACCCATGGAGCCATAACTGGCCTGGAACTTGCTCTGTAGACCAGGCTGGCCTGGAACTCACAGAGATCCACCTACCTCTGCCTCCCGAGTGCAACAGCATTCGTTTTTTTATGCCTCTTTACTGCAACAAATGCTTACTGAGACCGTATCATATGCAGGCTCTTTACTTGACATTGAGGACACAAGACATTCTTGTCTTCCTGGATCCCACACGCCAGGTCAATTGTTTAATCACAAATTGGTATATTTTACTAAATCTACCTCTGTCTTTAACGGGGTCCTCCGGAAAGCCACATCAATAATATACATTTACCCGAAGCGATTTATTTATTTATTTATTTATTTATTTATTTATTTAAAAAGTTGGTTCATCTCAGTTGTGAGGACTAACGAATCCAACAGGTATACAGGTAAGTCTGGAACTGACGGGGCGGAGGCAGGCTGGAAACTCAAGCCACTCTGCACACTGTGTGATCCCTGCCACAAATCTCAGGCATTGTCCTCAGGACCTATCAGCTGACTGGATAATGACCCATCTACACTGTGTAGGTCTAGCTCTTCACACTGAGAGCTGCACTCCTACATGGAATGTGTAACTAAATGGGGTGCCATGACAATGAAGTGTTTCTGAGTGCAGAGCAACCACAACTAAGTTCAAAATCAAACACATACTAAATCCCAGGTATTTGTGGTAGCATTTGCCAAGGTTACCTCATTCCACCTCACTTCCCCCTTGGTTCTGAGCACACAGAAGCACTTTGCACTGAGCGTGCCTTCACACCTAGCAACAAGGACAAACTGCCTGAAACACCCTGACTCAGACGTTAAAACCATTGCCGGGATATAATACATAATGAATATGTGATAGTGGCAATCGGATTTTATTTGGCTTTATGGAAAAATAAAATCGTGGAACTTGCAGGAGAGTGGATGGGTATTTAGTATTATAATACTTTAGGATAGTATTATAGTCCACAGTTAATCCAGATTCTGCCAGAAAAACAAAAATCACATCTTCTCTTTCCTGTGCAGATCCCAGTTCACAGTCTTTGTCCGAAATATACGCTCACCGAGGAAGGGGGCTGCAAGAGAGTAGGAGAGGTGGCAGAGGCTTTGAGCAAGGGGTGGGAACACAGACAGAGCTCGCTCTAAGTACCTGGACTCAGATTGGCAACCATTGCATAGTAGGAACTCTGGCGTTTTTTACTTCATAGTTAATTTTCTGCTCTTACAATGGCTTTGTTACAGAAAATAAAGACTTTTTAATATTTTTCAGCCACCATGGCTCAGCCTGTAAATGTCATATTTGTGTATCTTTGGATGGGATTGGATTGACTGGAGTGTTTAATTTTAAAAATTGCTGTTTGATCAGCTGACTTTGGGTTTCCTGAAAGCTTGTGAAAATGAATTTTGCTTTGGGATTAAGGCAGAATTTCCAACAATTTCCGAAATGTCCCTAAACACACTTTCTGCCGTGTTGTTTTTATGAGAAGCAATGTTCTCAGCATTGATGACTGTAAAATCAAAATATCAATTAACTCTGAAAAACAACCTACAGGATCAAATATTCAGCCAAGATTTACTTCTTTATGTAGAAATCAACACGCACAACCATCACATTGCTATGCAAATCTGTTTTCATGTTTCATAAATGGTAAAATTACATGGATACGAAAGAGTCGCCTTAGAATAAATTTCTTGGTAATTTATGATCCGTACAGGCTTGACTTATATATCTGTTTTGTATACCTGAGCTCACGTAAAAATGTTTTGAGTGAAAGGGGATCATAGCAGAAATGTTTGAGAGAGCCATCATCTAGGGTAACTGCCTTGAATTCAAATCATTATAGATGTTAACTATGTTTCCAAAACCCTCATCCAACAAACACTTAGATTAATGTTTGACCAAATTCTTGGGCCCAGCTTCGACGTACCTGGTAACTTACCATCGCACCATTTACTAAAAAAACATTGCAAGTGCTGAGATGAATCATGCATACTCTCTGTCCCCTAAAGGAAAGGTGGAGCTACGCCATTTACCAAAACACGTGACAGAGAGAAGAAGAGAGAGAGAGAGAGAGAGAGAGCGCTCTGAAGATTTGGAAGAAGAAACAATCCTTTCAGGTTAAGAAAAAAGCTGAACACATACGTAGAAACCACCCACCTTGTCCTTGGGGGATGGGTAAAATTAGAGCGGGGGAGGGAAAACAGGAGAGTGGCCCGCATTCCTGAGGGGAGGGAGTGGTTTAAGCAAAACTGTGGAGTCAGGAAATGTGCGGCGAACATAGAAACACTGAATGTGCAGAGCATTCATCAGAATGGTTGCTCAGTAGCCGCGATTACTCTACAGTTAATCAAATAGTCATCCCTTAGGCGGTTTGCTGATGAAACAGAGAGCGAGGAGGTGCTTCCAAAGTCGCGCGGAGACCCATTTTGAGGGTCTCTTCACACAAGTTTTGCTAGGGCTTTTCAAACTGAGCTTGGCCAACCCTGAGGAGGGAGCAACCTGGTTTCTGCTGTTTCACTGCCGCTCGCTATCTTATAAAATTATTTCTGATTTTAGACTTTATTTTATCGTTTTCTTTTCTACATGAATGTGCATGAACCCCATTCCAGAAAGAGGCACTGGGTCCTGTGAAACCAAAGTTACTAAGGCTTGTGAATCACTGTGTGGGTGCTGGGAGTCAAGGCCAGGTCCTCTGCCAAAGAAATGCACTGAACCACTGAGCTATCCCTTCAGCCCCGACTTTGCCTTTGAAAAAAATTCCGTTATCCTTTCATAAGAGGAAAAAATGACTGAGGCTTTGACTTTAGCGAACACTTGGCTATTGATTCTTCAAACAAGATGCTCAGCGATTTGTGTACCGCCCGACTGTGCGCAAGTTCTGTGCCTTCGTGTATACACAGGCATGTGCAATGATTAAATGGCTGTGCTCAGGGGGATGGTGTAAAGAGGAAATACGGGAATCACACTATAATTTTGTAATACCCTATTGGTATATTCTCTTTTTCAATGATCTCGTTTCAAAGCCTAACGTCCACCCCAATTAATGGAATAGTTGTTGTTTCCTTAGCAAACGGTTAGAAAGTCAACCACTTCTCCTTACGCTGTGACCAACCCCTGACATGCTTGCCTTAAACTCAATCATTCTTTTGCTTATATCGGAATTCATATTTCCTTTTAAACAAGGAATGAGACAGCTATGAGTGTTCACCGTGACCCAACGTTTTTATGACATTCAAAACATAAAAGCTTGATGTAATTAAAAAATAAGATAAAAAATTGGGAAGCCAGACATTTTCCAGAATGATTTTTTTTTCAGGCTTACAGCATCATGAATTGAACAGAAGCAAATCGCACCCTTTTATCTCTTCCCCATCCTGCTTTCACAGAATCAAAGGGAAGCTGAGGCCTCAAACAGGAAGTGACGTCATCGAATGCCCGGCTTCCTATCTCCTCATAAAATGCATTACTTTAATTAAATCTATCAAAGAGGCTAATAAAAGGGAGACCGTCGAGAAATGAGGTTATTGATCAGTGGTATTACATAAATGATTGTCACTAGGGGCGCACATTAACAGACACGTGGCGCACTTGAGGGCCAGCCGAGTTCAAGTTGCTCAGTGACCGGCTACCATTTGTCTTGTTGTGGTGATGCTCTTAATTCTCTTCCAAAGATGATTGTGTCTAGAGGCTTGGAGTAAGATTACCTCACATTTATACAAAGCTTTAGATTTATTGTGTGTCATCCCATTTTAATGCTAAGCCTACCACAATTTTGTAAGAAAAATCTGTACACTCATGGGCTGTTGGGACCGCATTTTAGAGATCAGAGTTGCCACTCCATTGTACACGGGCTAATTGCTGCTTTGTCAACTTGACACAAGCTATAGTCATCTGAGAAGAGGGAACCTCAATTGAAAAAAAAAATGCCTACATCATATTGGCCTATAGACAATCTGTGGGTCATTTTCTTAATGATTGATTTGGGAGTGTCCTGCCCACCAAAGGTGGCACCATCCCTAAGCAGGCCAGCCTGGGGTGGATATAAATGCAAGATAAGTGAGCCTTGGAGAGCAAGCTAGTAGTTTGTTTTTCTCCATGTTTCTGTGGCCTCTGATCTCACTTGATTTCCTGCCTTGACTTCCCTCAGTGATGCACTCTGACCTGAGATGTGTACTTGAAATTAAGGCTTTTCTCCCCAATTTATATTGGTGTATTGCAGTGTTTATCAGAGCAACAGGAAACAAAGTAAAGCAACATCAGAACAGGAAGCGGCACCGGACAAGGTCTGTGAGCACCTCAAAAGGGCAGACAGAGGGTAGATGAGGGCACTATGGTGGAGAGAGACAGCTACCCAGTAAGGCTAATGGCCTGTCTTTGTTAGGGTTCCATTGCTGTGAAAAGACGCCATGACCAAAGCAATCCCTGTAAAGGACGACATTTAAATCGGACTGGTTTACAGGTTCTGAGGTTCAGTCTATTGTCATCATGGTGGGAAGATGGCAGTGTCAAGGTAGCCATGGCGCTGGAAGAGCTGAGAGTTCAATGTCTTGATTGGAAGGCAGAGAGGAGAAGATTGTCTCACAAGCAGCTAGGAGAAAGGTCTCCAAGACCACCCTCATAGTCACACACTTCCTCCAACAAAGCCACACCCACTTCAACAAGGCCACACCCCCTAATAGTGTCACTTCCTGGGCCAAGAATATTCAAACCACCACATGGGCCTTTAAAATGAATGTCCCATTTGAGAGTATAGGACAGAGTATCCTAACAAGGGACAAGTTTCTTTATCAGATTTCACCTTATTCTTACGTGATTATTGAGGGAACCTACCTCAATGTCCCAAGGAAGGCAGCCACAGCCCTGGGATGGCCACACCAAGGCCTGTATCCTCACTCACTTCACCTGAGATTTTTGCACAATTTCCTCATGACAGTTACAGCATCATTTAAGGACCAAGAGGTACCTATATCTTTTCTGATCACACTTTGTGATACCGTGCCACCTTAGAAGGCAAAACGCCACACTGGTCCCCATGAAGTCGGACTTTTTGCAGGTGATTTTTGCCCCTCTTATCCCTCAAGCACCAACCAGGCAATCTTTCCTTGGTTTCTGCGACCCTGCATCTGTGCTGATGACCATATCTGAGGATGTACACTTGTTTTTAGGAGAAATTCTAACCACAGAGTAAAGACCAAACCTGGACTTTGACCTATATCTCCTTGAGTGGAAGCCTGTGGTCTTCACCACTACACTGTGAACTGCCCTCCTGGTCGTCTCAGAGAGAGCGGGGAGACACAGTGGATGAGCCATGTGGGAGGGGACATGGCTGGCTTAGAGGAAAGACTGTTTTTGTCATCTGCTAGTTGTGAATTGTAAGTTTCTTGGCTTCTCTGAGTCTCATTTTTTCTCTCCTACAGAATGAACATTACTTTCTCCTCCTGGGTACAAAGTTGTTGTTGAAGCCATAGACAAAGATGGAGAAATAATAAGACGTAAGTTAAAAGTATAAGAGATTGATGCCTTTCTTAATTTCAGGTCTTCTTTAATATTTGTTTTTAAAAGTTTATTTATTAGCACATATATAAGTGTGTGTATGTTTCTGCCTGTCTGACTGTCTGTTTGGACTCTCTGTGTGTGCATGCATGTATATATGTATTTGTGTAATGTGCATACCTGTTTGTGTTTGTGTCTATGTGTATATGTATGTATATTTGTGTCCCATGTCTATGTGTATGCCTGATTGTGCTGTGTGTGTGTGTCTGTCTGTCTGTCTGTTTGGACTTTCTGTATGTGCATGCATGTGTTTATGTGCTTGTGTATATGTGCAAACCTGTTTGTGTTTGTGTGTGTCTATATGTCTATATGTATGTATATTTGCGTCCTGTGTCTATGTGTATGCCTGATTGTGCTGTGTGTGTGTGTGTGTGTCCACAAGCATGCACACATGCATCATAGCACTCAGAGGGAGGTTTTTAAATTTGGTTCTCACTTCCCACATTTATCTGGGTTCCCAGAGCTCAGGCCATTAGGCTTGCATGGCATCTCACTGGCCTCTCATGCCTTTTGTCTTTTTTTAATGTGACTCGGGCATCCATGAGTTGCTAGCAGTAACTCCATGGACTATAGGAACCTTGTACTCCTCTCTCGAATACTCTGTAGTAGTGTGTGTCCGCAGGAATGAGAAACAGGTGTGCACCAACCTCTCCGTAGCTGTGCTGTGAAGACTGGGGTCACTTCACGTTGGAAAGACCTCACCACTTAGTTCAGTTATAGGGAAGTCACAGGACGCACCACTTTCAGACACCTCTCTGAATTGCTACCCAAGTTATGACAGTGTTGAAAATGAAATTTAAGGGGAAAAAAAAGTGACCTAGTGCTAGCCTCTGGTGAATTCAGCACCTTTTGCAAGTTGTAAATTCAATCCTCAATTGTTTACATAGGTTTTTCCCCCCTCTCTCTCAGAAAGAAAGAAAAAAAAAAAGAGCCCACTCAGAATTAGTGGTCTGCTTACCATAGACATATCACTGTGGAAATGCAATTCAACAAGCATTGGTTGAGTGTTTTATGGAGTCCACATTATGCTAAGTACTGAACTGTTGCAAGCTATAGGGTGCAGACGCAGATGTTGTACTAATGCTTGTGAGACACAGTCCCTGCCCTCAGAGTAATAATAATTCCCACAGGGTGATGATAATATGGGTGGATTTTCAGAGATGGAAAATGCTTAAGGCAAACGGACCAAAACCAGACGTCTACATAAAAAAAACAAGTTGTCATTTTTATGTGTTTGGACTAGGAAAGGTGGACCCTTTCTGGGAAGGCTTCGGAAGTGAAGCAAGGAGCCGTAATTTGTTTTAGGAGCTGTCAATGTGTCCGTGAACACAGAATAGTAATGCGGTGAGGAGTTGAAGCATTCACACCTGGAGCCATAGTAGGATCTTTTTAATTTTGAAAACTTTATTATCGGCCACAGCTCAGATTTAGAAAAAGAAAAAAGCTGAAACAAAAGTCGTTAGCGGAGAAGCATATCGGCTCATTTACTTGGAAAGTTTCCGTCGTGACTTGATGATGGGTGCTCAGGTAAGCATACTGTGTTAGCAGCTGCTTCAGCGGCTCCCGGCCCACGTAGCAGTAAGATGCCTAGCAACAGATCCAGGCTTAGGTGGGCTCCAGAGAATGCGGGCCCAAAGAAGGGGGATTTGGAAGGATAACACTGGGAGCCCCGACAGGTCCGGTTTCCGTGCTCATCCCCCAAAGTCCATGGGACCAGGAAGCAGAGGCCAGGATCAGGTTCTCTGCAAAACATGACATAGCAAAATGAAACTAGATGCCGCAACCTTCTTTAACCACGTGACCCGAGTAAGCTGCATCGTAAGGATGGTGCAGTTTCTCAATGGAAGAGGCACTGGGCGGGCTCTAACTCACCCATAGGCGTACGAACGTGCACACAAGCACACATTCGTGCATGCACACACGTACACACACACTCAAACACACATACGAACACAAAACAGCCCTCAGCTTGGTGAAACGTTTACAATCTGAGATACAGTGTCCTTCTTTCCTCGTACTTTGTTCCTTTACATTTGCTTTTATTTATTCATTTATTTTATGGGCAGTCGTTTATTTTATGTGTAAGTCACAACATCTACTGTTTTAGTGCCTTCCACAGAAGTCCCTCCATTTGTCATATGCAAACAAGCCACTTTCTGCAAAATAAGTTACAAGTCTCTTCGTAAGAGGACTAAAAAGGAGGGAGTTCATCTTCTTGTCTACATCCTCAACTTCATCACATAAACTTGTGCCAGGCACCAGGCAGTGGTGGCCCACACCTTTAATCCTGGCACTCAGGAGGCAGAGGCAGACAGGTCTCTGTGAGTCTACACAATAAAACCCTGTCTCAATATCAAAAAATGAAGTGTTTGTGATCTTCAAAGCTTTGAAACCAAAATTCTCTTCCCCTTACAGCTATACTATCCTCTAACATATTTCCGGCAGTAACCGACTCATTGCATACACTGGAAACCACGGAGACAGGCCACCTCTCTCTCTCTTGATGATTCCTGGTACACTATAAAGACAGTAGTCAGAGTGTCTTTACCCGGTGTCTCTTCACTCCGATCCCAGAGCTCACCAACTGTCTATGAGTGTGCACACTCCACAGACAGGACCACCAAGTTTCCCTCCAACCACTTACCCAAGTCGAAGCCTGCTGACTGGGCACACTGCTGCTGCTTATAGTTGATGCTCAAATATGGTGTAGGCTAGTGAGTCAGGTTTCTTCTGCTCCAGGTGAGTATTAGTGATTGCAAAAGAAAAGACAGGTCCTGGCACCTACTTCCCAAATGACTCTTTGTCTTCAGATATCTTCCTGCAGTCAAATGAACTGTTTTGTTGTAAAATTTTAAACATGCCCTACCATGTTTACATCTTATGTCCCTTACTGCGTTTTAAAATACCTTTCTTGCTTTTGTATTGATTGACTATTGTGGATTAATGATTGGTGCAAAGTGGCTGGAAACCCAGCACACACACACACACACACACACACACACACACACACACACACACACACACACACCCTATACATAAGTGACTATATAGTCATATATATGAATATTTAAAAAGAATGTTTTGTGTTGGTCCCACAACCAAACGAAACAGCCAATGTTTACCATTGGTAGTGGTTCCAGTTGACGTGTTTTTATTTTATGTTTAGCTTTGAAAACATATATGGATGCCCTTGAGTTGTAGTACGTTAGAGGGCTGAAAAAGTCTTGCCATCCAGTTTAATACCTGTATCTTTCAGGAGGGAAACCTGAGACCCAAAGCCTAAAGTGCTACCTTCCTCATTAGGCAGGTAAAAGCTTCGTGAGAATGTAGATGTTAATAACATGGAAAAGGTTTTCAGGTTTCTTAAAATTTCCCTTAAAGAAAACACACACACACACACACACACACACACACACACACACACACACACACTTCAACTGGCACACAATAATTGTGTTTACTTCTGGCTGTCGTGTGATGTTTCAGTGCATGAACATTGTGGGACAATCAGGTTCAGATAATGGGTGTCTCACTTCAAATTCACATTTGCCCTCACCACCATGGCTTCTCCTCTAGTCCCTTAAGAAAGCCTGTCTGAGCCACTCACTCAGAGGAGCAGGAGTAGAAATCCACTCAGGGATACAGGAAACCACGAGGATTCTTGAATGCTCTTTCAACGATTAGACTCTGGATACGTGAAGAAAAGCAGCAAGGCTGAGTAGATCAGGAGCTGTGAAAGAGAAGAGGGGAGATGCATAGTGCAGGTCAAGAAGGCGAATGGCGCCAGAACCCGTGGGAGAGATACCTTACCGCCTGGTCAGGTGGGCACTCCTGAGGCTGCAGAGCGGAAGAGGCCACCAACACTGCCCACCCCTGCCCACATCCCTGACCCAAGAGGAAACTGTACAAGGCCTCTGGGTTCCTGTGGGGGAGGGCCCAGGAGCAGCAGGAGCCCTGCCTGAGACACCACCGGAACCTGAAGGAAACAGACCGGATAAACAGTTCTCTGCACCCAAATCCCGTGGGAGGGAGAGCTAAACCTTCAGAGAGGCAGACAGGCCTCATGAACCAGAAGAGACTGCTCTCTGCACACATTACTGATTCAGAGGAAAACACGGAGGCCATCTGGAACCCTGGTGCACTGAGGCCCCGGAAGAGGCGGGCGAGATCTTCCTGGTTGCTGCCACGAGGAGAGCCGTGGGCAGAACCCCATGAGCGAACTTGAGCCTCGGGACCACAGGTAAGACTAACTTATCTGCTGCAAGTGACCTGCCTGGTGAACTCAAGGCACAGGTCCACAAGAACAGCTGAAAACCTGTAGAAAGGAAAAACTACAGGCCCGAAAGCAGAACACTCTGTCCCCATAACTGACTGAAAGAGAGGAAAACAGGTCTACAGCACTCCTGACACACAGGCCTATAGGACAGTTTAGCCACTGTCAGAAATAGCAGAACAAAGTAAGACTAGAGATAATTTGATGGCGAGAGCAGGCGCTTGAGGAACCCAAGCAACAGAAACCAAGACTACATGGCACCATCGAGCCCAATTCTCCCATCAAAACAAACATGGAATATCCAAACACACCAGAAAAGCAAGATCTAGATTCAAAATCATATTTGACCATGATGCTGGAGAACTTCAAGAAAGACATGATGAACTACCTTAGAGAACAAGTAGAAGCCTACAGAGAGGAATCATAAAAATGCCTGAAAGAATTCCAGGAAAACATAAATAAACAAGTAGAAGCCCATAGAGAGAGACACAAAAATCCCTGAAAGAATTCCAGGAAAACACAATCAAACAGTGGAAGGAATTAAAAATGGAAATAGAAGCAATCAAGAAAGAACACAGGGAAACAACCCTGGATATAGAAAACCAAAAGAAGAGACAAGGAGCTGTAGATACAAGCTTTACCAACAGAATACAAGAGATGGAAGAGAGAATCTCAGGAGCAGAAGATTCCATAGAAATCATTGACTCAACTGTCAAAGATAATGTAAAGCAGAAAAAGCTACTGGTCCAAAACATACAGGAAATCCAGGACTCAATGAGAAGATCAAACCTAAGGATAATAGGTATAGAAGAGAGTGAAGACTCCCAGCTCAAAGGACCAGTACATATCTTCAACAAAATCATAGAAGAAAACTTCCCTAACCTAAAAAAAAAAAAGAGATACCCATATGCATACAAAGAAGCCTACAGAACTCCAAATAGATTGGACCAGAAAAGAAACACCTCCGTCACATAATAGTCAAAACACCAAACGCACAAAATAAAGAAAGAATATTAAAAGCAGTAAGGGAAAAAAGGTCAAAAGTAACATATAAAGGCAGACCTATCAGAATCACACCAGACTTTTCATGCAGAAACTATGAAGGCCAGAAGATCCTGGACTGATGTCATTCAGACCCTAAGAGAACACAAATGCCAGCCCAGGCTACTGTATCCTGCAAAACTCTCAATTAACATAGATGGAGAAACCAAGATATTCCATGACAAAACCAAATTTACACAATATCTTTCTACAAATCCAGCGCTACAAAGGATAATAAATGGTAAAGCCCAACATAAGGAGGCAAGCTATACCCAAGAAGAGGCAAGAAACTAATCGTCTTGGCAACAAAACAAAGAGAAGAAAAGCACACAAACATAACACATCCAAGTATGAATATAACAGGAAGCAATAATCACTATTCCTTAATATCTCTCAACATCAATGGCCTCAACTCCCCAATAAAAAGACATAGATTAACAAACTGGATACGCAACGAGGACCCTGCATTCTGCTGCCTACAGGAAACACACCTCAGAGACAAAGACAGACACTACCTCAGAGTGAAAGGCTGGAAAACAACTTTCCAAGCAAATGGTCGGAAGAAGCAAGCTGGAGTAGCCATTCTAATATCAAATAAAGTCAATTTTCAACTAAAAGTCATCAAAAAAGATAAGGAAGGACACTTTATATTTATCAAAGGAAAATCCACCAAGATGAACTCTCAATCCTAAATATCTATGCCCCAAATACAAGGGCACCTACATACGTAAAAGAAACCTTACTAAAGCTCAAAACACATATTGCACCTCACACAATAATAGTAGGAGACTTCAACACCCCACTCTCATCAATGGACAGATCATGGAAACAGAAATTAAACAGAGACGTAGACAGACTAAGAGGAGTCATGAGCCAAATGGACTTAAGGATATTTATAGAACGTTCTACCCTAAGCAAAGGATATACCTTCTTCTCAGCTCCTCATGGTACTTTCTCCAAAATTGACCATATAATTGGTCAAAAAACAGGCCTCAACAGGTACAGAAAGATAGAAATAATCCCATGCGTGCTATCGGACCACCACGGCCAAAGCTGGTCTTCAATAACAATAAGGGAAGAATGCCCACATACGTGGAAATTGAACAATGTCTACTCAATGATAACCTGGTCAAGGAAGAAATAAAGAAAGAAATTAAAAACTTTTAGAATTTAATGAAAATGAAGGTACAACATACCCAAACTTATGGGACACGATGAAAGCTGTGCTAAGAGGAAAACTCATAGCGCTTGAGTGCCTGCAGAAAGAAACAGGAAAGAGCATATGTCAGCAGCTTGACAGCACACCTAAAAGCTCTAGAACAAAAAGAAGCAAATACACCCAGGAGGAGTAGAAGGCAGGAAATAATCAAACTCAGAGCTGAAATCAACCAAGTAGAAACAAAAGGACCATAGAAAGAATCAACAGAACCAAAAGTTGGTTCTTTGAGAAAATCAACAAGATAGATAAACCCTTAGCCAGACTAACGAGAGGACACAGAGAGCGTGTCCAAATAAACAAAATCAGAAATGAAAAGGGAGACATAACTACAGATTCAGAGGAAATTCAAAAAATCATCAGATCTTACTATAAAAGCCTATACTCAACAAAACTTGAAAATCTGCAGGAAATGGACAATTTCCTAGACAGATACCAGGTACCGAAGTTAAATCAGGAACAGATAAACCAGTTAAACAACCCCATAACTCCTAAGGAAATAGAAGCAGTCATTAAAGGTCTCCCAACCAAAAAGAGCCCAGGTCCAGACGAGTTTAGTGCAGAATTCTATCAGACCTTCATAGAAGACCTCATACCAATATTATCCAAACTATTCCACAAAATTGAAACAGATGGAGCACTACCGAACTCCTTCTATGAAGCCACAATTACTCTTATACCTAAACCACACAAAGACCCAACAAAGAAAGAGAACTTCAGACCAATTTCCCTTATGAACATCGCGCCAAAATACTGAACAAAATTCTGGCAAACCCGAATCCAAGAGCACATCAAAACAATCATCCACCATGATCAAGTAGGCTTCATCCCAGGCATGCAGGGATGGTTTAATATCTGGAAAACCATCAACGTGATCCATTATATAAACAAACTGAAAGAACAAAACCACATGATCATTTCATTAGATGCTGAGAAAGCATTTGACAAAATTCAACACCCTTCATGATAAAAGTCCTGGAAGAATAGGAATCCAAGGCCCATACCTAAACATAGTAAAAGCCATATACAGCAAACCAGTGGCTAACATTAAACTAAATGGAGAGAAACTTGAAGCAATCCCACTAAAATCAGGGACTCGACAAGGCTGCCCCTCTCTCCCTACTTATTCAATATAGTTCTTGAAGTTCTAGCCAGAACAATCAGACAACAAAAGGAGGTCAAGGGATACAGATCGAAAAAGAAGAAGTCAAAATATCACTATTTGCAGATGATATGATAGTATATTTAAGTGATCCCAAAAGTTCCACCAGAGAACTACTAAAGCTGATAAACAACTTCAGCAAAGTGGCTGGGTATAAAATTAACTCAAATAAATCAGTAGCCTTCCTCTACACAAAAGAGAAACAGGCGAGAAAGAAATTAGGGAAACGACACCCTTCATAATAGACCCAAATAATATAAAATACCTCGGTGTGACTTTAACCAAGCAAGTAAAAGATTTGTACAACAAGAACTTCAAGACTCTGAAGAAAGAAATTGAAGAAGACCTCAGAAGATGGAAAGATCTCCCATGCTCATGGATTGGCAGGATTAATATAGTAAAAATGGCCATTTTACCAAAAGCAATCTACAGATTCAATGCAATCCCCATCAAAATACCAATCCAATTCTTCAAAGAGTTAGACAGAACAATTTGCAAATTCATCTGGAATAACAAAAACCCAGGATAGCTAAAACTATCCTCAACAATAAAAAAGGACTTCAGGGGAATCGCTATCCCTGAACTCAAGCAGTATTACAGAGCAATAGTGATAAAAACTGCATGGTATTGGTACAGAGACAGACAGATAGACCAATGGAATAGAATTGAAGACCCAGAAATGAACCCACACACCTATGGTCACTTGATTTTTGACAAAGGAGCCCAAACCATCCAATGGAAAAAAGATAGCATTTTCAGCAAATGGTGCTGGTTCAACTGGAGGTCAACATGTAGAAGAATGCAGATAGATCCATGCTTATCACCCTGTACAAAGCTTAAGTCCAAGTGGATCAAGGACCTCCACATCAAACCAGACACACTCAAACTAATAGAAGAAAAACTAGGAAGCATCTGGAACACATGGGCACTGGAAAAAATTTCCTGAACAAAACACCAATGGCTTATGCTCTAAGATCAAGAATCGACAAATGGGATCTCATAAAACTACAAAGCTTCTGTAAGGCAAAGGACACTGTGGTCAGGACAAAACGGCAACCAACAGATTGGGAAAAGATCTTTACCAATCCTACAACAGATAGAGGCCTTATATCCAAAATATACAAAGAACTCAAAAAGTTAGACCAAGAGGGAGACAAATAACCCTATTAAAAAATGGGGTTCAGAGCTAAACAAAGAATTCACAGCTGAGGAATGCTAATATTGAGAAACACCTAAAGAAATGTTCAACATCTTTAGTCATCAGGGAAATGCAAATCAAAACAACCCTGAGATTTCACCTCACACCAGTGAGAATGGCTAAGATCAAAAACTCAGGTGACAGCAAATGCTGGCGAGGATTCGGAGAAAGAGGAACACTCCTCCATTGTTGGTGGGGTTGCAGACTGCTACAACCATTCTGGAAATCAGTCTGGAGGTTTCTCAGAAAATTGGACATTGAACTGCCTGAGGATCCAGCTATACCTCTCTTGGGCATATACCCAAAAGATGCCCCAACATATAAAAAAGACACGTGCTCCACTATGTTCATCGCAGCCTTATTTATAATAGCCAGAAGCTGGAAAGAACCCAGATGCCCTTCAACAGAGGAATGGATACAGAAAATGTGGTACATCTACACAATGGAATATTACTCAGCTATCAAAAACAACGACTTTATGAAATTCGTAGGCAAATGGTTGGACCTGGAAAATATCATCCTGAGTGAGCTAACCCAATCACAGAAAGACCTACATGGTATGCACTCACTGATAAGTGGCTATTAGCCCAAATGCTTGAATTACCCTAGTTGCCTAGAACAAATGAAACTCAAGACGGATGATCAAAATGTGAAGGCTTCACTCCTTCTTTAAAAGGGGAACAAGAATACCCTTGGCAGGGAAGAGAGAGGCAAAGATTAAAACAGAGACTGAAGGAACACCCATTCAGAGCCTGCCCCACATGTGGCCCATATATATACAGCCACCCAATTAGACAAGATGGATGAAGCAAAGAAGTGCAGACGACAGGAGCCGGATGTAGATCGATCCTGAGAGACACAGCCAGAATACAGCAAATACAGAGGCGAATGCCAGCAGCAAACCACTGAACTGAGAACGGGACCCCCGTTGAAGGAATCAGAGAATGAACTGGAAGAGCTTGAAGGGGCTTGAGACCCCATATGTACAACAATGCCAAGCAACCAGAGCTTCCAGGGACTAAGCCACTACCTAAAGACTATACATGGACTGACCCTGGACTCTGACCTCAGAGGTAGCAATGAATATCCTAGTAAGAGCACCAGTGGAAGGGGAAGCCCTGGGTCCTGCTAAGACTGAACCCCCAGTGAACTAGACTGTCGGGGGGGAGGGGCGGCAATGGGGGAGGGTGGGGAGGAACACCCATAAGGAAGGGGGGAGGTAAGGATGTTTGCCCGAAACCGGGAAAGGAATAACACTAAAATGTACATAAGAAGTACTCAAGTTAATAAAAAAAAAAAAAAAAAAAAAAAAAAAAAAAAAAGAAGGCGAATGGCCCAGAAAATGCTGACATTATGAGAACTGAAAATAAGTAAGTAAGTAAATAAATAAATAAATAAATAAATAAATAAATAAATAGCAAGCAACCGTGTGGTGGTTTGAATAAGAATGACCACCATAGGCTCGTATATTTAAATGCTTGGTCCCAAGTAGTGCTGCTTGAGAGGGATTAGGAGGTGTGACCTTGCTGGAGTGGGCGTGGCTTTGTTGGAGGAAGTCTGTCACTGTGGGCGGGCTTTGAGGTTTTAGATGCTGGAGCCATGCCCTGTGTGTCTCAGTCTCCTCCTGCTGCCTGATGATGTAGATCTCCCCCGGGTACTTTTCCAGCACCATATTTTCCTAGCACCATGCCACCATGCTCCCCACCGTAATAAAAATGGATTAAATCTCTGAAATTGTAGGCAAGTTCCCTGTTAAACTCTGTCGATGTTGTTGGGGTGTCTCTTCACAGCAAGAGGACACTACGACAAACCATGTCCCCTAGACCCTCAGAATCAGGTGTTAATTTGAAATGTGATCATACATGAACTAGAGACGGTCGTTCCAGATTCCACTAAGTAAAACTGTGTTGTGAAGAACGCTGCCCCTCTAACCTTTATTTGAGCTATCCCTAATGTCCGTGCATAGAGAAATCCAATGCCTCGGTTAAGAATAGAGCAGCCTGTTGAGTTTTGAAGGTCAAATGGGAGCCTAGCGGCCCAGTTTGCTGAACTGTTTTGGAGGGCTGTGGAACCTTTGGGAGCTAGAGCCTTGCTGGAGAAAGTGCGTTCCTGAGGGTGAGCCTTGAGCTTTTGCAGCCAAATTCTGTTTCCTCTCTGCGCCGTGTGTAGAGTCCACCTCTGATTGTAGAGGTGATGTGCTTAGCTGCCTCCGACTCGATTGCCATGCCTTGTAAGCAAAATAGATTCTATCCCTAAAAGCCAAAATAAGCCCTCCTTCCCTTAAGTTCGCTCTTCTCAAGCATTAGTCACAGCAACAAGAAAAGCAACCAGTCTGCCAGACCGGGGTGGTACAAGCCTTTCACCCAGCACTCCTAAGACAGAGGCAGGTGGATCACTGGATTCAACGCCATACTGGTCTACAGACCTGGTTCCAGGACAGACAGGGGCTACAGAGTGAGACCTTGTCTCAAAAACAAAACAAAACAACAAAACCCAAATAAATAAATAAATAAATAATAAAAGTGAATTAATTAAAATTAAAAAGAAAAGAAAAGAAAAGGAAGGAAGGAATTAATAAAGAAAAGAGATAAGAAAAGAAAAAAGGAAGGAAAAGCCACTAATTCAAGTCCCCACCTCCTTGGGGGCAAAGTGTTACTTTTAAAATGTATTAGGATGAATCAGAAATCCCTGTCAGTTTTTAATCTAAGGGTGGTGGTCGGATATTAGCAAGGCGTGTAGCTGAACCATATACAAGAATTTTGATTTCAGACAAGTGGCCTGGCTCAGCAGGTAGACGTGCTTAGTAACAAGGCTGGTGAGCGGAGTTTAGCCTCTGGAACCCACGTGAGGGAAGGAAAGAACCGACTCCCACAAGTTATCCTTTGACCTCCCCATGTGCCTCATGACACCAGCACGCCAATACACATGTGCACATGCACACATAAATAGATAAAGTAATAAACATGTTAAAAAGGCTTTGCTCTCTCTTGACAATTTACATGGTTATTTTGGTATAAAGATTTTAAAATACAATGTATGGATCGGGATATGTCCTGTTTTCCTCGTGGTTAATGTCGCAGTCTGAGCTGAAGAAACGTAACGAACTTCTCAGAATCGCAAAGCCAAGTCACTTAAGGAGCATCAGGAAGGGGCTGGCCTTGTTTAGAGTCAAGCTGCCGGTGAGATTTGCAAGATGGCAGAACAGTGCAGTGTTAAGCGGCAGCTCTTGCCCATGTGTTTGCTTATGAAGACCGGGTCTCACTATGTAACCTAGGCTGACCTCGAACTCCTGACTCTCCCGCGACTACCTCCAAAGCGCTGGGGTCATAGAGATGTGCCGCCATGCCTGATGTGCTGCCATGGCCAGCCACCGTCTGAGTTTTGTCACCTCTGCAGAAATGAGGATGTCTGTTCTTTGTCAACCAGTCCTGTGGACAGTGCAGAGACCACAGGCTGAAGTTGTCAAGGGTAGCATCTGTTTTCTTTCGGTAGCTTCTCCACTACCCCCATATTCTCTCTGTGTTTCTCTGTTTCTGTCTGTCTCTCTCTCTGTCTCTCTGTCTCTCTCTCTGTCTCTCTGTGTCTCTCTCTCTGTCTCTCTGTCTCTGTGTCTCTCTCTCTGTGTCTCTCTGTCTCTGTCTCTCTCTTTGTCTCTCTCTGTGTCTCTCTCTCTGTCTCTCTCTCTGTCTCTGTCTCTCTCTCTCTCTGTCTCTCTCTCTCTGTCTCTCAGTAGAAAACTGAATTGTGCTCTTGCGATGGCGAAAACAAAGACAGAAAGTGAAAGGCTAGAAATTCCAGTCCAGCTCTGTGCACCAGTCCCAGTTCCTTTGTAAGATTAGCACTGTTCTGTCCTTTTCATGTTTGCTAATATCTGTTCCTTATTCTGACTGCAGAAACAGTTTTCTAGTTGGAGGTCTGGTGGCTAGCCTACAGGCCAGAACGGAAAGTGAAGGTAGCATTTCTTCTCCCCACCCCCCTGGAGCTGAGGACCGAACCCAGGGCCTTGTGCTTGCTAGGCAAGCGCTCTACCACTGAGCTAAATCCCCAACCCGTAGCATTTCTTTAGAAGCAGAGAGACACTAGATCCCATTCTCTAAGGAGTGACTCCAGAACGGAGATTTGGAAAATACCCCCAGGACAGGGAGGGGATGAGGAGAAGGGGAGGGGAGGGGGAGGGAGAGGGAATCACAACATGACTGCCTCTGCCCAGCCACTCTAGTCAGGGAAGAGTGTAAGAAAGTGCACCATTGGTGGGTGTTACTAGCTTGTGGGCAAAGCCAGCACAAAACAGTGGGGAGCACCCAGTACCCTCGAATTCCAAATGGTGCACATGACCAGAAAGAGCAGGAAAGGCAATCTTATGGAAGAATAAAAAGAGACGCAACTGGTAAGAGGTGACCTTATTCTTATAGTAATTCAAATTAATTCAGATGGTGATTTTTTTCTGCATCTCAGCATCCTACTGGAGATTTCTAAACTCTTGGAGGGAAGAGACTGCAGGTAAGAAAGTATCTTATCTATACCTTCACGTCATAGCATCAGTATGCATTCAACTACAAACTTCATTGCTAAGTGGAGTTTTCTTGACTTATGACTAAAATCAGACATTTCCCCTCTAATGCATCTTGGTCAGTTCTAGAACTAAAGATTTAAAAACAACAACAACAACAACATTCCTTCGATTTTTAAAACATAATTAGCAAGCTGGATATCTGTACAAAAGTAATTTTGTACCTCAGCAGAGCAGTGTGGATAATTCACTCGCGAGTCTTTTCATTAGTTAACTCTCCCTCGGGGCAACTTAGAGGTTAAAGCCCCACTCGTCGACTTCCACGGCTTCTGATAGAATTGGCTGCAATTCGCAAGGGAAGTAAAAATTCTAAAAAGAAAAATAAAAACCACAGCTAAATGAAAAAAGCCACATCAACCCTTCCCAAGCCGACCCTTGTAATGGAGGTCGACGCCATTTGCTGAGTGACCCATAAACCAACCATGTTAGGTACACACCATTCACCTCCTCAACAACCTTGTGATTTAGACCGAAGCCCTGTTTACCAAGAATGAAACCCGTTTCGAGATGTTAGTTAATTTTTCCAAGTCACAAAGTTATTAAATAGCAGCGTTTGTACCCCTGACACCCATGACCCTCTTGTTCTGTTCCTTGGTCTTAAAACAGCTCTCTCCTTTAATCTTACCCCATAGAATAAAAAAATCCCAGCCATCGTGACGTCTCCTGGGATGCAGAAAGTCTAATAGAAAATGCAAATACTTCAATCTGCCGGGGGCAAAATGTGACCTCATTGCTATAATGGTTTTCATAATTTTTAATGCCGTAAAAATCTTACTCACAGCCTACTTATAAAAACACACTTTATTAATACATTTATTTGGTAATGCATAATGTTTGGTTATTACAAAGAATTGAGTTATCTTTATAATTATGAATATTTGATATTAAGGGAAACAATGCATCAAAAATCGCCTCCACTTGTAATGAAATATAAAACATTCAAACGTTATTTGATACATGTCTAAAAAAAAATCATAATTTTAGAGTCCTTCCTTGATTTAAGACATGAGCAAGACAGCTGAGAACCAGAAACAGCTATGGGAAAGAGATTCTGCTTTTATGTAAAAGAACACAGCATGATTATAAATCATCTCAGAAATGAAGGCACCAGGGGGAGGGCAGCATTTTATAGGAGTTTGGGAAGGATGGCAGTGCTGGCTGTTTGGTGGGTGGTGATCTTGATAGGCTTTGGAAAAGGAGTGACTTTTCAAGGATGCTGTTTGGGGAAGAATGACTTTTCAGATGGAGGGGACAATGATGACAGAGAAAGAAAAGAGCAGGAGGTGGAGTTAAAGGATGCAAGGAATGCTGGAGAGGAGATCAGGTGAGTGCAACGGGGAACATGGCTGCCATGCTACAGGTAGTGAGGCTATCAGTCTCCTATGGACTAGCCTAAGACAAACTCCATGAGATGGCTTTATGAGGGAGAGTAGAGGTCAGAACGAACCTCAGGAGGAGGCATTGTCCTGGGGGATAAAGGGGGAAGGATTAGATCTTGAAACAGATCAGAGCCCAGAGAGTAAAATACTGCACAGAAATTTTATGCGGGGAAAGGAAAAGACTAATCCTGGGACAGAGGAGAAAGTTGACTCACAGGGAAAGATTTTACACAGTCTTAACAGCTTACCTAACAGTTAAATGAACATATGCACAACGCTTAGATTTAGTTTCATCTTTTCTATAAAATTGGAACTATTATGAGAAAGACAGCGAGAAACTAAGATTCATTCTCTCTCTCTCTCTCTCTCTCTCTCTCTCTCTCTTTCTCTCTTCCCCCCCCCTCATTTACCAAAACTGTAAGTCTTAATTTCTTTGAATGTAGAGGAACTGAAGTGGTGTGCCCATGCACCCAAGTGCCCAGTGGTCTGAGGCTACATAAATGAAATACAGAGATATCCTTACGTGTCACCCTCAAATTCATGTCCCCGAATTCATGTCCTCCTGAAAGCCGTGAATGTGACTTTCTTTGCCAATAAGACCTTTTCGGGTCTCACCACAATCTAACCTACCCTGAGAGGAGAGAAAGATCTGGACACATGCTCATGCACATCCTTGCAGTCCCTCCTTACCCACGAGGGGCTTCAAGTTGAGGAGCAGCAAGGACTTCCGGCAGATGTAAGAAGTCAGAAAGAGGAGAAGAATGGCGTTTACCTTGAACTTGCAGAAAGAGCATGGACAGGCTGATTTGACCTTCTGGACCCCAGAGCTGTAGGAATTCATTCTGATGGCTTCAGGTCATCAATTTTGTGGCCATTTATTAAAAGTAGCTCTAGGAAAGGACCACACCTGCTATCTTAGGGTTTCAATCACTGCGACAAAAGACGAGGACAGAAACTTGGGGAGGAAAGAGTTTATGGCTTACACTTTCATATTCTATGCCATCACTGAAAAAATCAAGGACAGGAACTCACACAGGGCAGGAAGCTGAAGGCAGGAGCCGACACAGAGGCCGTGGAGCAGTGCTGTTGACTGCCTCGCTCCCTATATTTTGCTCACCCTGTTTTCTAATCAAACCCAGGACCACCTACCCAGGGATGTCACCACCCACAGTAGGCTGGGTCCTCCTCCATCAATCATCAGTTAAGAAAATGTCTTACAGCTTGGTCTTTTTATTTTCCAAAGAGTTTGTTTACTCATTTTGTATGAGTGCACTGTCACTGTCTTCAGTCACACCAGAAGAGGGCATCAGATTCCATTATAGATGGTTGTGAGCCACCGTGTGGTTGCTGGGGATTGAAGAGCAGTCAGTGCTCTTAACCACTGAGCCATCTCTCAGCCCCTATAGCTTGACCTTATGGAGGCATTTTCCCAATTGAAGTTCCTTCCTTTCAAATACCTCTGCTTTGTGTGTCCAGTTGACATAAGACAAGCCAGCACGCAATCTGAGGAAGATGGATGGCAACTGTCACCGTAAGGGACAAAGAGAAAGTCACACAAAGTCAGTATTACTAAGTCCATGCTCTATACAACATATTCTCCAGGAGTCTCTGTGGAGAGGATTAAGGTTCTTTTGCTAACTCAGGAGTCTCACACACTGATCAGTGGGGTCTTCATAATCATCGAAGTGGCTGGGTCACAGAGACCAACCAAGAGACATGGAGCTGGGGACAGGAACTGATCTAAAGTGGCAATATTGAGCTTTAACCCATCCAGTTTTGATTGTTACAGGAGAGCAAAAAATATGCTGTGTGCTGTGGTACACATTGGCAAACCCATCACTGGGGAGGTGGTGGCCGGAAACCAGGAATCCAAAGCCAGCTTCACCCTGGACCACATGAGACCATGTTTTTAAAAAAAAAATCAAAAAGAAATGAAATGAAAGTAACAATAGGAATGGAAAAAGAGACCTGGGCTTTGGAAAGGAGGCACGGGCTTTACCAGTATCCATCCCTGTTTTAAAAAAATCTGCTGGAAACAGCACCATGATTATCAGCTGGCTGACTCCTCATTCTCTAGCCGCTAACTCTGTCCTAGTGTCTGAAAGTGCTGTCCTGTTTCTTTTAAATCTCCAAAGAATGGCAGCAATGATGTCATTGCTTTGTCCATTTTTAATCTTATCTGAGGAATAAAAAATTGAAACTTAGAATAAGTAGGTCACCACAAGTTCAGAACAAATGTGTCAAGTGTCTCTGACGCTCCTGCCTAGAGTGGAGACAATGGAGATAATTCCTCTGGGGAGGCATTTGATACACGAGGCTCATCCCACAGTGACACTGTATCTTGGCTGCACTGGGATAACCAGGCAGGCCAGTCATTTAATTCCACTTTAAAGGAAGAATTAAAATATGAACCACTTACACTTAGTGCTGCTTTTGTCTGTCCTGCAACAACTTTCTCCCTGCCCTGTCTAACTTGTCAAACTTGTTATTTGCTTCCCTCCTGTCTCATTACTTTTTAAAAAAATTTTTTATTGGATATTTTTATTTACATTTAAAATGTTATCCCCTTACCCAGTTTCCCTTCCAGAAAATCCCTATCACATCCCCCCCTCCCTGCTTCTATGAGAGTGCTCCCCCACCCACCTACCCACTCCCTCCCACTTCCACACCCTGACATTCATACTCCCCACCCATACACTGGGGTATCAAATATTTACAGGACCAAGGGTCTCTCCTCCCATTGAGGCCTGACAAAGCCATGCTCTGCTACACATGTAGCTGGAGCCATAGATTCATCCATGCTTACACTTGGGTTGGTGGTTTAGTCACTGTGAGCTCTGGGGGAGGTCTGGCTGGTTGATACTGTTGTTCATCTTATGGGGTTGCAAACCACGTCAGCTCCTTCAGTCCTTTCTCTAACTCCTCCATTGGAGACCCTGTGCTCAGTCCAGTGGTTGGCGGTGAGCATCCACTCTGATTTTGTCAAGCTCTGGTAGAGCCTCTCAGCTATAACAAGCTCCTGTCAACATGCACTTCTTGGCATCAGCAATATTGTCTGGGTTTGGTGGCTGTATATGGGCTGGATCCCCCGGTAGGGCAGTCTCTGGATGGACTTTCCTTCGGTCTCTGCTCCACACTGTGTCTCTATATTTCCTTTTCTGAGTGTTTTGTTTCCTCCTTTTAAGAAGGGCTGAAACATCCACACTTTGGTTGTCCTTCTTCTTGAACTTCATGTGGTCTCTGAATTGTATCTTGGGTACTCCAAACTTTTGGGCTAATATTCACTTATCGGTGAGTGCATAACATGTGTGTTCCTTTTGTGATTGGGTTATCTCACTCAGGATGATATTTTCTAGTTCTACCCATTTGCCTAAGAATTTCATGCAGTCATTGTTTTTAATAGCTGAGTAGTACTCCATTGTGTAGATGTATCACATTTTCTGTATTCATTCCTCTGTTGAAGGGCATCTGGGTTGTTTCCAGCTTCCGGCTATTATAAATAAGGCTGCTATGAACATAGTGGAGCATGTGTCCTTGTTATATGTTGGAGCATCTTTTGGGTAAATGCCCAAGAGTGGTATGTAGCCAGGTCCTCAGATAGTACTATGCCCAATTTTCTGAGGATCCACCAGTTTGATTTCCATAGTGGTTGTACCAGCTTGCACTCCCATCAACAATGGAGGAGTGTTCCTCTTTCTCCACATCCTTGCCAACATCTCCTGTCACCTGAGTTTTTAATTTTAGCCATTCAGACTGGTGTGAGGTGCAATCTCAGGGTTGTTTTGATTTACATTTCCCTGATGACTAAAGATGTTGAACATTTCTTTAGGTGCTTCTTGGCCATTTGATATTCCTCAGTTGAGAATTCTTTGTTTATCTCTGTACCCCATTTTTAACAAGGTTATTTGATTCTCTGGAGTCTAGCTTCTTGAGTTCTTTGTATATATTGGATATATGTGTTCGAGGCTCTTCACCACTTTCGCTTCTATTAGTTTCAGTATATCTGGTTTGATGTGGAGGTCCTTGATCCATTTGGACTTGAACTATGTACAAGGCAATAAAAATGGATTGATTTGCATTCTTCTACATGCTGACCTCCAGTTGAACAAGCATCATTTGTTGAAAATGCTGTCTTTTTTCCCATTGGATAATTTTAGCTCTTGTGAAAGATCAAGTGACCACAGTGTGCAGGTTCATTTCTGGGTCTTCAATTCTATTCCATTGATCTACTGCCTGTCGCTGTATTAATTCTATGCAGTTTTTTTAATCACTAAAAACAGCTGAAGTTCATGGATGGTGATTCCCCCAGAAGTTCTTTTATTGTTAAGAATAGTTTTTGCTATCCTGGGTTTTTTTGTTATTCCAAATGAATTTTCAATTTGCTCTCTCTAACCCTATGAAGAATCTACTCTTCAAACTAGTCAACAAAATAGAAACAGGAAACTATCCAATTCATTCTATAGAGCCACAATTACACTTATACCTGAACCACACAAAGACCCAACAAAGAAATAGAACTTCAGACCAATTTCCCTTACAAATGTGATGCCAAAATACTCAATAAAATTTTCTCAAACCAAATCCAAGAACACATCAAAACAATCATGCATCATGATCAAATAGGCTTCATCCCAGGGACGCAGGGAAGGTTCAATATTCAGAGATCCATCAATGTAATCCACTATATAAACAAACAAAAAAAAAAACCCTACATTATCATCTCATTAGATGCTGAGAAAGCATTTGACAAAATTCAACACCTCTTCATGTTAAAAGTCTTGGAAAGATCAGGAATTCAAGGATCATACCTGAACATAGTAAGAAGCAATATACAGCAAACTAGTAGCCAACATGTTTGGCTACTAAATGGAAACTAAATGGAGAGGAAACTTGAAGCAACCATACTTAAATCAGGGGCTAGACAAGGCTGCCCACTCTCTTCCTATCCATTCCACATTGTACTGGAAGTCCTAGCTCGAGCAATTAGGGGGAAAAAAAGGAGATCAAAGGGATACAAATTGGAAAGGAAGAAGTCAAAATATCAGTATTTGCAGATGATATGATAGTATACCCCAAAACTTCCACTAGAGATCTACTTAACCTGATAAACAACTTCAGCAAAGTGTCAGGGTATAAAATTAACTCAAACAAATCAGTAGCCTTCCTCTATTCGAAGGATAAACAGGCTGAGAAAGAAATTAGGGAAACAACACCCTTCACAATGTCACAAATAATATAAAACACCTTGGGTGTGACTCTAACCAAGCAAGTGAAATATCTGTATAACAAGAACTTCAAGTCTCTGAAGAAAGAAATTGAAGATGGAACGATCTTCCATGCTCATGGATTAACAGGATTAATATAGTAATAATGGCCATCTTGCTGAAAGCAATCTACAGATTCAATGCAATCCCCATCAAAATTCCAACTAGATTCTTCATAGGGTTAGAGAGAGCAATTTGAAAATTCATTTGGAATAACAAAAAAACCCAGGGGTGACACATAGTCATATTTGTATGATGTCTGGTATTAGTGGGTGCTCAATAAACAATGGCGGGCTATAACTACGACTTAGAGTGTTTCAATAGGTAAAATGAACTTTCTTGACACTGCTCTGAAAAATTATGTTTACAAATGCCTAATCCCAAAAGATTAATTATACAACCAAGGAAGGGCTAATGTTATGCAAATGTTTTACTTTGCAACTGCACTGGCCATTCACATATTTTCCTATTCATAGACAAAATAGTAATTGGTTGACATTAGCATTGCTGCATCCCAATGGGCTCTTAAGTGGGGAAAAGGGCTCCTCTAGCACAGTGCAGTATGGATTTGTCTATGGTAAAGGGCCCCTCTAGCACAGTGCAGTATGGATTTGTCTATGGTACTGTGTGCTTTTTCCATTTACTGCTTTAATTTGCAAATGGAGCCCACAGTTCTGTTCTATAAGATCTCTCTCTCTCTCTCTCTCTCTCTCTCTCTCTCTCTCTCTCTCTCTCTGTCTCTCTCTCTCTCCCCTCTCCCTCTCTTTTTTTCTATCTTTCATCTCATGAGTTTCTTTTTCAGTAAATTGAAGTCTGATCAAAAGGAACTTAAGCCAAAAGGCCACTATGAGTCACTTGTATAGACACAAGATTTACTCGATTTCCTTTTCTACTATACTACCTCCATTACCACCATCAGCATCAGTTTTCCAAGTAAGGGCTCTTTGATTTCTATAGCATTTACTTAAGCTCTTGTTAGATTTCTCTCTGTATTCATTTTCATTGACCCACATAAAAAGGGAAAGCTTCAATGTGGTAAAACGCTGCACATTAAGGAAGACACCATTCTCTCAGTCAGACACGTTAAAAATGCACCTCCATCAAAAGACATTTTTGTAAGTGAGGTTATATTTTTCAACATGAATAAAAATGTTCTGAAGTGGTTAATGTGCTTTGTTTTTGAATATTGTATTTAGGAGTTATCATGGAAAAGAAAGAATAATTGAAGCACAAAATTGGAAAGGATCTTAGAAATTTAACCCAAGCTCAAGGATAGAAAAGAAAGTACCTTGAAGGTATTACTCAACAAGCCAGAAACAGAGGAACCCTCCTAGCTTTAAGGCAAATAGGTTAATTCTCTTATCACATCATCTGTCCCAAACATTCATTGGTTTTCTTTTCTGTTTCTGTCCTAGTCACTGCAAAGCTTATTTGATTACACCCATCTACTATTATTAGTGATACATGCTAGGGATCTTCTTTATTTAATTATTTTACATTATTCTCTAATCTGTTGCTCCTAGCTCTTTCTCCCTTACACTATCTTCTAGGTTTGGTCCTGTTGTCACTATGAGAAATACCCTAATGGTAGCAACTTAGGGAAGAAAGGATTCGTTTGGCATGGAATTCTATCTTACAGTCCATTACTGAGGGGAGGTTAAGGCAAGCATTCAAAACAGTCAAATCATGTCCACAGTGAAGAACAGATAGAAACAAATGTACTTGCATTGGCTTACTTGCTGTTCCTGTGTTCGGCTGGTTTGCTTTGTTCTTATACAATTCAGGTCTCAGCTTAAGGAATGGTGCCGCCCACAGTTGCTTGGCACAATTAACAAGTCAGGCAATCCTCCACATGTTCACTGGCCAACGTGATCTAGATAATTTCTCATTAAGACTCCCCTTTCCGGTGATTCTATATTATACCAAATTGATAGTTAAAACTAACGAGGACAACTCTCAACCCCCATTGGACTGTATTTGATATGTCTCTAAATATCACTTCCTGTATGTGTTTTAAACTTACCTACAACTCTATTATGCAGGAGATCTTCATTCAGTGCTGGGCTTTTCGGTCTATCCACGTAGCTATATAGGGTTGCATGACTATTTTTTCCTAATCAAGCATTCTATCCTAGAGAAAGGAGGGAGCTTTATAAGTCAAAAAGCTAAAGAAATGTCTAAGGCTCATGTAGGATATTCACAAAGCCCCATGTGGAGTTGCAAAATCCGAAAGCAGTTCCAGTGAGAGGAGGCTGCTTGCAGGATGGACAGGGAACTCTAGGGAAGCCATTCTCATGAGTTATCACCCCTGCATGAGTGAATGAAAGCATACACAGGAAGTGGCATTTGCATATTTTCATATTTAGAAACATATAAAATATAGTCCAGTCATGGTAACAAGGAGGAAGGGGCTGGGAATGACAGAACAGGGAAAACATTATGATAATTAAATATTGCTTTCTGGAAGTATAACTGACTTTGAATCACTTGTAAACAACCTCCCTCACATTCTTTAAGTAACCCCAATAAACTCATTGCTTCAACAGATAGATCTGTGTAGAACTGTTTCTTTGTTCAGTTGTCACTAAACTCTCCGGGAAGAAAGGATGTTTATTCTTATTTTTTCAGAAGAAAAATCACACAGCAGTTCGTCACTCTGCCAAGGCCTTGCATCCCAGCATATGAATGTACCATATTTTACCTACTCATGTTTCTATGATGAATACTACCACAGCATATATGTTTCTTGTATATACACTTCGTATACTCATTGGGAAGATGTTTTTCTGGGTATTCCCATCAATATGGTAGCTGTGTCGTAGAGTACTCCCTTCCTAATGCCATTAAATATTGCCAGATGCCTACCGTCAAAGGCGGTGGGTCTGATTTAGAACTGGCAACTCCTGATTCTGTCTCCTCACATCCTCATCAACATCTGTGGTTGTCCTCTGCTCTCTTTTGCCATTTTAAGGCACATAGACTTGAGTCATGTTGGCATAATTTGCTTTTGATTACTTGCCTCCTTTGTAGGCACCACTTAAGACATTCTATCTCCACATCACTCTTGTCTTAGTCAGGGTCTCTATTGCTCTGACAAAAACATCCTGACCAAAGAGCAAGTTAGGGAGGAAAGGGTTTATTTAGCTTATGCTTCCAGATCATAACCCATCGCTGAAAAATGTCAGGATAGGAACTCAAGCAGGACAGGCACATAGAGGCAGGTACTGATGCAGAGGTCATGGACGGATGCTACTTCCGGGTAGCATCATCATAGCTTGCTCATCAAGGCTTGCTCAACCTGCTTTCTTATAGAATCCAGGACCACCAGCACAGGATGGCGTCACCCACAATGGGCTTGGACCTTCCCCATTGATCACTAATGGGGAAAAACTGCCTAATAGCTAGGTCTCATAGAGATGTTTCCTCAACTGAGGCTCCTTCTTCTTTGATGACTCTACCTTGTGACAAGCTGATGGGAAACCAGCCAGCACACCTCTTCATCCCATTTTGGTGCTTTTCTATTTGGTGTCTTGTCTCTTTTTATTGGTTTGTGAGAGTCTTGATATACCTGTTCTAACTAAGGTTTTGATCCAAAGATTTTTGAAGGTGGGGAAGCCTTTGGAAAGTCACCAATATTGGCAACCTTCTAAGTCCCCCAAAGTCTTCCTGTTATGTTACAAGTAATTGCTATTAACTCATTCTGAGTACTATCTCCAAGTTGACTGTTGAGAATAATGGATAAGACACTGAAACACGGTGGACAATCAAAGGTAAACAAAGCTTGGGGAAAGGAGAGAGAAATGGGTCATTTTCACTGTTCGCCATCAGTAAACCACAGAAAGTAGGGCTGGTGTGACAATAACCATCCCTAAAGATCAAGTATCAGTGATATACTTTCTGAGAGCTTTTTATTAATCCACTCTTTTGGGGAGGGCCTGGAGGGGCTGTACAGATTGAAATTTCAGTTCAGACTTCAAAAGACTAATGACAGAAGTACTCTCTGTAGCTGCTCAATGAATGTATAAACTCATTGATTATGCTTGTTGTGTGACATTCTCTACTGAGTGTGCCTTGCATTCAGCTCCCTTGGAGAAGATTTGTCTAACTCTGTCTCTCTGTCTCTGTCTCTCTCTCTCGTGTGTGTGTGTGTGTGTGTGTGTGTGTGTGTGTGTGTGTGTGTGTGTGTGTGTTATTTAGGAAAAACTCTTGTTAAGTCATGTTTATAGAAAGCTAAAAGGAAATAAATCACCAACCTGAGCCAAGACGGAAAGATTTCCCATATGGCATGAAAAGCAGTTGTTGAGAAACTGCTGTAGCTTCCACCCAAGGAAAGCCTATTATGTGAGCATCAGATTCCTGGCAACAAACCAAGCTTTGTTCTTCAGGAAAATGCCCTGGGATCCTTAATCCTTATTACATTTTTAATGGCATCTTTAGCTAACAGGGCTGAACAGGTAGAACAGTCCAGGTCTGCCTTCACACCTGTGCAGCACCCAGCAACAGCAAGGAAAACAATCAGCCTTGGGTAAACATGCAGTGAGAAGTTCTGTCTGTGCGGGGTTCCTCCCACATACCCGTTCACTAGCTTCCGTCAATTCCTTCCTAACTTGTATTTTCATTGATACATGAAGACCTTAAAAATTCATATGTATTAGTGGGGTTCCATATATTATTTTATGTATGCTGCCTTGTGAAGTGCTTAATGCATTTGAAGTAGTTTCTCTAGCCTCACAGTATCTATTCACATTCTCCATGCTCGCTTGTGCTAGAGCACTCCAGATACCTTGCTCTCACCAACTCTGTCTTAAGTGTTCATCTCTTGGGCACTCCCCAGTGCTTCTCACCCACACTCTCCATGGTCTTGGGTAGCCACTTCATTCTCTAGTTTTTTTGAGATTTATTTTTTCCCTTTTATAATTTCAATTGTGAGGGAGAACATCCAAGACTTGTCTTTCTTTACCTAATTTTTTGTTTGTAGGCTTGTTTGTTTTCTTTTGCTATTCTTTTTACTTAAATTTTTTTTTCACACAATATAATTTAACTGTGTTCTCTCCTCTTCCTCAGATCCTTCCAGATCTTCCCCATCCCCACACTCACCAAACTTTATGTTCTCCTCCCTCCCAAAGCAAAAACAGAACAAAAAATGAGAAGCAAACCCAGTAAAGGAAACCTAGTAAAAACAAACAAACAAACGAACGAACGAACAAACAAATAAGGTGAAACGAAAAGCCACCACACCAAAAAAAAAAAAAAATCCCTCCAATCTGTTTCATGTTTGCCATGAAAACTGTTGGGGCGAGCTCTGCTATAGACTGAGGTTGAACTCCCCAGAGCTTCTTCAATCCATGAACAAGAGTCTATCAGTGATACTTGATCTGTGCAGGTGGGAAAGGGGAAAATTAAAGATTCAGTGCATGACCTGGCAATCCCATTACTAGATTCACAGGCAAAGGAGAGAAAACCTGTCTGCCCAAGTGATATCATGCAATAGCTAAGAATCAGAACTAGCCCAAGTGTCCATATGCTGATGCGTCAACAAAGAAACTGTCCCACGCATGTACACACACACACACACACACACACACGTGAATACACACACTCTTTAGCTACTAAAATAGAAACAGAATAGTATAGTTTGCAGCAACATGGATAGAACTGGAGAGCATTACATAGGGTAAGCCAGGTCCAGAGCTGGCAAGATGACTCAGCAGGTAAAAGCACTGGCCTTGTAGGCCTGGAGACCTGTGTTCAACTCTGACAATCCATGTAGAGAGAAAGACATAGCCAACTCCACCAAGTTATTCTCTAACATGGAACGTGGGGGGTGCATCTCCTGTTTCAAGCTCTACCTCAGTGTGTGCAGATGATTTTGTTTGGTTTTTGGTTTTTGAGAGATACAGGGTCTCTCTGTAGACCCCTGGCAGCTCTGAAACTCGCTTGGTAGACCTGGCTGGCCTTGAACTCAGAGATCTGCCTGCCTCTGCCTCCTGAGTGCTGGGATTAAAGGCACCATTATATCAGGCAAAACTTTCTTATATACATAAAATAATAAAAATAAACTGGATATAGCAATACACACCTTTAGTCCTGGGTCTCCGCAGGCAGAGGCAGGCAGATCTCTGTGAATTTGAGGCAAGACTGCATAGTGAGGTCTAGGATCACCAGATTTGAATGTTACTCAGGCAGTATGGAGGAGGCGAGCTCCAGTGAGGATTCCAGTCATGTCCTGAAGAGGCCCCAAGAACCAACCATGGCAGGCTTTCTGCATAGCAGGTGGCGTGCCTCAGAGGTACTCAGTAGGGAAGTGGATGAGCGTGGATCACCTGTATTCAACATTCAGGTCACACCCATCCCTGCCACAGGGTCGCTGTGTGACTTGGGGCCAAGTTTCAGTTCTGTGGTCAAGTTTTCTTCTTGTTACATAAGGGTCATAACATAAACCTGTAGGTGAGTGGATGAACACCCACTAGAAATCCTTCAAGGCATGCGATATGTTTAGAACAATATTAGCATACAGTCCCAGGTCAATCCTGGTTATTGATTCTAATTAGGATCTAGAGGAGCCCAGAAGGGGCGTGTCAACTCCTCACCCACACTTCAGCAGCTGCGCTGGGACAGGTAGTAATGCCATTCCTTGCTCAAGATATCTCCCTTGTGGAAAGCTTGATGCTCACTACAGTTTGGTTTTCCGCCGGAAACAGCAGACAGGAAGCAGCAAAGTGGCAACGTCTTTCATTTTCCTTTCTTCAGCCCTTCCTATCGCCGTCTCTATCCCTTTCTTTCGAGATTTCTTTTGCAGTGCCGGGAACTGGCTCCAGAGCCTGGCACGTGGGAAGCAAGGGCCTTACCCCTGACTCACTTCTCCAGCCAGGGCCTCCTTTTCTTAACCATCATCTCACTGGGTAGCCCTGGCAGCCTGGATATAGCATAGAGATTTACCGGCCTCTTTGTACAGAATGCACAGTTAGAGCATTCACTCCTAGGCCTGGCTCCCAGGGCCATGTTTTGAGCTGCAGCTCGGGTCATTGCTTCCACCTCCACTACTCAGAGAAGTCCAACATTTCTGTGCAAGATGAGGAACAAAAGGGTTTCTGTCATTTCTCCTTTAGTCCAAAGGGAAATGAATGACTCACTCCAACGTCATGGAATGTCTAAGAGAGGGTTTCTCTTTCTGTTCAAAGGAAATTTTGTCAGGAACATTGATAAAATATTTTCCAACTCAGGCAGCTCTTGTAAATTGTTTCATTCATTTACGATTTCAATGAACTTTTATAAAATATTTTGCCTGTGCTAGAGGATAGGCACATTGATCAGTCACGGCGGGCAGTGGGGGTACACAGCAATTGGGAGGCAGAGGGAGGTCTGAGTTTGAGGCCAGCCTGATCTAGCAGAGCAAGCTCCAGTAAAGCCATGGCTGCACAGAGAAAACCCTGTCTCAAAAAACCCCAAAATACCAAAATAAAACAAAACCCAAAACTCTCAAAAAAACAAATGAACAAACTCAATTGAAAAAAAAAAAAAAAAACCCAAACCAAACCAACCAAACAAGCATTGATCAATCACGTCCATTGCGGACAGCATTACCCATGAGTAATCCTGGGTTTGCCTTTTCATGAAGGAGGGGCTATGATTATTCACACGAAGACTCTAGAAGACTCGAGCTTAGTGTGTAAGATAGGGAATGGTGGACAAGGGCTTGGCTTAGGACAGAGTGGGTGAGAAATCTGAATGTCTAACAGTAGCTGTGTGTGTGTGTGTCTGTGTCTGTGTGTGTGTGTGTGTGTGTGTGTAGGGTGTCATCTCCCCCTCCCCTTTGTTTCAATATGATACAATCCTTTCTACATAGGTAGCTCTCACTCCAGTGAAGGAGCCAAGGAACAGATCATTAATATACAGTGTAGTCTAAACCCCACAAAGGTGCAGACGGAGCACGGTGGAGCTTTGTTTGGGAGAATCAACCTCACCTGTGATCAGCAATGCACTTAAGGCCACATGAAGTTTTCAAAACATGTGTATACCTGGGATGGGGAAAATCTGTCTCTGTGAAGGAGAGCTTGCATTCGGGATGACCAAGGGCCATAAGTGGGTGAAGACCCCAGTCTCTAGATGAGCAAACCACTTTATGTCAGGTTGGTTCAAGTTCATTATTACTTCCAGGTGACAGCCACGTTTCACATTGATGTCAGTCAGAATCAGGGATGTCTACCTCCCTCCTGGAAGATAGGAACCACTGCTTAACCTCACCTCCACTGACACCTAGTTCACTGCCTGGCTCAAGATGTAGCACGCTCATTTTGAGTCTCTGAGTGCTAATTCTTCTGTTTGTAGTTAGTTCAGGACCTTTTCCTTCCTCTCCTATCCCTTCCTGTTCTCATTTCACACTCTGTTTATAGTTCTCACATAAGGCAACCAGAAGGCAAGCTCTGAAGTGTATCTATGTTTGGGAGAAAATGCACCAAAATGAGACTTCGGGCTGAATTCTGGTGATAACCATCACGTCTTTCCCACGGAATTAAAGCCACTTGCCTGTATATAATTGATGCTAACGAGGGACGTCAATAAATTGTTTGCCCATGGGTTAAGATCTGTCCTGACTGCCTACTCTGTCTGATTTTGGAGGAGTGGGTACCTACAGAACGTAACCTCCTCTGATCCCCAACATTGAAACGATCTAATAACCAGGAAGCTAGGGAAGAAAGAGAGGAGAGAGTGGAAACAGGAAGAGATGAGGAGAGAGAGAGAGAGAGAGAGAGAGAGAGAGAGAGAGAGAGAGAGAGAGAAGAGGAGTTGGTCAGTTCTAAGCTCAGAAATAAATGGAAGATGCAATGCAAAAATGCAGGATAATATAGTAGATCATCACTTCTTTAACAGCCTAACAGAACGGCATCCCACCAAGAGCCAGCAGGATTTGAGGAAAAATATCAATCTTCAGTAAGCTTTATCCCTTTGAGCTCAAATCAGTGGGGATCATTATGTCTGAGCAATCACAAATCCCAGACAGCCTGAGTTACAGCTGCACTGCCATAGTGTTGGATGCTCTGCTTGGTGTGCGGGCATCAGAGAATGCTTGCCAGAGCATGGGCCTAGCCGCTGGTATCCTGAAGATGCCACCACGATCCGGTCATGAAATCAGAGCTCCCAGTGTGCTTATGAGAGAATTCCGCTACTCTAACACAATCCTGAACCACATAGGCTATACTGGACTTTTCTTAATAGTTTGTAGTTTTCAAGTTAGTTATGTCAAAATAACAAGATTGGGTGTCAACATATACCAGTATCTCTAAGGCATTATAAATAAAAGGAAATTGATTTTAACTTAACCTAAAATGACTTCAAACGATTCCAGATTTGGACTGCAGAGTTGACTCAGTGGTTAAAACCAATTGTTGTTCTTTTAGAGGACTTGGGTTTGAATCTTAGGACCCATAGGAAGGCTCACGACTATGTAACTCCAAGGCCAGGAGATCTGATACTCTCTTTTGGCTCCTGTGGTTACCTGGCTTGCAGTAGCTACACATACATACATGCAGACAAAATACTCATATAAACAAAATAATAAAATATGTAAAAGTTTAAAAACTAATAAAAATGAAAAAAAGTTAAAGTTTCCAAGGTGGTTTAAATACATGGAAATTTTTTTGTTCAGGAATATTTCTCATGGCTCATTAGCAACTGAACCTTTATTTGCAGTAGACGTAGGCAGCAAATAATTTTGATTACATGTTTTCGTTTTGTTGACCTTGATTTGTTACCTTTAAAAATAAGAAATTGACCAAACTGTTTATATTATGGCTGGCTTCTAGTTTTGTGATTCTTATGAAATTTCTGTGTGTGTGTGAACATTTTTTAAGTTCCTTTTCTTTTATTTGTTTTGTCTGTCCTATTCCAGTTTGTTTTTATTTTATCGTATTTTACTTTTATTATTAGTTTTTAGATGCTTGCTTGTCTTCTAATGAGAGAAAGAAGGGGTGTGGATTTGAATGGCAGGGGAGGTGAGAGGATCTGGGAGAAGTTGGGGCAAGGGAGACTAAGACTATATTGTATTAGAAAAATATCTATTTTCAATGATTTGTTGATCAGTTATTGATAAGACAGTAAGATGTGCAGTTTTGGAGTGAGAGCTGATTTTAACCAATCAAATAGATTATAGCAATCAAAAAATAACCATTTAAAAGTAAAGGGTTTGGGGCTTAAGAGGTGGTTCACTGACTCATAGCACTGGCCGCTCTTCCAGAGGACCCAGGTGCTGGCCTCCATGGGTACAACACACATGTAAGCAAAACACCCATACACATGAAATAAAACAAATACATTTAAAAAAAAAAAAGTACATGCCTCAGGAAAAGTTAGTTTTTTCACAGTCCTTATAACTACAACCAAGACATTTCTTATGACCCTGAAAGTTTTCGTTGTAGCCATTAAGCAGCCACTCCCTTCCTAGTTCCCTGCAACCAGCAATCCCTCTCATGTCTCCATTAGTCTGTTCTGGAAGGCTCATGTAGATGGATTCATGTGTATGTAATCTTTGTAGCTTGCTCTTTCACTGAGTATAATGTTTTTGTTATTTTGTTTTTAAGGACCGAACCCAGGGCCTTGCCTTTGCTAGGAAAGCGCTCTACCACTGAGCTAAATCCCCCAACCCCGAGTATCATGGTTTAAAATGCCATTCCTGTTGTAAATGTGCCAGAATGCTCCATTTTTATGATCAAATAATATTCCACTCCATGTGCCACCGTTATTATGTACGGACAATTGCTGGTGGATATTTTGGCTTCGGTCAGTGATGCTATTGTGAACATTTTGACCATGAACATACCTGTCTTCATCTGACACCTGCGATGAGTTCTTTTAGACAGCTTCTTAGGCATGGAACCGCTAGGCACATGGCAGTTCTACCATGTATGGTTAAAGAAACACTGCTCATTCCCAGACCAGCCTCTCCATTTTATATTTCTACAGAGAGGTGTGAGGATCTGAGTCCTTCACGATCTCAACGGCAGGCTTCAAACATTGATTATCTAATCAGTCTGTTTATTCTTTGACTGTTTAATACACTTCAGCAGTTTTCACCCAGTTGCCCTTTCTCCTTCCCCCCCCTCTTCTGATGGTGTACTGCATTTTCTTGCTGCTGCTTCAGGCTGATTGGCAGAGTGATGTCAGCTGAGACAGACGCACGAGCTGAGGCAAGACACATGCTGAGGCAAGACCTGTCTAGGACACATGATGTTTGGATGGTGTAAATAGGACTTGAAGGACAGTGATGGGGGCTGATAGCTGACAGTGATGGCTTCTTATAGAGGTAGGTGTTGGTCTCAAGTCTTTGCTGATCTCTACTTAGCTGAGAACTTCTCCTGTTGGCCCTCTTGGTCTCTCCTGATGACTCGTGCTGAGGCCGAGACCCGGCTGTCTCTGGTAGGTAGTGCCTCTGCGGCTGATTCATGTTTTCTATCCCGACTCTACCAAACCGGACTGCTGATATACACGTGACGTGTCTGGGAACGGATCAAGCAGCCGCTGTTAACCTGTGAACTAACCTGCCAATTTCCAGACAACACAGACGGGAGTTGCTCCAAAGAACTGTTTCTAAACAGGTCCGTTTTCCCTGAATTCTTTCTTTTTCACTACCTCGGAGGGTGGCGAGGTAAAAGAGAGGTAAAAATGTTTAAGGACCAACCGTAAAAATAAGTGTTTGAAAAAAATTAAAGTTACAGGAATGATATTTAGAAAGAATAGAAATATGACCCCACAGACAATGGGAGCTCAAACATTGGTTCACTCCGCACCGAGTCAACATGAATGTGTTGGTTCCCCTTACACTGCATTGTTGAGCTTCGCTCGTGGGGACTTCATAGAGAGAAACTCACCAAAGAACTCGTGAGATTCTTACCACTTCCTTGAACTCAGGCCAATTGGTGACCCTCGAGGTTTCTGCCGGATCCGTACTGCCCTTGCTGATTCATGTGTGGTGTCTGTCGACTGGACTGGACTGCAGCTGCTGATTAACATTTGGTGTTTGCTAATGGACTGGACTGAGAACAAGGGAGATTGGAATCTCCCGGAAGAACTATTTCTAAAAAGGTCCACTTCCCCCATATTCTAATAACTTTTCTTTTCCACTGCCTTTGGCTTAGAGGGGAGGTTGAACCTTTATTTAACTAGGTTGAGAAACATTTATGCCTACAGTTTGATTTCTCTGTGTTCAGTAGTCAGCATATGTGGTAGTTTGAATAGGTTTGGCCTAAGCAGACTCCAGTGTTTGAATGCATGGCCTATATACAGGGAGTGGAACTATTAGGAGGTGTGGCTTCGTTGGAGGAAGTGTGGCCTTGTTGGAAGAAGTATGTGGGTTGGCTTTGAGGTTTCCAATGCTCGAGCATGGGGTGTGGTTTGAATATGGGAAGTGGTGAGATGGCTGAGGAACGGGAGCTCTTGATTTTGAACATTTAAAGGACAGAACTAGGTTTTATTCAGTGCCAAAGCATAGCCCAGAACGATTGTATTGCATTGGATCCTTGATAGGTGAGAATTATCCTGCATGTTTTGAAATGAAAAAAAAAAGGGGGGTGTGTGTGTGTAGGCATAGTGATTATCCAAAGTAAGTAATGGGGTCAGTCATTATCTACTCATTTGTTCAAGGCATCTACTGAGAACTCCCAGTCCCCAAGATACTTGTGAAAGCTCAGCAGGCAAACATTCTTCATGAGGCTCACATTTCAGTGTGGAGAGGGAGGGAGTATGCAAAAAAAAAAATTAATTAAAAGCCATATGGTAAATTAGGAAGAAAAGTCACAAGTGCTTTGGGGGAAAAGTAAAGTAGGGTAGCCTGAAAAATGAATTTTAATTGAATGGTTTCATCACTGAACCCGGAGATTTGGAAGGTGACTTGTCAAAGGATAATCTAGCCTTAACTCTCAGGCTCGCCAGATTCAAGGGCTCCTTTATTGTTCATTTCCACCAACTAAACTGACCTTACCTTGATGGACAAGTCAAGGAAACTGCTCCACCTGGGCCTCCACCCCTACTCTTTGCCACCCGGGATCCCTTCTTCAGTTCAGTGACTACTTTCGAGAGGTCATTCTGTGACTTGCAAAGGGCACCAGCCTAGAAGCATTGACTCCTGGGATCTAATTCCAGGTGTGCCCTTAAGTATGATTTGACCTTGAGAGATCCATCCCTCCTCTGTAGGCTTTTCCTCAACTGACAAGTCACGTTGGTCTCTAAGTCTGACTACTCTGGCTCTAACACTTTGAGGCTCCAAAATTCTGCTGAAGATTTCCATGGTGTCCCAGGTGAAAATCATTTTGGCAGAGTGATGAGCCCAACAGGAGAAATTTACCTTTTCATATTCCATGGGGGGAAATTTCAACATCAAGCATCTCTCGCCAACTTACCTACAAATGTTAGCCTCTGGGTCAGTGTTCTGCTCTATTTCAGACAGAGTCAGTAGCAGGCGCTGTGCTGGAGTGAGCACTTCCAAGGGTAGCTCAAGGTGTATAGCCCCATATGGCATGGGACCTGGTTACCTTAGCAATCAGTTCCCTCCCTATGCATGTCAATTAACAGGCAATTAAAACTATTTGACTGTTCAGGCTATTAGTCCCAGGGTCACAGTACCAGAGGATGAGAAGCAGGCGGTTGTCATTCTTTTACTTCATCTTTATTTCAAAGTTCCAATACATTTTAAGAACTTTAATATACTTTCAGCTCCAAAACGTGTCCTATCGTGGGAGTTGTAGGAGAGAGATGTATTTGATCTTCTTATCACTTGACTTGTACCTTTGTCATGTCATTTTTTTTTTTACTTTTTAAAAAATGATTATAAGTAACTCAATGCTTCTAATCACAAAGACACATTTGGAGTGTCTGCCTTATTGTTTGTTCCCAAAGCACCCGTTACATAGACTTGGGCAATTCTTATTTCCTTTAAAACCCCCACTATTTGTTTTTTTTTTTTTTATTGAGAAACAGGATTTTGATATATAATCCTGACTGGGCTTAAATTCATGATCCTCCTGCCTCCACTCCCCCACTGCACCTGGCATAGTTTATTCAATTCTCATGTGAAGTTTTATTTTCTGTACACAAGTGTAAATCCACTTGTACAGAGCCATATTGGATTTGGGCCTAGCTGCTTTTTGTACTGCATGGTTCAAAGTGACTAGGTGACTCTGGGCTGTTTGGCCACAGAGACTCACCCCTAAGATGACTGCCTTAAGTCTTTTTTTTTTTTTTCTTTTTTTCGGAGCTGGGGATCGAACCCAGGGCCTTGCGCTTGCTAGGCAAGCACTCTACCACTGAGCTAAATCCCCAACCCCCTGCCTTAAGTCTTAAGATTGTTGAAAGCCTCTCCCATGAATTTAAGGCACAGGAAGATAACATTCAAGGGATGCCTCAGCTCCCTTAGCAGATACCTGTTACCTCCTGAATCAACACCTGGTGTCTCCACCACCTGACCTCATCGTCTACCGCCTGACCTCTTTGCCTCCAGCTATCACTACCTATATCCTCACCTCCCCCTCCTCTGTGTTTCACAAAGGACACTCCCCCTACCTGAAAGCCTTAAAAGCTGTAACGTTCATCCCAATAAACGAGACCTTGACAACAGAACTTTTGCTTGGTCTCCTTCTTCTCTTCACCCCCATTTTGGCCCACAGGTAGAAAGCCTCTTCGGGACCCTGAATAACTGGGTCCCCACTGGCGGGGACATCCACTTGCTCTTTAAAGCCAGTTTATTGTCACCATTGCAGCCATGTCAGCCTACCTTCCCTCCCTGTGAATTATAGTTATAGCTGGAACTAAACCAGTTTCACTTTCCACATATTTGTGCTAATTATCCTAATCAATTTTTCTTTCAACTCATTGAGGGAGAAGCCACCATTGACATTTTCCCCAGTCCTTAACATTTACCTGGCACCGTGATGTTTATCACCAAGGTCTGTTTAACAGGGAGCTTAGAAACATCTACTACTGTATGCAGTTTGACAAAGATGGACATTTGGGCATTTGGGATAGGACATTTATAATCATGCAATCTTCCAACCTTAAAGCATAAGGGGCCCTTGTGATTAATATACTGACTCCTTCCTGTTATAGACAAGAAACCCTGGGAGAATGTGAGCAGTAACCTGCTGGAAGTTAAATCATAAATAAATGAAGGACATGGGTCTAAGCTCAAGTCTCTGACTCACGAGGCACGCGCTTCCCGCTCCCAGCTGTTTAAACCTTTCTTTCTGTGACACGTTTGATGGATGACGTGTGCCTGAACGAGGCTCTCTTGTGGGTTCAGCTGGGCACTTGTGCAGTTGCCGCAGAGAATAACACATCATAGGCTTGACTTCCACCATTCAAGAGGGGCGTGGCGATGCAAAGGAGTCATATTGAGAGCTCTATTGCCTTGCCTCTTAGTTCTTAAAACTTGCAGCAACCCATACTTTAAATGTTATTAGTATCAAAATGATTCAGCAGTCCACTGCTGGGATCTATCCTAAGGATATGACATTAGTGCGTCTGAGAGACATCTGCATGCCTGTTGTTACAACCTGGCTCACAACAACCATGGTACAGACCCAATCAACCTAAGTGTTCATCAAGTATATGAAGAAAATGTGGTGCGTGTGCACAATGGAACCCTGCCCAATCTTTAAAAAGGATGAAAGTGGTTGAAGCAATGGAGATAAGCCCGAATTGATACTGAATTAAGTAAAATAAAGGCGGACAGAGAAACAAATATCACATGACCTCACGTGAAGAAATCTAGAAGAGTTGTAGCTAAATAGAGAGTTGAATGGTGGTTATCAGGCCCTGGGGTGGATGCAGTTGACAGATGCTGTACAAAGGATACAACATGTCAGGTAAATAGAATGATAGGTTCTGGAGATCTATAGCGATGATAGCTAATAACAATGTATGGTTTATTCTGGGGGGAGCTAGGAATGGAAGCAGGGCCTTCCACACAGTAGGCAAGTGCTCTACCATCTAGACACATTCCTAGCCCCATAATGGAGTTTTGAAAAAAAAAAATTTAGTGTTTTGTCAAAGACTCTTAAGTTCATGGGGTAATGGATGTCATTTATTAAGTAATTTTAGCCCTTGCATCATGTACACACAGTGCAAAATGCCACATTGTATGTGAAAAATATATACACATTTTACTTTTTGATAAAAAGGCAAATTTTAAGTATGTCAATATAAAATGTGTTGTAAAAATACGTTGTTAAGAGGAAGACTGCTGTCTTGTGAGCATTTGGTACTAAAGAACACATGATGTTAAATTTCCATTTTTGTTGCTTCCAGGGACTTTAAGAAGGCTAAGGTTAAGCAATACCTGGTTCTTATAGAGAATGTGGATGCTTCAAAGCACAGGGCAACTTAGAATGATGGGATTGCTGGGGCTCGAGAGGCTGGGAGAAGACGATGTGCAAGGCAGAGCAAGCCAGTCCTGAAGTCAGATGGCAGGGCTGTGGTGAAAGATCACAGTAGCAGGAAAGACAGAGAGCAAACAGCCAGGGAAGGTGGAGAAGGTTACAGCAATGGCAGAGGAAGGGAATAGCAATCACCTTTGAGTGGGAAACGATTATAAAGCAGATGGTGCATCTCTGTAAAAGTGACAGGATTAAAGAGCCTGAGTGTGAGGTGAGGGATGAGAAGGGAGAGGACACCTTAGAGTGTTGGGAGTGGTTCACATGCTCTGATCTGAAATCTGCCTGCGAACGCTGAAGGTCCTGTTTCCCAGTTGGTTTTTGATCGACCAATAAAGATGTTAGTGGTCAAAGGCTGGATCAAAGAGGCAGGGCTTTCAGGTTACTGCGACAGGCTAAGAGATGCGGGAGGAGGAGGAAGAGGATTCATCATGCTTTGGAGGGAGAGAGAGAGTCACCAGTCATGTGAGATCTCTGGTGGAGTGGCTAATGGCTGCTTCCCAGACCGGCTCTCGGATATCCAGGCAGGAGATTAGAAATGCAATTGAGCTGAGGTTAGATTTAGGGTGCTGAGCTAGGACTGAGCAACTGAGCGGGGGGGAAGATTTAAAGGTGTGGAGCTGGGAGTGAAGATAAGGGCACAATAGCTGAGGAAGGCGTAGAACAGCCCAGCCATTGAGCTAAAGCATATTAAAAAAAATAAGCTAGTGTGTGTGTGTGTGTGTGTGTGTGTGTGTGTGTGTGTGTGTGTGTGTGTGTGTGTGTGTGTGTGTGTGTGTGTGTGTGTGTGTGTGTGTGTGTGTGTGTGTGGTGTGTGTGTGTGTGTGTGTGTGTGTGTGTGTGTGTGTGTGTGTGTGTGTGTGTGTGTGTGTGTGTGTGTGTGTGTGTGTGTGTGTGTGTGTGTGTGTGTGTGTGTGTGTGTGTGTGTGTGTGTGTGTGTGTGGTGTGTGTGTGTGTGTGTGTGTGTGTGTGTGTGTGTGTGTGTGTGTGTGTGTGTGTGTGTGTGTGTGTGTGTGTGTGTGTGTGGTGTGTGTGTGTGTCTTTCATCTCTGGATCCAAGGGAACCTGGGTAGGGCTGGTAGCACGGTCCACCAGGAGCTTACAGCGGGGTAGTAGAAACTACATGCTACATTAGATATAAAATGAGCTCATTTCCACGTTGACAACTTCCTCATTGAAGAGGCAAGCAGTGGCTAGGTGCAAGGCAGACTGGAAGAGGCTGCACAAAGACTCTCCTGGGTTGCTCATGTTGCTGTGCTGTGGTTTTATTTGTGACTACAACAGATTCCTTGTGGCTACAAAATCTCTAGAGAGTGGCTTCAAGTAAGAGAGGCAGCCTACAAAACCACTTGCGTGACCGTCCCTGTTATAAAATTTCAAAAGCTCCGTCTAAATCATTTTAGTAAAATTCAAAAAAAAAATTTCAAAATTCAACTATTAGTGTCTCAACAGGAAAATATATGTTAACTGTTATGTTATATATATGTTAATAAAATATAATAAATAATAAATAATAAATAAATAAAATAACATAAAATATATGTTAACGACATGCTGGAGCTACCTGTTAAAGCAGATAATAATAGCTTTATTATAGTGCTAGGTTACTATGTCGTTATGAATAATAGTACGCACGCAAAGGATGATAGTGAGTCAGTAGCTTGTTGGCAGAACAGTGCCTCACAGCGAATGCTCTATCGATTGTTGGATAAACAAATCACTATAGTAGGAGACACGCTGGTTGCTAGCATGTATGAAAACACGTTGCTTTTAAGAGCTGCGACTGGGTTCTAAAGCAGGGGCAATTCACCTGCTACTTGTAGGTGGGTAAAATGGGGCCATAGGGAAGAAAGGGTCATCTGACTCCTACCTGAGTCTTGTAACTTACGAAGCAACACACAACTGAGGACCAGGTAGGGAGTCAACCATCCTAGCTTGGACGTTAAAGTTGATCGTTGGTACCCACAGGGCTTGTGTTGTCCATCTTTCATTCTTGTGACAATCCGGAAGCAGCGATGGCAGAGGGCCCTGTGTGCATTCACTCAGCAAAACAGATCATAATGAGTGAAGTCAGGGTGGCCGTACGGGAAGAAGTGACTCTTGGGATGGATGAAGTAGTACTGTGTTGAAAGATGAAGAATGATTTAGGGGCAGCAATTTTCCCCTCCGGCTTTCAAATCTTGTATCCCCAAATCCATACTTCTGTGGCTATTATCTCTCATGGCATGCTTGTTTTTAGGCAGTTAGAGGACAAGCGACTGTTCTGTCACCTGGCTACTGGTGCCAGGGTCCTGCCGAGTTCACCCCTTTTTCTTCCCAGGGTGTTGGCAGAAAGTACTGTTGGGAAATGCCTTGCCTTGCAGAAAAGGCTGTTAAAAAACTCGACTTGCTTGCTGCCCATCTTCCATTTAGTAGCAATCCGTGTCTTAGTAACAATTAAAAGGCATCGGTCTCGCAGAATCGCTCAATCTGGGTTGTCCCCCACCGCTCCCTGAGTTTTAAGCTGTTTGCTTCCCGTCAACACTATTTTTGTTCAGTTGGATCCTGCTGGGGATTTTTATGCACTTTTCCTGTTTATTTTTCTTCCTGTTTCTCAAAATAGGAATTAAGAGATAAAGATGAACAATCGCACCACACTTTACGGTGACCTTCACAGAATGATTGTTAGATCTTTCAAGGCTCCCACTCCTGCAAATTCCTCGTGGCACAGTGTTATGGGGTCAATGGCCAGAGGCAGGGAGGGGCATTGAGGCTCCGGGACTACCAGAGACACCCCCCACCCTGCTTCTGATTTTTATGGCTTGTTTTCTTCACAGGAAGCATGGTTTTCCTAAGTCTTTAACCCTTGGATAATTCACTGTTTAGCTCTGTGGTCATAGGCATTTTTTTTTTTTTTTTTCTGCTTTGCCTGTGGAAAGCATTCGTGGCTCATCAATCAGGGAGGCAATTGACAGGGGTCGGGGAAGGGATGTGAGAACGAGAGGACAGAGAAGTTAGAAGCAACAGCAGATGCACCAGAGGATTGATGAGTGGGAACAGCTCATTGCTTTCACATGGACCTGGTGAGAGGGAGGCTCTTCTTCCCAGGCAGTATATGAGGCCAATTATTTGAGTTTTCAGTTATTTCTTCTCCGTAGGCTTCTCTTACGGTACTGGAGATGCCAGGGCTTCATGCCTGCTGCTCAAGCCCTCTGTCATGGATGCAGGCCCTGCCGCCATGACTCTCGAATTCAGTGTTTTACCCATAGCTCCTCTTGCAGCCCACTGTCTGGGTTCCCTGGCTCTCCAGATGGTTTGTAGCTTACCCAACTGTATTATTATCTCCTGTCGTTTCAGTTTAACATTCCACTGTCAAACCTTCTCCATTTATGATTTATACCCCACTTCTCCAAAAGAACTGAAAAAATCTAACAGAATCCCCATTTCTTTCAAGGTCTATGGCCGTCAGTCCTTGCACTTTGGGGCTTTTCTACGTCTCATGTCCTTTCCGAGTTCCTCAGCTCAGTTTCTAGTGTATTTGTTGGAGTTGTCCCTTCCACAACACCTTCAGATTGTTTTCCTTAATTAACTTTTAATGAAAGGCCTCAAGGCTAGTTCCACATGACAGTCCATCTACTTAGTGACAATCCAAGGGGCACTAAGTGTGGCTAGAGAACAATGAAAAAAAATCAGGCATGGTGTTAGCTTAAGCCTTTAATCTTATGCATAGGGAAAATGGAAGCAAGAAAGTCAGAAGTACATCCTTGGATATATATCAAATTCTTGGTCAGCCTGGGCTACAAAGATCTTGTTGCTAAAACAAACCCTTCCCTATCTCTGGAAAATAATACATAAGCATGCTGTTGGGTCTTTCTGAAAACACATAACCTTCTCTGCAGGGTGTGTCCGACAATCTGGAAATGCTGCCACGCCTCCTTCCTCTAATCTCTTGCCTGCTTGCTTCCCGTTCTCACATGCCCCCTTGAATCTCTGTATAAATTTAAACGATGATTTGACTTTACAAGCATTGGTAGGAAGGAGCCTTCCTGCTTCTGCTTCCATGTGTGTATTTGAGCTTTCAGGCTGAACTTTTTCCCTAGTATTCTGTTTTGTGTTTTGCTATTTTTCTTCCATTTTCTCCTTTTCATTCCTTTTCTCTGCCTCTTCTCCTCTCTTTCTTTTCTCCCTTTCTCTGTGCAGTGTGGGGAGTGAACTCAGAATGAGCCTTGCACGTGCTAGTGAGCACACCTTTGTGTCCACCCTGAGCGTGGGAGTTATGGTCTCATGCTGCCCTTGGCCTGGCGTGGCACTTGCTATGTACATGAGGTTGGCCTTGAGCTGGTGGCAATCCTCCTTCCCTAGCCTTCTGAGTGCTGACATGTGCCACCACGTTTGGACTTCTTTTCTTACCTACACAGCTACAACTATAGCGCTGCGATGATTCTTCTTTTCTCTCATAGCCTCAGCATCCGCCTTCAAATAAGATGGCTCAATACTTCTTAATCAAGCATCTCTTGACTCTCTCAGAGTAATCAAGCATCACTTACTATGCCGTTTGTGCTCAGTTTCATAGCAAAATTCCCCACATTTTCTTACTAGATCTCTGACCTCTGTCATCCCATTTTCTCATTTGTATTCACTGCAGAGTTGGTTTTCTCCACCTCAATAAAAACGAGACAAAACAGAACCCCAACAACTTAGCTAAGGATTAGTGCCACTGTGTGCAATGCAGTTCCATGGTTTGAAGGGCCACGGACCATTTACCCACTTAGTTTCTTTCTCCCCACAGCGTCTTCTCATCACTTTCTTGATTGTCACTCTCTCAGTTCCCTTCCCCCCTCACTGAGCAGCCCTGCCTAGCATTCTTCCTTACCTCTCTAACCTCCACGTAACACACAGCTGGCCGCCCTTCTTTGTCTTCATTTTGTCCCTATTGCCACTCACCTTCATTGTCTTCTCATCTAGTTTCACAACTCCGAGTGCCACCTGTGCACTGGTAATTCTAAAATATATTAAAAAAAATAAGTGTGTCTATGTCTGTGTGTAGGTGTGTGCACATGCACACAGGTGCCCGTGAAAGTCAGAGTGTTTGATATCCCATGAAGTGTCATCTGTCTTTGGTGCTGGGAACTGAACCTGTGGCCTCTGTGAAGCTGTATGAGCTCCTAACCAGTGAGCTATCTCACCAGCCTCCACCTCTATATACCTGGAGCAGAGCCCTTCAACTAGACTTAATACTCAAAGAGCCAATGCCCACTCAGGATCTTCTGGATATCTAAAGTACTCAAAGAGGACTCAAACTAGACTCTTAGTTCCCTTCATTTTTCTGGCCTGGCTCTCCTCTGATCTCTTAGAGCTTGTGGAAATGTCATCTTTCCAGGTGTTCAGGGTAGACTCATGCTTGAACTCCTTTTGTGTCTCCTGTCTCACCTTCAGTCAATTAACACAACCCTATATTCAAAATAAATCCAGTTTTGGCAATCTCATGACATCCCGTTTTACATAATCGTCATCTTTCCTTTCACCATAGACATGTAATTGGTTTTGCTGTGTAGACCCTCGTATACACACACCTGCATCCAAGCACCTGCATCCAAGCACTTGCACACACACACACACACACACACACACACACACACACACACACACACCTGCATACATGCTTGCTGTCTCTTCTTTTAAATGACTTCCGGAGGACATCACATCTCACTTGGCATCGTGAGCTCTGGACTCATCCTTTTGCTCCTGGCCCTGTCCAATCGCCTTATCTTCTCCATCATGGTCTTTTTTTTTCAATCTCCCTTTCCCCTTCCTGATTGTGGAATTTCTTGTTTTGTGTGTTAGAATTGGACCCAGGGTCTCATAGGCCTTTCTTACTGAGCTAAATCACCAGTCTCAACCTGCTGCTTCTCGAACATCTAAGGCACTCTTACCTTCCGAAACTTTGTGCTTTTTTTTATTTTTAAAAATTATTTTATTTATTTTATATACTGTAGCTGTCTTCAGACACACCAGAAGAGGGCATCGGACCTCATTACAGATGGTTGTGAGTCACCATGTAGTTGCTAGGATTTGAACTCAGGACCTCTGGAAGATCAATCAGTGCTCTTAACCATTAAGCCATCTCTCCAGCCTACCTTTGTGCTTTTTAATTCATTCTCAAAATGCTGCTCCTTCACAGCTCACTCATCACTTTGAGTCAATAGGCAAGCTTTGGGGCCAGACTTTTAATCTCAATAGTCAGGAGACAGGCAGAGGCAGGGGGATCTCTGTAAGTTTGAGGTCATCTTGGCCTACGTAATGAGTTCCGGGCCAGTCAGGGCTATATAGTGAGGCCTTGAATCAATCAATCAATCAATCAATCAATCAATCAATCAAACAAACAAACAAACCATATAACAAAGAAGATTTCAGCTTAAATATTCTCTTGATAGGGTTCTGTCTGCCAGTGCTTCTTGGAATGATATATATGTGGACATAAACCCTGTCCCCAGCCTTGCTCTTAACTTGGCTTTCCTTTCTCCCCTGGCACTTGCCACTCTATAACACATAATATATTTTATTATTATTAACCTTTTCCATAGCTTTGTCCTTTCTGCACATTTGATACACTGCTGCTACCTACCCCAGGGCCTGAGCAGCATTCAATAAACATTTGACGGGTGGATATGACTAATATATCCCATGATGTGTATAACAGAACGGGTGTTTGAGCGCATCCAGGCTTTTCCTGGAACTGGCCTTTCTACTGATGCAGTTACTCTGGGAGTGACTGTGGAAGCAGCCATGCATAATGTCATCCTGACCCCATGGCTACAGCTACGGGCCAGGATGGAGAGTCTCAGCCAATGCCTTTCATCCTTGGGAATTTGTTAGTCGTATGAACGGAGCCAAGCCTTTTAGCGACCCTCTGACCTATCTCTCCACAGCTGTTGCAGGCCTTGTTTTCAGCCAACTAGACCAGATGCAGAGGTATCCATCAAAAGGGAGAACAAAATGTTGACCAGACTGAAACCGAGGTGACAGATGGCAAGAGAAGCTGTACATAACTCAGTTCCCTGTTTCCAGTTGTTCCTCAGAGTCAATCAGATCCCTGCACCTCCTGATATATGGTGGAACACCAGTGCAGTGCCTGCTATTAATGTAGGTGGTTGATAAACACTAACTGAATCTGTACCAGACAGAGGTCATCCCTCATCTTTTCAGTCTTTATAAAAACCAAATCTGGTTACGTTGCAAAAAAAAAAATCAATGTTTTATGAAATTTGACATCTGACCTCATTTGGCAGCGATATAGGTCAGCGAGCCTGAAGGCAGACAGTCCAACTAACTTTTGCTCCAGCATCACTCTGGTTGGTTATTAATCCCTTTAAAACCCTGTGTGTTCAGGTACAAAATGCAAGGGCTAGATTAGCTCGCAAATGGCTTGTTTTCCAAATCTAGGTTCCATATGTTGGGTACTAAACAGAGGGATATTCTTTTCCCATTGATAAATAATTCAGGAGTTTAAACAGTAGTCCTTTTATGTGGCTGTAGCAAGTAAGCTATTTCATTTTTGCAGAAGGTTCGATTCACAAGTCTTAGCAGGAACAAGATGTGTCCCCCGCTAGACATTTGGTTGAAAACCCAAATAGCCCTGTTTCCATTTCTCCTCTGTCTGGAACCAAGTAACAGGACAGCAGCTCAGGCCATCAAACCCAGCCACCAAGACTGAATTAGGGTTTGTCATCCAAACAGGAGAGGCAGCCAAGGACCTGTTCTAGCTGCAGGTGGCTGCAGCAGCTGCTGCAATGTCATCCTGCACCTGGCATCCCTGAGTTCAGCTGAAGGTACAGTGCACCGTGGTGGCACCTGGTGCTGGTGGAAGAGGGATGCTGGGAGGGAGCCCCCGCTTCTACTCCTGGAGTGAGTCTTCTTGTGACTCCGAGATCCCCAGGTGCCTTTGCCATCAACTAACTCCCCCTGTTCTTTAATGAAAAGCTCTGCTTTGGAAACCAAATCAAACGTGCACGGGAAAATCTTTAGAGCGATTTCTCACCGGAGATGTGAGGGAGGTGAAATGAATGTAAGCAAAGGCTCCTTTTGTATCCCTGAATCTTGTTGGAAGGTCATGGTCCACCAGGTCCAGATAAGTTTTTCAAATTCAGGGCAAAAATGGAGGACTCATTTGTCTCAGCAGGGCTTCTTCTTCTTTGCCCGATCTCATAGGGACCATGTCCCTAAACACAGGTGCCTGACCTTACCTAGGTGATGACCTAGAAGAAAGTTTCCTGCAAGTGCTTCATGATGCAGCGTGTAAGTCCCATTCAGGCACTGTGTTATGACCAATCAGCCCTTCCCTGCCTGTAACCCAAAAACACCTTTGAGGAAAGTCTCCTAGCCTTTGGCCAGATTAAAGGTTCAACTTCCCTCCAGCCTGGAAGGTTCTTGGAATTCTTCTTTGTGCAAATGAAGCATCCTCATCCTAGCCCATAATATATATTTACCATGGAAATACTTACCCATTCCCCAACATCTATACAACTCTTGTTGAGCTGCCTCACGGAAGCTGATGCCAGAATCAATCTGTCTGCTGATACTTATGCCTACCAAACCCTGCCCCTTCCCCATCTGCTCCCTTTTATAAGCAGGGTCATGGAATATGACACTGCCACGGGAAGAATACAGGACTAATGGAATCAGAGTAGACCTGAGAGATGCTGCTGCCGCTGCTGCTCTCCTAATACTTCAGAAGCCACCTTCCTGCTAAGGGGAAACAACTGGTGGACATCACTCAGACAGGTCCAGAGGTGGGGCAAGCATTCCAACCTCTCTAGCACATTTACAGATTTGGTTTTATAGTTCCAACTTCCTCTAGTTAGATTTGTTTGTACTTCTCCCCCCCAACCCCAAACCTGGAACTGCTTTTTATCAGCCCAAGTGTCCAATATTATTACTTGCCTCCCAACCCACTCCTAATAATCCTATAGTAAGTGGCTTAACCCAGGTGAGGCATTTACTCTTCCTGTTTCAGAAGAAGGCTGGTGTTTTCCAGCAAGCCTCAAGGGATTTATGTTGTAGCCACACTTAGAATTCTTCTTCCACAATGTTTTGCCAACTTCACCTTATTGCTATAGTTTAAGTAGCATAGATCCGCAAAAAGCCATGAAGATTTGTGAAAGTGAGCCATTGAGATTACTGCCTATGGAGCCCAGTGGGGAAAGACCTCAATGGTGGATCCAGTCAAAGCGAGGCTGATTTCTCTCAGCAGAGAGGCTCCACCTCTGCTCCAGGAAGTACGTTGCATACTCCCATCCATTTAAAAAATGTCCATGACTCATGAGCTCTTATATGGTTGTGAGCCTAGCCTTTAACGATTGAGCCATCTCTCCAGCCCTACTCATGAGCTCTTAACGATGGCTTGTACCACAGTTTTCGCACAAGGGCATCTATACCTTTATATATGTGATTAGGTAGTTTATCAGAGTCATCATATTCTCTAAGAGGTTCATTAAGTAACCAGGGGAGGAATAACTCTCCTTCTAATAGGCGATCCATGCTACATACAATAGATTTGAAGTAATTCTTATCTGCCATATGCTGTTCTTAGTATTACTATATAGAGAAAAACAGAGGTTCTTGTCCATAAAATGCTTACATGTTATTAAGGTGGTAATTTTTGATGTTAGAGACTGGGGTGATTTGAACAAGAGGCCACCATAAGTGTCAGTCATTTGAATACTTGGTCCATAGTTGTTGGAACTGTTTGGGAAGTATTAGGAGGTGTGGCCTTGCGAGGAGATGAGTCACTGGAGGTCAGTTTTGAGTTTTCAAAACTATTTTGCCATTCCAAGTGTGTTCTCTCTGCTTCCTGTTTATGTTTTGAGATGTGAGCTCTCCGCTGTTTCAGATGCCATGCCTTTATTCCACCATCATGGACTCCAAGCCCTGAAACCCTAATCCCAAATTAAATGCTTTCTTCTTTTATTAGCCCCGGTGTTTTGTCACAGAATCAGAAAAATAACTAAGACAGAAACATTTTACCAGAACTTTAAAAATAATGCAACCAACTTCATATATTCTCAACGTTCATCTGCTATTTTAACACAGCAAGTAAAATAATAGAAAAATTGTAATTATAGTTTGTGATTGTTATGAAAGAAAATGAAGCCTGGGTGTATAATGGGGATTGAAGGGGCTGGAAGGTGGTGATATAGGGAACAGCTTTGCCTTCAAAGATGGAGGGAGGCTCCTTCAAGGAGGTGACCTGGGGTGAAGTCAGTCATGTGAAGGATAGATAGTTCCTGAGAAGATTGTCTCATGATCAAGGAAGGAGTCCAAAGCAAGAACAGAGTTGGAACATTTGTAGAACTAGAGACTAGCATGACTACAGCATGGTGAGGGAGACACACAGTGCAGAGCAGACTTGCCCAGTTTTACAAACTGAAGAACATGCTTCTCCTATTTATTTTAAACCTTATGTCTTGTTAGCTGTGATATTCCTTTCAGTACCATGAACTACTTTTTTCTTTTCTCCCACTCAATTATTTGGCTGAAGGAACTGGGGACCTGAATTCATAAGTCATTGAATTTTAGGTAAGTTCAGGGAAGTGAAATGATGTCTATGAACTACGTTCTTCTCAGTCATCAAGACAAACTAATACATTTACTAGTGTCTGCTCGCCCACCAGCCACCAACAGGAGAACCTTTTGGTTTTATATTGGATTTGGATTTGTCCTGAGTGGGGTTGGTTCAACAACTTCAGCTCTTCTTTTCAGGTTAACAAACATCTGCTAGGTGCATTAAAATCCATATCACACCTAACTGTGAAAATACCTTAGAAATACTTTTCTTTTACATTTTTCATTATTGTAACTAAGTAAGGAATACAATTTAGAACTTATAGGTTCTTAGTAATGAGTTATACTGAGAGATGAACTAATGAACAAATCATCAAGCTAGCAGTATGAACTGCGTGCTGTGAGTTTTATAGTGTGTGAGCACTGACCTATGACTGTACTGATTGAAGGCTCATCCTGGAAAAAGCGAACCTCAGTTGAGAAGGTGACTCCACCAGAATGGACTGTAGACAAATCTGTGGGGAATTTTCTTGACTAATGAATGCTAGGGGAGGGCCACTCCTGGGCAGGTAGTCCTGGGAGGTATAAGAATGGTAGTTGTGGACTCTCCTACCACAGAGTCAGGGCTGTCTCTGCCTCTGTTGTCTGCCATAGGATCCCCTTCCCTGAGTTGGACTGCCTGGTCAGGCATCAGAGGGAGACCATGCACTTAGTTCTGCAAACAGTTGATGTTCCAGAGGGACTCCTTTGTCTCTGAGGAGAAGGGGAGAGGGTAATGGAGGGAGGGATTTGTAAGGGTGGGACTGGGAAGAGAGGAGAGATGGGGGCTGTGATAAGGATGTAAGGTGAATGAATAAATAAATTATTGGAAAAATGGTAGCTCGATGGGAACAAGCCAATAAGCAGCATTTCTTCATGGTCTCCACTTGAGTTCCTGTCTCTATGTTCCTGCCCTACTTGAATTCCTGTCTTGGCTTTATCCAGTGATGGACTGATTAGAATGTGTAAGCTAAATGAAACCTCTCCTCTCTCAGATTTGCTTTTGACAGTGTCTTGTCACAGCAACAGAGTAAACAACTCACATAGTTTCCATGAATTAATGTAGACAATTAGGTAAATTTGAATACCTGGTCACATCTATAAATTATATTCAGGAAGACAATCACTATTCCTAATTTCCGTTCTCCTTACTCCTGCTTCAGTTCATTCCTCTGAACATTCTTCCTTAGTGTCTACCATCAGCCACAGGAAGCGTCTCATCTCCTCTGTTTATAAATTGCATTTTCTAGGAGCTGAGAAGATGGGTCTGTAATTAAGAATGTTTGGTGCTCTCACAGAGGACCAGAGTTTAATTCCCAAAACCCATGTCAGGCAGCTTTTAATTGCTCATCATTCCAGCTTCAGGTGACTCAGTGTCTTCTACTGATCTCTGCAGACACCTGTACACACATGCAAATAGATCCCCTATAATTTCTAAAAAAGAAAAAAAAAAGAATAGGATTTTCTGAAGTTGATACAATGGGGAATCATATAGTATGGGCTCTTTTCAGTCTGGCTTATTTCTCTGAATTTTTTTCTTGTATTTGTTTTGAGATTAATCTACGTTGCTTATCTGTATAGATGGTTTATTTTGTTGATGTTTGAACAGCATTTTACAAATCTTTTATCTATTCTGGGTAACTATGTTAGAGTTTATTGGCTGCTTTATATGGTTTAGCATATATATCTCACCATACTTACACTATCAATAGGACAAAATGGCAGTCTACAGATTAGAAGACAATCTTTACCTACCCTACATCTGACAGAAGGCTGTCCAAAATTTATAAACAACTCAAGAAGTTAGACACAACACCCAAATAACTCAATGGAAAGATGGGGTTCAGAGCTAGACAAAGAATTCTCAGTAGAGGAATCTCAAATGGCCGAGAGGCACTTAAATGCTCAACATCCTCGGTCATAAGGGAAATGCAAATCGGAACATCTCTGAGACTCCATCTTGCATCCATCAGTATGGCTAAGATCAAAAACCCAAGTGATAGCACATGATGGCGAGGAGGTAGAGTAAGGGAGCACTCTTAAATTGCTGGTGGGAGTGAAAATTTGTACAACCACTTCGGAAATCAGTTTGGTGGTTTCTCAGAAAACTGGGAATAGTTCTACATCAGGACCCAACTATACTACTCCTGGGGACATACCCTAAAGATGCTCCACCATTCAACAAAGACGCTTGCATAGCTATGTTCATAGCAGCTATATTCATAATAGCCAGAGACTGGAAACAACCTCGATGTCCCTCAACAGAAGAATGGATAGGGAAAATGTGGTACATCTACACAATGGAGTACTATTCAGCTATTGAAAACAAAGACATCATGAATGTTGCAGGCCAATGGATAGAACTTGAGAGTACCATCCTGCGTGAGGTACAAGAAGAAGATACATACTATGTACTCACTTATAGGTGGATATTAGTCATAAAATATAGAGTACCCATGCTACACTCCATAGACCCAAAGAAGCTAAAGAAGGAAGGCACAAATGAGGATGCTTGAATCTCACTTAGAAGAGGGAATAAAGTAGTTACAGGAGGCAGAGAGAAGGAGGGTACTTGGAAGACAGTATGGGGAGGGGGAATGAGGGCATTCAGAATCGGGTGTGGGGAGGGTCAGAAGAAATGGCCAGATGGCCATAAAAATGAATAGAAATTTGCAACTGATAGGGGGTGGAGTGGGGAGGTAGGGGGCATCTCCAGGACCTGACAGAGACCTGGGATAAGGGAGGCACTGAAGGATCAATGGGGGTGTCCTTAGCTGTGACTCATAGCACTAAGGATATGGAACCTGAAGGGGCCATCTCCTATAGTCAGACAGGAACCTCAGTGGAACAATAGGGACAGAAATCCACCCACAAAACTTTCAACCCAAAATCTATCCTGTTTACAAGTAATGTAGGCACAGGTGATGGAGCAGAGACTGAGGGAATGGCCCACCAATAACCAGCCCAACTTAGACCCATCCATGGGCAAGCACCAGGCCCTAACACTACAAATGATACTCCATTATGCTTGCACATAGGAGTCTGGCAAGGCTGTCCTCTGAGAGTTTTCAACAGCAGCTGATTCAGACAGACACAGCCAAACAGTGGAGAGGAAGCTTGGGGTCCCTTATGGAAGAATAGGAGGAAGGATTGAGGGCCCAGAGGGATGGAAACTCCACAGGAAGACCAACAGAGTCAATGAACCTGGACCCTTGGGACTCTTAGAGACAGAACCACCAACCAAAGAACATACACAGGCTGGATCTAGGCCTCCCCCACATACATAACAATAGATGTGCATCTTGACCTTCATGAGGGTCCTGAACAACTGGAGTAGGGACTATCCCAAAAGCTGTTGCCTATATTTGGGATATGTTCTTCTAGCTGGGCTGCCTTGTCTGCCTCAGAGGGAGAGGATGGGTCTATCCCCACAGAGACATGAAGGGCCTGGGTGGGGAGATACCGAGGTGACAGACTCAGAAGAGAAAGGGAGAGGGGTATGGAGGGAAAGACTGTGAGAGGGGGTAACCTCAAGGGGGTAGTGAGGCAGGATGGATAGTGCATAAGATAACAAAACAGAAAACCACCACACTTCATTTTCAAAGTTATTAGTCTATTTCATATTCTTTTAGCAGTGTGTAAAACAATAAGCTATTCCACATCCTTGCCAATATTTGGCAGGTTCAGTCTTTTTATAGCCATTTTAATAGCAGCAATAATGGTATCATTGTGGTTTTAATTAGCATTTTCCTAATGACTAATGATGTTGGACATTTCTCATTGGAAATTTTCTTTGTAAAATTCTTCTCTAAATAATCTGTCCATTTAGAAAATAGGGTTATTTATTTCATTAGTCTTAACTTCGGAGAGGTTTTTACTTAGTCTGGATACAGATTAGCAATGTGACCAGCATCTTTAAACATTTAATGTTTGCCACTTTTCTCTCAATAACAGTGTGCTTTTAAACCTATAACTTCATTTTCATGAGGTCTATTTTATGAAATTGGTTTTACTTATGCAACTATTTGTGATGTGTACCCAGGAAGTCACTGATGGAATTCAAAGCCATAGGGAGTTTTTGCTGTTGTTTTTGTTTTCCTGAAAGTTTGATAGTTTTAGGTTTTATATTTAGGTATGTGTTCCATTTGGATGTAACTTTTTTTTTAGTGTATTTTTTCTATTTGGTCTGTGGATATCCAATTCTTACACCACTGGTTAGAAAGACTCTCTTTTTCTATGAATTACCCGTTCTCCTATGTCAAAAATCAATTGCTCAGAACCACATCTTCTGAATTCTGGACTCTCCTCTGCTGTGTTTTCTATTGATTTATCTTCCTACTACGCTCACAGTTTTGAGTTTTGTAACTATAATTTGTTTGGAAGTCAAGTGGTGTCAGGTCCACTTTGCTACTCGCCCAAGGTTTTAATTTTTTATTGCAGTCCCTTGGTCTTTTGCGTTTCCACGAGAGTCAGCTTGTCAGTTTTTAAATAAGTAAAGTAAACTAACATTAAAAAATTCTGCTAGTATCTTGACAGAGTAAATATAATTCATACATCAATTCAGAGAGAATTAACCATTGAACATATTACAGTTTCAGTTACTTACCTCTTCATTCATTTTTCTTGGTGGTATTTTATATTTTCCAGGGTACAATTTTGAATATTTTTTTAACCAGGTTTATTCTTAAAGATTTGACAGCCTTGCACATAGTGCTATGCACCTCACTTTCCTGTTGTGTACACACAGCACAGTGAAATGGGGTTTCCATCATGAGCATACAGACTGCAACCTTCCAGAGCTGTGCAGTGTTCTCAGGGATGACCATTTCCCACTAAGGAAGATTCCCCGGATGTGCCAAGACGGTCTATTAGGAACAGCATTTTGGTATTATGACCAGCATTTGGTATTGGACTTCTGGTATTATGAGAACTAGTTCTCAGGGAGGATGCTTTCAGATCAGTTGCTGCTTAAATCTTTGAAGTCTGCGAAAGACTATGCAATCTGTAATTTGAATCCTAAGTTTATTGAATTCTCTCAGAGACAAGAATACTGACTATTTTGGGAAATACTCCACTTGTATTGGAGAAGAATCTGTTCTGTAAGGTTTCTATTGCTGTGGTAAAACCCCATAACCAAAGCATTTTGGGGAGGAAAGATTCATTTCAACTTATAACTCTTAGGTCACATCCTAACCTTGAGGGAAAGTCAAGGCAGAAACCTAGAGGCAAGACTTCAAGCAGCGGTCACAGAGGAAGGCAGCTGTCTGTCTAGCCTGCTCTTCGTGGCTTGTTCAGCCTGCCTTCTTAGATCACCTAGGACTGCCTGCCTGTCCAGGGGTGGCACTGTCCACAATGAAGTGGGTTCCCCTATAATTATTAATCAAGGCCATACCCCACAGACTTGCGCACCCAGGCCAATTTTATGGAAGCATTTTCTTGGGCGAGTCTCTCTCTTCCCAAATGGCTCTTGCTTCTATGGACTTGACACTAAACTACCCAGCATTGAGTGTATTCAGAAGCTGTTACTGAGTTAGCATGTTTCAAATTCAAGTCTTTTTATCTCTACTAACTTTTTAAAAAACTTACGTGTATGCATGTGACTGTGTTGGGGTATGTCCATGTGAGTGCAGGTGGCGGTGGAGGCCAAGAGAGGGTATCAGGGCACTGGAGCTGGAGTTCAAGTGGTTGGTTGTGGGCCATCTGAGCTGGCCGAAGTTGAGTCCTTTCCAAGAGCAGCAAACACTCTTAACAGCTGAGACATCTCTCTAGCCCCCTTTACCAAGTTCTTGTATGTTTTCCTAGTATTTATTGAGAGAGGAATGTTAAAACCTTGAACTCTTATGGTTTTATTAGCCTTTTCAGTTCTGCTATGGAGTATAATAAAAACACTAGGGTTGATACCCCAACTTGATGAATTGGTTCTTTATTAATTTAAAACGATCCCTTTTGTGTATGATACTATTTGTTGCCCTGAAACTTCCCAGTAATCGATATATATTTTTTATAACTATATTTTTTAATCTGGTTGTATTCTTTTTTAGTTGAAGGTGATTCTTTTAAATAGTATATTGTTAGATCCTGTATGTAAAATACAATTCGGCGGTATCTGCTTTTAAATTTTGTGCTTGTGTTATTTATGTTTAGCGTGATTTTTGATGAGATTAGGTTTAATCTGCCAATTTTTATTATTTTATTTCTGTTTCTTATATGATTTTTGTCCCTCCTTCTGTTTCTATGTCATCCTTTTGTATTAATTCAGTTGGCAGTATTTTATTTCAGCACCTCTCTTGTTGGTAAATTGGTTCTAACTCTGCTATCTGATTTTCATGTCCACTTTGTTATCTTCATCCTAAGCTTATTTTAGTGTTTATTTAAGTCATGTTTGTATCAGTGACCTCTCTGTTGCTGTAAAATATAAAACATTATCCTCAAGAAAACTTGTAGAAAAAAAATTTACTTTGTCTTGTGGTTCCAGAGAGATAGAAGTGCATCCAGGCGGGAGGTTTGGTGGTAAGCAGCAGGCAAGAGCAAGACGCTGAGCGTTCTTTGCCTTTACCATGAGCATGGAGCAGAAAGAGCAGACTTCACTGACAGAGGGTTTTTATTTATTTTTTAAAAAAGATTTATTTATATATAAGTACCCTGTAGCTGTCTTCAGACACACCAGAAGAGGACATCAGATCCCACTACAGATGGTTGTGAGCCACCATGTGGTTGCTGGGATTTGAACTCTGGACCTCTGGAAGAGCAACCAGTGCTCTTAACCACTGAGCCATCTCTCCAGCCTGGCTTCTTGCTCTTAAAGCTCATCTCTAGTTCCACCTTTCTTCCCACAAGGTCACACCCCCAAAACCTCCCCACATAGTACCACCAATTGGCTACCAAGTGTTTGAAATATGTGAGCTACAGGGGCCTTTTCATCCAAAGCACCACCATGTTATAACAATTAACATCACGTTATTCGAACAATGGTATCCTCCTGTTTCTTCTCTTGACCTTTGGAATCTCTTGGTAGATTTAACTGTTAATGTATTGTAAACCCCGCATACATTGAAAACTATTTTTTGGTTAAAATCTAATAGCCTTTAATGAGGCTTGAAAAAAATGAAAGCCTTTCTGTATTTACCCATGCTGTTCCTAGTTCTCCAGTTTAGAGTTTTCAAAAGTTCGGTTGTCTCTTTTGATGCCGTTTTTTAGTGGGGATACAGTTTCAAACCTCGGCAACAATGTTTCTTTCTGTTGCTAAGGCTGCTTTATCTTGTCTTCTTGTCAACGAAACTGAGACTCCCTGGCTATAATGAAAGTTGTTAGTCATCTGCAATTCAGCAACACGGAAGCAGTAAAGGGCTCTCAGCCCTCGTCCCCTGAGACATCAGCGAGCTCTTCACAATTTGCTCCATCTTTCCCTCCATTGGCACCTGTGCCAGGCAGTATACCTGGAATATCTGTCCTCTGTCCTCCCAGCATTCGAATATTAAAACCTGCGAGTGATGTTGACAAGACAATTCAGACAACTCGCCACCGTCTTAGCCCTTGGCGTGACTATGGCCTGCTAGGATTGCCAAGGCCTCAGCAAACAACTTCTGGCATTGGCTGTTTGAGCCGCAGGTGCCACGGACAGATAGTGCAACAGATGACCATCATGAGCCTGGCTCGCACAGCCCAGATTTGGGAGAGGAGGCACAGTTATTCCCTACCCTCAGCATTGGCCTGGATACAGAATGGGACGCTCCTAACTAAAGCTGGCTTAAGTGGGCCAGGTGCCTGGTGCCAGCATGTTCACGTTTGCCAGATGTCTTTTCTCTGCCAGCAGTGCCAGGAAAGCCTGTTCTGACCTTGCGAAATACATGGAGGTGTGTGGACATGGTGAGGGGCTGGCGGGTGACTCACCCAGACTGGCACAGAAGGAACATGGGTGTAGGTCAGGGAGTCTTCTGCCCGTTCTTTGTGTCCTATGAAAGTCGCATGTTTTTCAGACTCTGGCTGATGTCTGTATTCCTACAGTTTCCTCAGGAGCTCATAAGGCCAGTTAAATACCGGCTAATGGGGAGTTTTGCTGAAGCTGAGGAAGGGGCTGCATCAAGTTTAATTAACACTTAACCAACTGGCATGGGCATGGGGCTGGGGCTGAGAGTGATTCAAAACATGGTCCATGTCCTGGTATTCTTCAAATCTGATAGAAACATGGGTCATAATAACAAAAGATGATCAAGCAATGAAAGGCAGTGATTTAAAGGGACTTAATAAAGCAGCACGCTCATTCCAAATGAAGATGCGTGTAAAGATTTCATGGAGATCAGTGCAAATAAAGACCGGCGAGCCGCAGAAAACATCTATTCTGATTTTTAAATGGGTTAAGATCTCAGTCATATCAGTTTGTACAGAAACAGTGAGGCAGTTTGAAGGAGGCGACATGATGTGCTTAGGACCAGAAATCAAGCTCCTGGGGCAGAAGGAGGCTGAAGAGGAGGATGAGTATCACTGGAACGGTTTCGATAACAGAGGGTTTGTCGTGGAACCAGAGTAGTAGACAACGCAGGGGTCTTTAATCTGTCATTTCTTGCCTCGTCTTACCTTCATCAACAGGTTATTTTATTCTCTCTAAATCTCGCTTTTGTTTTCTGCAAATAGGAAGAATGATGTGATTAGATCTCATCAAAGGGTTTTTACAGGATTAAATGATTTAACACACAGTAATGAGCCATGAATGAACGCACAGCACTCAACCACACAGCACCACCTATTAGACAGTAAGTATGTTGTAAATATTACCGTATTTTCACGGTGGTATCAGTGGGAGCAGGCCTGGGAGGGACTGTATTCTTCAGACCCATAGTCTTCCAGGCTTTGTCCTATCCTCTATTCACACACTGTATCTGATGCTGAAAATGTTATCCAATTAGCTCACACGATTGCTTTCCGTTTCGTGCTCCCTTTACGGTCTTGATTTGTATCATATACACAGAAAGCCAGGACCAGTGGATGAGACCAATTAGGGCCTGACTGGACAGATTTGAACTCACTTTATTGTAATTTGCTCTCTTCCATTTGATCGTGAGTAAACTGAGCTATTCTGTTCAGGGTTCCTCATGCAGGCACCCACCAGTGTCTGACCACCAGCTGGAGGGGCAGCAGGGAGAGCCTGGCATTTGCTGGTGAAACTGCTGTGTACGGCCCACATGGTTCTGGAAGCTGGCCCACCTCTCGCCTGGGCCAAGCACTCTTTGGCCAGGTTTCAGGTCAGCAGAAAGAGATTCATTTTTTGCTGCGTATTTGAAGAAAGCAGAAGAATCACAGAGCTTTAATGAGCGTATTTAATTGGGGCTTTTTCTCAAGAGAGAATTCGTCCTCTTGACATCTGTCATAGATGAAGGGAGATGAGAATCATAATGGCCCAAGCACAGCAGGGCCCCATTTCAGCCACATCAGACTTAGCTGTGGGGAAGCAGTAGGTTGTCAGGAAGAGATCCTTCCAGGAGAGTGGTTGCTTGAGAAAGAGAGAAACCTTCTGTCTCTATGTGAAGCCTGTGACTAGGAACCTTTATCCTTGGAGCAAAAGTGTGTTAGTTGTGTTTGAAGTTTTCCAAGCGACTATGCCTTTGCTGCGACTTGCACATCACTACTTTGCGTACCTGGCTGGCACGGTCTCTCTCACTGAGTTCCCTCAACACTAGCTGAAAATTTTGCCTTTAATACCCACAGACTTAATGGACCTCAGTGAACTATCCAATCTCAGTATCTGCGCTGTCCTTAAGATTCATCAAATGCTCACTGTGGGTAAGGAGTGGGTTGAGAATATATTAACTAACGTTTTGAAACGTGGGAAGGAGGGCAGGTTTTGGATGCGTGTGTTTCTCAAACGTTCTAGACCTTTAAGCTATCCCCCAAATCAAGAGGCTTAATGCAGAGGTCATGGGCTCCTTGTGTCTTGGAGGCGTTCATCCATGCTGGATGATCCTTAACGCTTATTGAGGTTGTAAGAGAGTGTGAATCCGTATGCTGGGGAAAAACGAGTACAAGAGATCCGTCTTGCATTCTTTTTTTTTCACTCATTCGAAACTGCTGAAGTCGGCTATTTAAGACGTGGCCTAGGAGGGAAAAATAACTCAAGCCTATCAGAAAACCTGTCAAGGAACATGGGCCATTACGAGGGTTAGCCATGCAGTCACATGACTGTTACCTTTTAATGACTGTAAATCAATAAAATTAATGCAGCGAGTTCGAGCCCAGTTTCTTTCCAACGCAGGAAGGGTGCAATTTATCATACACGTGGCCTGTTCGATGGCTGGGTCTCCCGCAGCTCCAGTCAACCATTGATTTTTGCTACTTTGCAATGCAAACCTTTGTTCCCTCATTCCTTTTGCAACACATTTCCCCCACAAGTGCTGCAGCTAAAGGAAAGACCATGGCTACTGATTCCCAGCATAGGTCGTGATGTTGCACCAGGAACCATAGATGCTGCTCTGTCGTTCGCTGTCAGCCTGTTAAGTGGACATGCAGCAAGCCATTTTCTCACCTTCAGATGTTACGGATAAAGCTTTTAATGTTAGTATTCCTTGGGTTTTGTGATTTCAAGCGAGCTCAGGGTTTGAATGCATAAGTGTGTAGGGGAGAATTATTCAGGCCTTGCCTGGACGATGATGATGGGATATCACATAATCCCAACATGAACATTTGGTATTTTATTATGGCGGCTCCATTCTTAGCATCCTAGGTCCTATTGCCTGGGGGAACAGATGGGAAAATTGCTCACCCTTCCAAGGTCACTGGGAGACTGCAGCAGAGGTAAGTTGGCAAGGGATGTAGAGCACACCCACCCCCACAGGGTCCTTTTCTGTCCTCTTGGGCTCCTTCTCTGAGCTCCACACCACAGAGGCTGGGCTTTGAAGCTAGGCAGGTTCTGGCCTGTGTGAGAATGAGGTGGCAAGAAGGAAACTACACATCCTTGGGTGTACACTGTGCTGAGTTGGAGCTGGGTGCAGACTGGGCTGAGTTGGTGGTTAATTAGGGATGATTTCTGCCACGTGAGGCTCTGTGACACGCTTTTTCGCAGCGAGACTTGTAGCAAAGGCCACAGCTTAAGGGCAGGGGCATACCTGAAGTGCCAATGGAATATCCAAGCATAGGTTTTGGGGTTTTTGTTGTTGCTAGTTTTTATTCCTCTCTCATTCATTACATCCCGAACACCCCAAGTACAGTTTCCTCTCCTCCATTCCTCCAAGTTCCCCCACCCCCAACCCCTTCTTTTCTGGATCAACTTTTCTGTTTCCCTTAAAAAAACAAAAACAAAGACACAAACAGGCCTCCCAGGAATATTTACTAAACATGACCTAACAAGACACAATAAGAATAAATCTGGGCGCACATGCTCATATCGTGACATGGTAACACAGCAGAGACAAGAGTCAGAGACACTCCCCACTCCCATTGTGGGGTGTTCCACAGGAACACCAAGCTACAGGACCATAGGGTATATGCAGTGGACCTAGCTCAGAGCCACACAGGGTCTGGGTTTGTCAGTTCAATTTCTGTGAGGCCCTAGGAGCCCTGCTTAGTCGATGCTGTGGCCCGTGTTCCCATGGTGTCCTTGACCCCTCTGGCTCCTACAATCCTTCCTGCCCCTCTTCTGAGGCTTCCCCCGGGTCAGTCTTGTGTTGGGTTCTGGGTGTCCTCACCTGCTCTCATGCTGGCTTGACCCTCTTTTAAGGACGTTTGGACTGGGCCCTGGCGTATGAGTGCAGTAGAACATCATTAAGAATCAGCAGAGCATCAGTAGGCATCATTTCATTGACTCTTTTGTCAGTTGTGTTTAGTTCTCTTCTACGTCTCTGCATGTCCGGCTTCTGCTTCCTGGCCATCCAGGCAGTGTCAGGCATGGGACCCCTCTCAAGGCATGTGCCACAAGTTGGACCAGTCATGGGACGGCCACTTCTACAAGTTCTGCTCTACCATTGCTCCACCATGTTTTACAGGCAGAACAGATTGTAGGTTGAAGGCTTTGTGGCTGGGAGTGGCCACACTACTGCTAGGAGTCTTGCCTGGTTAAGGCTCTGTAAGCCCCATTACTAGGAGACTTTGCTCAGGTCGCTTGCATAGATCCAAGGGACTTTGCACTACACTAGGTTCCTACATTGGACCCCAAATTTACCAAAGTTCCAATCACCTCTCCCAGTATGACATCTAGTCATTTCCAGTTTCTGACTATTAGGAATAAAACTTTAAGGAATATGGGTAGCAAGTGTCTTTGTGGTAGGGTGGAGCCTACCTTGGGTATATACCCAGGAGTCGTACAGCTGGGTCTTGAGGTAGATCTAGTTCCAATTTTCTGAGAAACCTCCATATTGATTTCCAAAATGGCTACACAGCTTTTCACTCCCACCAGCAAATGGAGGGGTGTTCGCCTTGCTCCACATCCTCACCAGCATGAGCTGTCACACTGTCAGTTGAGGTTTGATCTTGGCTATCTCTGACAGGTGTAAGAATCTCTGAGTTGTTTTGATTTACATTTCCTTGATGGCTAAAGATGTCAAACATTTCCTTAACTGTTTCTCAGCTATTTGAGTCTCCTCTGTTGAGAAGTTTCTGTTTAGACCTGTATCCATTTTTTTTTTAAAAAATTGGATTATTTGGCTTGTTGATGTCTAGTTTCTTGAGTTCTTTATATATTTTGGATATTAGCCCTCTGTCAGATGTGGGGTTGGAGAAAAATCTTTTTCCACTCAGTAGTCTGCTGTTTTGTTCTATTGACAGCGTTCTTTGCCTTACAGAAGATTTCAGTTTCAGGAGGTCCAATTTATTGATTGTTGCTCTTAGTACCTGTGCTATTGGTGTTCTGTCCAGGAAGTTGTGTCTTGTGCCGATGATTTTAAGTTTATTCTCAAGACTTTCTCTTTTATTGGGTTCAGTGTACCTGATTTTACGTTGAGATCTTTGATCCAATTGGACTTACGTTTTGTGCAGGGTGGTATGGATCAATTTGCACTCTTCTCCATGCTGGCATCCAGTTAGATCAGTACCATTTGTTGAAGATGCTTTCTTTTTTCCATTCTGTATTTGTGGCTTCTTTATCAAAAGCCAGGTATCCATAGTTGTGTGGATTTATGTCTGGGTCTTCAATTTGATTCTACTGATCAGCTAGTCTTTATGACTGTACCATACACATGGAATTTTAAAGAACTTTTTTTTTTTGAAAGAGAAAGAAGAGGTTTGAACATGTGTCCCATGGAATGTTATATGATGAGAAATGGTGGAACTCTAGGCCCTGTATGAGAAAAATGCTTCCCTAAAGCGCTTCAAGTATGATGAGCCTATACAATTGTCCCCTCTTGGAAGCCAAGTAGTACTGAGAAGAGCCTCGTGGTGATCTTCTTATCCATTTAATCACATGGCAACCTGAAAGTGCAAGCCTGGTAGGCCAGAGGCAAACAGATTAGAAGCTGTATTAAGGAACAAGGCAGCTGAGGCTGAACTAGGTACCATGTGATGCTCAAGAGGCACTGGGACAAGGGACCACCGTCAGGAATGTATAGGTTCACCTGACATCTGTGGAGGGATCCTGATGTGGCAGAGATGGTTGTGTATGGATGGAAGTGGGTTCCTGTATTTCATATTTAGAGTGTACAAAAGCCTTAGAAATACGGGTCACTAAAAATATGAACCATGCAAATATTTTGTGCATGGTGATATAGGCCTAATGAAGTAGGTAGATTGAGAATTTGGTGCAAGTCTGGACTACACAGTGAGGCCTAGACCTGACTGGGCTACATAGCGAGTTTTTGCATTAAAATATAAGAAGCAGTCAAGCAAGCAAACCAACACTTACACACACACACACACACACACACACACACACACACACACACACACACATACACACACACTCCACCACATAACTCCTGCCTACTTCCTCCCCAGTTTTCTCATGCTTCTTCTTGAGTCCATCTCTGCAAACCCGTTCTTGGTGGTCATTGATTGTTAAATATGTAATTAAGTGGACAGGCAGAGGAAAAGTGCATATGACTTTCTGTCAATTCTAAACCTTTTGGTTTATGAACGCCTTGCTTTGAAACACCGTAAAATGGTATTTTGTCAGCATCTTCTTATTACACATCCCTCTAACAGGTACTGCAAAACTGAGTCACTGAGAGAGGGACCCTGGGCCGGAGGAGCTAACGACGCTGGAAAGGGGAGAGAAGACGTATTTACAGCTGCTGCCGTAAAGGCTGTCTGTGGTAAGTAGCTTCAGGGGTAGAAAGCATTTAGGGATTGAGACATAAGGAAGCATATCGTGCAGGTGCCGGCAAAGCTGGTTTGATGGAAGATCTGACATCTTCATAGGCAGAACCATCCAGGTAGTGTGATTTCATTGCAACAAAGGTTTTTAAATTTGCATTATGGCTATGCAAATCTCTAACAGTAGCAGAATATTTCTGTAGTGGTATTTGCTTAATAAACCCAAAAGATACAGTGAACGTTTTGTAGCCTGGTTATGTGTCAAGCATCATATTGTGAAAATGTCTCAAATCTTTGACCTCACATCCAACTGTACGAGAGACTTTTTTCTTTTTCTTTTTCTTTTTTTTTTCAATTAAAAATGGGTATTTTATTAACTTTGAAAAGCTAGGTATAATCTGAAAAAATGGCTCAGCGGCTAAAAGCACCTGCTGCTTTTGCAGAGGACCCTGGCTTGGTTCCCAGCACCCACATCAGACCCCTCACCACTACCTGTGTAATTCTAGCTCCTGGAGACCAAACACCCTCTTTTGTAGTCCATAGGCAACTACATGCACATATACCATATACATACACATAAATAAATAAAATGTGTATTAAAAGTACAAATAGAAACAGGCACTCTGTGTAGAGCCCTGGATTTGATTCCCCAGCACTGAGAATAAGTAATCAAAAACTCAGAAATGAGGCATGGACCCTTGAAGTACATTTACCATGCCGTCACTGCTTTCTACCCTTTGAAGGACACTACTCTTTTTTATCTAAATTGGATATTTTTTATTTACATTTCAAATGGTATTCCCTTTCCAGGTTTCCTGACCATAAATCCCCTGTCCCATCCCCCTCTGACTTCTTCTATGAGGGTGTTCCCCCTCCCCCAACCATCTACCCCTTCCTGTTTCCCCACCCTGACATTCCCCTAAACAGGGGCAACCAGCCTTGGCAACACCAATGGCTTCTCCTTCCATTGGTGCCCAACAAGGCCATCCTCTGCTACATATGCTGCTGGAGCCATGGGTCACTCCATGAATAGTCTTTCGGGAGTGGTTTAGTCCCTGGGAGCTCTTGTTGGTTGGCATTGTTGTTCTTATGAGGTTGCAAGTTGCTTCAGCTTTTTCAATCCTTTCTCCAATTCCTCCAACGGGGACTCCGTGAGAGACTTTTTTCTTTGCCACTCCATATACAGTTGTTGAGTTTGAGGGCCCCCAGTAAGTGTCACCTTTACTGTTCATTTTCATTTTGAACCAAGAGGAGAATGAACTTCGAGAGTCTACATTGGAAGCCAACACTTTTATTACCAATGCAGCTATCAGATGCATTATATGTCAGTACAGCACAGTTTCTACTTATGAGCTAACAAGCTTACTCACATTGAGTCCCAGAAGTGCAAATGTTTAACCGCATTGTGCTCTGTTGAAAGAGGCTGCATCTCTAAATCGAGGACACGGATGGAGCAGAACGCAATCTTCATGCAGAAAGGTTTCAAAATGACAGAGGCGAGACGAAAGACCAGCATGATTCAAGTTCATGTCTTAGTCTTTGCTGGCCACATAGTCTTTTCTCCTTCACAAGGAATGAATAAAGTGTGGTAGAAGAGAGCTTCTGTGGGAGCAGGAGTTCCTCCTCTTGGGGGATGGAGTAGAAGATAATCTCACTCTCCTGTTCCCACAACAGCAGCCCTCAGAACCAAGCTGGAGCCACCACAGCAGATACATTTGTTTTCTTCTCAGATGAAAGAATCATTGGATGCTGCATAAAAGCAACAGAACCCCTTTCCCAAGGGCCCCAAACTCAAACCACAGAAATGGGCTCCTTTGTTCTTGCCATTCCTCTTTGAAGGGCTTTCTCCATTTCTCTGTCTCTACATCTTGACCTCTGGATTCCCTTCATCATTAAAATAATCAGTTGATGAGAAGTGTCAGGGAGATATGACATCTTTTGGGGGTGATGGTACCAAAAGTGTGTCTTTTAAATTTGGGGTTTCTGGATTATAAAATGTTATATTGTGGATATAGGTCTTCTGTCCATTTGTGTGTTTATAGAGATGGCCATACCATCTGTGCCTGATGCCCACAGAGGGCAGAAGAGGGCGTCAGAGTCCTTGGAAGTGCAGCTACAGATAGGTGCAAGCTACCATATTTGGGCCAAAGTTTGAGATGGGTTCTCTGTAAGAGTAACAGGTGCCATCTCTCCGTGCCCAGAAATGAGTCATTTCAATCTGCTATTGTCTTAGAAACTGTGGCTAGTTTATCATTCAATCAATCCTACGTTAGTGTATTTTCTTTCTATCTTGAGAGAGAGAGAGAAAGAGAGAGAGAGAGAAAGAGAGAGAGAGAGAGGGGGAGACAGACAGACAGACAGAATGAAAGAAAAAAGAGGCAGACAGATAAGCAGTGAGTCCCTACTTACTAAAGTATACCCTACTTACCCCAAATACCCTGAACCTATCTGTGTCTGTCCTCTAACAAGGTCAGAGGAAAAAAAAATATATATATGTGTGTGTGTGTGATGTATGTGTGTATATATCTATGAGTAGTATCATATATCATATAGTTAATATTCACATTTCATACCTACCTCCATATTTGTAAAATGAATCAAAGCATTCACCCATGCAGAAAGGTTCCTCAACATCCTAGAGGGAGGCAATCTACTTCATCAGGGAGCAGGCCCAGTTTCAACCAGCCCTGCAATTCCGATACGGTAGTTCAATCTCTTTGCTTTTATCTTCTATGCTCTATAAAATAAAGTGATTGTTATTGATTATGTTTGAGGTTGATGGCTAGGTGTTACTGGTTTGAATATTAAGAACACTAAGATTGGGCATTTTACACTTTTTTGGTTTTGTGTTCCTGGTAGCGTACACACACACACACACACACACACACACACACACACACACACACACACACACACACACACACACACACCAGTTAATCTTAAAATGCCTGGCTGGGGCACACCTAAACCTTCTCTTGCTACCCAAGGCCCAATGGGGAAGTGGGCCACTTACCCACATGACCGGTTGGCTTTATCTCCTGCTCTTGTGTCCCCTTCTTCTTTTTTCAGTGTCCTGCCCCATGCTCAGCCATTAGTCACTGACACCTTTATTAATAGATCAAAAGCCAATTGGGAGCAAGGACCTTCAACAACAGAAAATTCAGATTCTTGATTAAGTCAAAGCATCAAAACCACTGCTCTACAAATGCCAAAGCAGACTAAACAGCCAATTTTGCTACTTTCTCTAACCTAGTCTTCGGTATAACGTTAGGAAGTATCCACATGGATTTGCCCGTATAATACCATTTTTTTCTAACCAATGATATTCTACTTGTGGTCCTCATATCTGCCTTTTCCACATAATACATAATTTGTAATCCCCGTCATACCATGCGATTTCATCATGTACTGTCAAAAGCCATGTTATTATATAAATGTCAGCACATGCTCAACTATGTGCATGTTAGTAGTTCTTAGACAATCACGTGTAGAATTGGGATTGTTGTTCTGAGGACATCCGTATTTAGGTGTTGATAGACAACTATTGAGATTTCAGAAGGAGTGTTTGGAACACATTGCCTGCTTTCTTTTTTTTTCCTTCCGTCTTTATTAAATTGGGTATTTCTTATTAACATTACAATTGTTATTCCCTTTCCCAGTTTCCAGGCCAACATCCCCCTAACCCCTCCCCCTCCCCTTCTCTATGGGTGTTCCCCTCCCCATACTCCCCCCATTACCACCCCCCCCCAACCATCCCCTTCCCCTTGGGTCCAGCCTTGGCCGGGCTAAGGGCCTCCCCTTCCACCTGTGCTCCTCCTTGGCTATTTCTTCCTACCTAAGGATTTTGGGCCCAGGGTCAGTCCATGTATAGTCTTTGGGTAGTGGCTTAGTCCCTGGAAGCTCTGGTTGGTTGGCATTGTTGTTCATATGGGGTCTCAAGCCCCTTCAAGCTCTTTCAGTTCTTTCTCTGATTCCTTCAACGGGGGTCCCGTTCTCAGTTCAGTGGTTTGCTGCTGGCATTCTGAAACCACTTTTGGCATTTTCTCTGGATGGTCTTCTGTTTTTTCAAAGTAGCCTCTAAACCAGGGCTCCCATTTCCTTCTCAGAGTTCATCTGTCACCCAGTCTCCCCTACTTCATAAAACGATGACACTAACATCAAGTCCCCAAGCCGCATGCCATCACTATCTTTGTTAAAGGACCACTGACTCCATTCTTCTGTTTAGTTAAACCATGTTAGATTTTGATCATGTCCTGAGCACAGAGATCAACTTGGTTTTTTGGTTTGTTTGTTTTTGTTGTTCTTTCTCAATAGTTTTGTTCATTACACATTGTGAATTATTTCCATTGCTCCGATAACTTGATTGACCATAAAATGTTTCATGGTATGTTAACTATCTGACCTCAAACTCACAGCATGTACCTTTCCCATGATCATAAAAATAATTGCAAAATTCCATATTTTAAATCACTTGCTAGTTGCTATAAAAAGGACTTAATAAAAATCCAAAAGAAGGGAAAAAAGAAAAAAAGAAAAATTATTATTTTGTTTTATGAATATAGGTGTTTTGCCTGAATGTATGTCAGTACACTGAATGGGATTCTGGTACTTACAGAGGCTAGAAAAGGAATACTCTGGAACTTCAGTTGCAAACAGTTGTAGGCTACCAAATGGTGCTAGAAGTTAGACCTGAATCCTGTTGAAGAGCAATCAGTGCATATATATACATATGTGTATGTGTATGTGTAGGTGTATGTATATATACTGAATAAAGTATACTTTGGCCTTAAAAAAAAAAGGACTTTGTGTTTTTGGTCTGGTCTGGCTACTTCATTCTCCTGCCAAATGAGAATGTAAATCTGGCTCAGTCATAAAAATAAAAATTTTTTCTTGTAACATCTCGGCGTTAGCTTCTTGTTTTCGACACCATAACATCCTTATCTTCTTATCCTTCATAATCATTCTTCCTTGATGCTTCATTACACTTTCAAGATGTAACTAGAATCCATTTACTTCTTCAATATCTAGGTCACCACCTCACTGTTAGAGCTCCTGCAATAATTTCCTAACACATATTGCAACTTCTATCCATCCTCCCCTTGCCAATTAGAATGCTTCTTATATTTCAACCAGAGCAATATCTTTAAAATAGTATTCCTTCTGTACATTCAATCCCACAATGACTCTCAGCGTCACTGAAGTAGGATGTCAAATCTCCCGTGGACTTGACGGTCCTCAGCTCAATAACTTTGCCCTTCAACATTCTTGTTGTGATTCAATTGTCTGGACTGATACGTTTTGTAATGCGGCGGGATAATGTGGCAGGAGGGGTGCCTTAGTAGGCCCAAGCTGAGGCACCCTCCCTCCAGGTACCAGCCATAGGACGGGTCTAGTATAAAATGAAGTTTATTTGGAACAGGAAAAGGGAGGTGTGAAGGGCGTTGAGACAGAGAAAAGAGAGAGAGAGAGAGAGAGAGAGAGAGAGAGAGAGAGAGAGAGAGAGAGACACATAGAGAGACTCAGAGAGGCCAAACAGTCCTTTAATAGCAAGCCAGTCAGGTACCTAGCTGTTGTTGGGTAACTGTTGGGCGGAGCCTAGAAGAAATGCTAGCAGGGACTTAACATCTCATTCTTCCCTCAGAGTTTTCTTGTTTCCTCTCTGCCTACCTGGAGAATTCTTTTTCTGAGATTTGAATAACAGATTCCTCTTTATTCCTTAGTTCATTTTTAATGTCTTCTCTTCAGAGATGATACATTCTACCCTCCTGCTCTCTTCAGTACCACAACTTCCCGGCCCCAGCTACTCTTGACATATTTCATGTTATTACTAGAAGTCAAAATTCTATGTAATTTTGTTTACTTATTATTTCTCTCTGTTGTGGTTGAGATATTTAGTCCCCTGTAAGCACATGTGTTTGAACACTGAATCCTTGGCCAGTAGTGCTGTTTTGAGAGCTTGTGATACTTCCATGAGGTAAACTCTAGCTGGGGGTGGGCACGCCTAATAGAGCCTGGCCTCAGTTCTAGCCCGAGTTTTCTGCTCCTTGATCTGCTCAGAGGTGGGCAACCAACCTCATGTTCCTGTGGCAGAGCTGAGAGCTGCTTCTGACCTCACCATGATAGACTGCGTCCCCAAGCTACGTACCAAAATAATCCTTTCCTCCAATAAGATACGTTTGCCAGGCCTCCTGTCATGTAACATGGAAATCAATAATACACTCATGAAAGGGAAACTCAATTAAGGCAGCCCATCTTCCTTCCCATCCCTTACATAGAGTGAAGGTCCACTGTCAGGCTGGCTGTAAAGAAAGGCTTTCCTTTGGGGGTCATACCTGGGAACAGAGAGGACAGATACAGAAGAGCAGAGGGAAGGACCAAGGCCAGAGAGAATCACGGGCCATGTCTAAGGACAGTTGCCTGGCAGGTGACTAGACAAGGACCGCAAACAACACGCTTGTTAGGTCGTAGATGGACGACAGGGATGTTACCTTTGGGTCTTCTCTTCTATGTCTACCACATTAGCATTTCTTCTAGGCTCTGCCCAAGAGTTACCTAGCAACATCCAGGTATGACTGCCTTGATCTACTTCAGTTTTTCTCTCTCTCTCTCTCTCTCTCTCTCTCTCTCTCTCTCTCTCTCTCTCTCTCTGTCTAGTATCTCATGGGGGGGTTATGTCTCAAACCCCTCCTGCCACATCATGCCATTACAAAACATCATACATACCATGTCAAGCAAGAGGCTAACATATGGGAGTCTGCCTCAAACACTCAAGGTTTAAAACCCTTCCTATAGGTTCATTTGTTTGAAAGTAGCTCTTGGCATATTTACTTTGTCTTACTTTTGTAAAAGCTTACTACCACTAAATTCACAATTTAATTTTCTAAACTTGTAATGATCTGACCTGTTTGATCATTTAGAGTAGTAGGAACTTTGAAAGTAGTATATTCAGTGTCTGTGACCTATTACCATTTTCTCTAAATCAGCAAAAGTACAGATTTGCCTAAACTTTTTAAAAAGCCACAATGCTTTTAAGAGCTATTATGGTAAATGATGATCTCATTAATTTTCATGGTACAGTGAGTTACTTATTTTTCCTTAAGCGAAGCTCAGACCCTCTTCACTTTAAGGTATTTTCAGGTATTCTAAAGTGTGTAATTATACACACACACACACACACACACACACACACACACACACAGCATATATATCTTGAACAAACTCCATTTGTCCCCTTTTCAGTAATTTTTAAGTGCATAGTGCATGCTTGTTACCTGGAAAAAATGACATTTAAAAAGATGCAGGATAATTTATTTGCAGGCTCTCATCTCCTGGAGAGGAGGCTAAGACCTCTGCATTTCAACATTTATCTGTCATCATGACATCTGTCATTCAGCAGGAAGATCAGGGACCTGCTTGCACTGCTTGTAGGAGTCACAGCTCACAGAAAGCATTAGAAAATCCGGAACTGTTTAACAAGCAGGCTCTTTTTCTTCTTCAAGGGGAGACAATGCCTGACGCCTCTTCATTAGGAAGTGATGCTGGAGTGGATGCGGTCTAACCTCCCAGTGATATTTTTTTGTTATTCTATGGAGCCAGCCTTCACTTGAATACTCCCTATCCCCCACTCTCTCACCCCCAGGCCCCCAACCTCCACTCCTACACCTCACCTCTCCACCTCTCTACCCCTGCCAAATCCTGAGCATAGGAATCATCTTTATGAAAGGGAGCCCGTGTACTCTGCATACTCCTTCAATACAATCCATCCTTACGGTTAGTACGAATCCTTCCTCCCTAGGCCTTCACCAGGAGCACTGTTTGTTTGGTTTCAGACCCAGGGATGAGGGGCTGAGGTCCATATTGTACCCAGCAGACCAAAGCAGACCTGGCCTCAGCTTGTGCTCCCTCCCACTGTCCCTGTGTCCCTCTTCCCCTTCCCCTCTTCCTCTGTGTGTGCTCTTTTGCTCTTTCTCTCCCTACTCCCCTTTTTCTCTGTCTTCGTCATGATAAACCTGCCTTCACATTATTTTAATCTGGCTTGCATTGCCTCATTTCTCTGGTGGAGAAATAATCTATCACTGCTTATCAATCAATAGAACTCATTCTTATTCTAAAGGTCTCAGGCACTTTGCTGCTTTTCAAGGGTGTTTAGATGTAGCCAGGCCTGAAGCTTTATTGGGATAATTGTCAAGTGGAGACTTTTCCCTCCAAAGTTTTTTGTTCTGTTTTTGTTTGTTTGTTTGTTTGTTTTTTCCGGAGCTGAGGACCGAACCCAGGGCCTTGCGCTTGCTAGGCAAGCGCTCTACCACTGAGCTAAATCCCCAACCCCTCCCCCCAAAGTTTTACTGTGCTCAAATATGTAAGAAAAACCTAAAGCATGAGGGGTGAGACTCTGGAAGAGTAATGTTCCATGATTCCCTGAACAATGATACTGTGGACTCAAACAGTATGTAAATGCAGAGTGTTTTATCTTGCACAAGTCCAGCTTGTTGGGATCCACCATCTACAAAGAAAGAAAAGAGCCCAAAGTGAGCTCAAAGGCCTGATTTAAAGCACAAGAGGGGAAGGGTAGGTGACCTGTATCTTAATCTTGCCTCTATCTCTGAGGACATTCCAGAACCATTGCTGGGGCTTAGGGGCCTGGAAACTATTGCTGGGGAAGTCTGGAAACCTCTGCTGACCCATTGTCCTTGCCTCAAACAAGGTGGCTGGGTAGCTTCTGAGGCCTGGACTTGCCTGGGCTTACCCAGTTCTTAGAAACCGAGATTTAGGCCTAGTTTCCTGAACTGCCAGTTTGAAGCCTGTCATGGAGTCAGCCCAGCCTGTCTCAGAAGTTTTCAACCCAATTTCTGCTAAGACGGTGCTGAGCCAATCTCCAATCCACGTGACTCTTGTAGGGACCCTCCGTGCTACCCCGCTCCAATCACCTGGTTTCCCACTGTGCCTGAAAATTTTCTGAGTTTGCTAGAACAAAGATATTTTTGCTGTTCAAACAGACACACAAAGAAGAAAAAATGTTTTTTTCCGAAGTCATTTTGAAGAATGCTAGCCTGCAGAGAGATCCTTGTCTTTATGAGATTTGCTGGTGAAGTTAAAGCAAAAGTCTTTTCATACAGTGTTATTTTGATATTCTTCCATGAATGAGCATAAGGTACCATCCTGTGATCAACTGGACGAGGATATAAACTTCTTAACTATTGAGACCAAACTACATTTTTCACTCTTTTGCCCATTTCCCCCCTTGTATGTGATATTTCACCTTTAGGTTAAAGCAACGCAGAGTGCTTGTAACTGAGACGCCACTTGACCTTAGCCTCAAGTTTGCACTTTATCAAAACAGCTTCCAGTTGTCCTGCTGAACAGATCGTGGATGAGTTTCAGAATGGGCTTGCGGTCTGTTGACAACAGACTCATCAGAACAACCGGGCTCTTTAGATTAACTTATTTGTATCCGTTTGTACAAGACATGAACTTAAGTGTATGTTTTTCAAGAAATTTTTGGAGAAGAGATTAGGGTCAGAAGAGAAAGAAAATGAGAAAGGGGGAAACAAGAAAGGGAGGAAGAAAGAGGTGAAGATGTTTAAGAATGCAGGCCATTTCATCTGTTTGCCTGCCTGCCTGCCTGCCTGTCTGTCTGTCTGTCGTTCTTTCAAATTTTCTTGTTTAGAAGCAGCTATACATCTCTGCATGCCAGGACTCACAGGCAGGCCTAGAATGTCCTTCCTCAGTGTTCTCTATTGCTGTCACCCTACCCAGACTCTCAAACCCGGAAGCCAGTGCTACACACGTACAGACACAGCTCTGTGTCTTTAAGTTACACAGACAGCTCTTACTGCAGCCCTCAAGAAACCCAGCTAATCTGCCACGGTTGAGCTCCCTCTCACCGCCTTTCAGACTTTGTTCCCCACCCTTGATCCTTGGAGACCTCCACACAGGCCTCCTTCTCCCTAATTTTATGATCTCAGTGGCTTTATAATGATGCCATGCAGAACTGGGTTTTGATCGTTTTTTGTTTTTTTTTTCCTACTCAGTGTGACTTGCTGGAGATCCAGCCTTTTTTGCTCAGCAAAGTCATAGTATGGTTCTTTTTACTGTTGAACAGTATTGTGAAAATCATGTTTAAATAAGATAGTGAATGTTAAAATGCTCTTTATTGAATGTGACACTGTTTAGTTAAGTTCAACTCTCAGAAAATTAGTAATCTTGCACAACATAATCAATTTTGATTTCTGTTTTTTGCTTTGGGCTTTGTAGAGACGGCACATTCTCTAATCTCAGCACCCCCTCACTCACATCTCCCCAAATTTGCTCTTGAAATCAGTGTAGTCCTTTTCGACGTGCCTTACCAAATGAGTTGTGTGCACACAAGCTCCTGCGCTCTTGTCGTCTTACTAACTACAGGTCACCATGCTTTTCTCTTTCATTACACTGGCTCTGTGTCACTAGAGCATTGAAATACACAGTTCATAATAGCTGGCCTGTTTTCAATCAGCATGGGGTCAGTGGCCTTCGAGTTTAAATAAGGCACACTTTCAATGCTGACTGCATTGCCTCTTAGGGATCTCCTTGGGGCATGTATGAAACATCCTGTTGCTTACTTCCAACCTTCAGAGACTTCAACCTAAGGAATCCGAGGGGCAGTCAGGATCCTGGAATTGTAAAAGCCTTCTAGGCGGTTCTGACATGTGGTCAAGATATAATAAAACCACCGCTTTGAGCAACATCAAAAAACCTGTGTTAGCGCAATCTACAGAAGTGACACCATGTTTTGTTGATAATGGCCTGTAATTCAATTTTTTAAAAGTAAGCTTTTACTTGCATTTTGATGCTTAGATGCCTCTGATGCTAATGGAACATTTTTCTCTAGGATCAGAGTGTGATTTTGTCAATTCTGCTTGTCACATTGGCTCTACAAAAGCATTCTGCCAACAGCAAAGTGAGTTTTCTTCCTCTCTATAAAATGCAAATGAACTCAAAAGCACATTTCTGAGGCTCCTAAAGTGTCATTAATGAGTGATTCTCAACCTTAGCTGCACATTAGAGGTAACTGGGGAGTTTTAAAAATCCCAGAGCTCGGGCTGTACCCCACACCGATTAATCCAAGCCTTCTGAGACTGAGCCTGGGCAGAGAGGCTTTGTAAAGCTCCCCTGGTGATTCCGCCATGCAGCCAAGGTTGAGAGTCCCATCTTGAACAGTGCACGCTGGGTGCATCTCCACAGACGCATACCTTAATACTTTTCTATATATGATCTAGCATTCTAAGTAACTGTGTGCAGAGCAGACACCAATCTCATGCTTCACAAAGCTCTGCTCTCTTCGGCGCATGCGTGGTCCTGTGCTCTGCAGAAATGCCTCCATGCCCCCGAGTTTGCTTGCTTCTCACAAAAAGGAAACAAACCAAAAGCATGTAGCAAAAGAGGACAAGTTCTCAGGCATTGCATGTATGAATACCAAGGCATGGAGACATGGTGCAGGGTTTAACACGTAGCTGGTCTTAACGTGGTCTACAAGACACCAGGGTTTGACATACAAAGATTTGCTCACTTGCAGGGTTGTGCGAATACACACTGGCTGGCTTCTAAGCCAGGACGTCACTGTAGGTGAAGTGCTCTAGGCACTGATAGCATACGGGCAATTCCACTGGCCTGCTCTTGAGGACCTAGCAGCTTCTTATGTCATGTGACTGAGGCCACTGCCAGGGGCTCCAAGATGTGTGAGACAAATAAAAGGACACGCCCACCACCCCAGCTTTCTCTGGTCTCAGTTTTTCTTCCTTCTGTTCTCTGTGAGAGCCCCTACCCCATCTTCTTCCCAACCCCCTCTGCCCTCATGGCTCTCTCCTGGCTCCCTGTCTGTTTGACTGTCTACACGTCTATCTATCTGTCTCTATCCCTTCCTCAGGTCCTCACTCCTCTCCATCCTCAACAAACCTCTCTTACACTAGATCTGCTGCATGGCATAATTTCTCAGGGGTATACTTTGCCTAGGCTGCCAAAGAGCCCCCCTTGCCCAATTACATTTTACAACAGATACTACCTCTTATCCTGGTAAAACCTTGGAAATGGCTTACCCCCAATCACGTGGGTAGGAATGTGGGGAGAGATTCTAAGCCACAATCGATCTCAGCACTTGGGAAATACATTTCCATTAGAAAATGTGGTCCTCTGTCTACTCTTAACTTACTATGTTCCTAACTGCCACTCCACCAAAGCATTCCACGTTCTAATCCCCAATCCTGTAACTATGCTACCTTATGTAGCAAAAGGGACTTTGAGGAATGGTTAAGTTAAGGAATGTTGGGATAGGGAATTATTCTAGATTATCCTATGGGTCCAGTGTATTCATAAGAATTTTTCTTTTACCCCCGAAGGAGCCAGGAGAGCAAGGAGTCCAAGAAAAAAATGTGAAGAAAGAAAGGTTGAAGTCTGCTCTTACTGAGAGAAGGTCATGAACTAAAGAAGGAAGAGAGTTCTAGAAAGGAATGTACAAAATAGTTCTCAACTAAAGCCTCCTGAAGAAATACAGCCCAGAAAATTCCTTCATTTTAGCCTGTAGCCTAATTTCTAGAAGTATGAAATAATAAGATTATGATGAATAAGTTCATAGCATATTTTAATACCAATAGACAAGTACTTCAAAATGTGTTTGTCTAACCTATTGAAACCATACATAACTATGAATCACTAATATGACAGCATTGTTATACAAATAATTTATTATTGATGGCTACAGCAATATGAGTAGGAACATACTTTATGCATTTGCTGATAGATAAGATCATAGAGAACAAACACCTTGATTCTGCTCCCAGATGAAAGCCTATGTTTGCCTCCATGACCTGACCAGCTCACACCTATCCCTCCTACCTCCACCTCAGGGATTGGAGGAAGATTTCTCTTTGGGTCAGGTCCTAAGGTCAGATAGGCTTTCATTCACACACACCCTCTTGCCATCTCATGGGAAGCCCATAAAAGCAGATTTCAAGGTATAGACAATTTGTTTTTCTCCTTTCAAAAAGAGAAGCTGAGAGACTAACTTGTAGACATCCTGAAGTGATGTCCATGCGTGTTATGAGGCACAAATGCTGTTTCAACATTCAGTTTCATGTGCTACATGACTTACCTACAGCCAAAACTTCCCTTGACAATTCTTTCTTTAAAACACTGTTTAAATTTAGTTTTCAATTACGTATATTGTGTTTGTTTATGGCTATGTATGGGCACATGTGAGAGGGTTCAGGTCCTGTGAAGCAGGAGTTTCACTTCATTGTGAACTACCTGACAGGTGCTGGGAGGCAAACTTGGGGCCTACGTAAGAGTAGTTAACCATCTTACCTGATGTTCCAGCACCTTCTTGATGATTCTTCAGGGTGATGCCAATGGTGAAGCCAACGTCTCAAAGTCTAATACAGTCAAATTTTCTCCAAAATTGGAACTGATTTTTATTCTCTAGTGGATTTCAAAATAGCCATCAGCTCATGTTTTAGGTTGTGGGTGGAATAAAAAAGCCACATTAACTATTTCTAACATGGTCAGTGTAGCCATTGGCATTTATGATAAATTCCACCTGGGAACTGAGCCAACAGAGGGAACAGATTTTATTATTTCAGAGTGAGCACTCACGGGTGAATGGTGGATGGAACTGTCAGCATTACTTGGGATGTCACAGCTATTTTTCTTTTGCTTACATTTCATGTTAGTTATTGTCATCTCTCTGATAAGCAGATGCAATTAAATTATAAAACAATATGAGTTTATGGTGCTATTCTTTCATAGCCCAAGTCTTTCAGAAGTAACTAGCCAGGATTTTCTAGAGATGATGGCTTTCACAGTATCACCAAGGAATCAAGCAGAGAATAGGCAACCAGAATGTAGAGAAAAGAATGAAGCACTGAATACAAAATTTGAGACTCTTGGTGATCCTTTAAAAATTAAAGTTCTCCATTGTGATATTTTCTGTTTTTTAAAGATTCATTTTATTCCATATGCGTGGTGCTTTATCTGAATGTATGTTCACCATGTACATCCTCAGAGGTCAGAGAGCGCATTGTATCCCCGTGGAACTGGTGTTACAGATGACTGTGAGCTACTGTGTGGATGCCGGGGATTGAATCAGGGCTCTCTGCAAGAGTACCAAGTGTTCTCAATCTCTGAGCTATCTCTCCAGCCCTCAGTATGAGACTTCTGTTCAGTTTCTCCCGGAGAGTTAATTATTTCCTTCTAGTAAGATTAAGTGGGCATGAGCGAAAAGGTATAGTAATTTACTTACTTCTTATTTTCTCTGTTAAATGATTTGCTCCCCATACAAATTCTAACACACTACCAGACTATTCTTTTTTTCTCATGTAAGGAACAATGCCTGTTTAAAGGGCATCATTCTGTAAAAATTGAATTTAGCAGTAGGTATCTTGTGGACTAACCCAGTAGGGTCTTGGGTGAATTCAAAACCCTCACTGTGTTGTCTAAATTCTAACAAATAAGAAGTGTACTGCAGAAAACATATTGTAGTTAGTCTTATTTCTTTTCCCTTAGAGTAGATGCCACAATGTTTTCCATCCACTGGGTTTTGTGCTTAAGAGACCATGAAGGAGAAACCCTCACCACAGAGCTTCTGGCACTGGCTGAGGTCCATGGCTGTCAGGGGCCTGCCATGTGTAAATCACACACCTAAATCCATTCTGATAGAGCCCATCCATCACCTGCTGGAGGTGACGTGGGCAGCAGTGTCGGTAAATCTGGGGAAAATAATGTATTTGTGCAGCGAGATGACATCCCATAATGAGACTGTGGTATTGTACAGCATGTGATTTGCTATTCTTGACAAAGATGAATTTCGCAGTGAGATGCATGGCTGCTGAGACTTGTGAGTCCTGGCCATCTTGGAAGGTGGAGACCCCTCTCATGGTTGTCTAGTCAGAACTCTTCCTTCTTGGGAGTGATTTCTAAGGAGTGCCAGAAACAATTTACCAAATTGGTTTTTCTCCAAAGGGTAGCTGACTGTATTGGCACTAAAAAAAAAAATCTCTGAAGAAGAAGATGGTCATCAATAACCCTTGACTGCATTTATTGTTTATGGTAAAAGAGCTTGTACCATAGACTCCGGTGCCCTCGCATGTAGTCAGTGCAAGGTAAAAACTTGCTTTATGTGCAAAATAAATAACATAACTACTTCAGTTTCCTACTCTCAGGGTCACATAAGTGACCGTTTTCTATATTCATCATTTTTAAGGGCTCAAGTTGTATTGAGTCCTGAGATAAAATTGCGCTCTCCAGTCTAGCCAATATTGTTATTACCAGGGAGAGAAGTAGCAGCACAGACTCGTGGCTACCAGTCTGAGCCTGCTGAATCAGAATCACATTAACGAAACCATCTGGCTCTCATACACATTAAGGTTTCTGAAGACCCGGAGAGCTACGTGTGGTGGGACACGCCTGTGCCTGTAATTCTTCCCTTTCAAAGGCTGAGGCAGGAGGAGTCTTAGTCCAGGATTTCCGGGTAAGCTTGGCAACACAATGGGGACCCTGTTGCAAAAGAAGCATAGCACTAAGTGAGGTTTGAGATGTTCTAGTATTTCCTCAGCACCCAAAACAATGCTGACAGTGTAACGAAACTCATTGTAAAGATATGTGTGTGTCCTTGTCAAATTTCTTACCATTTCTGTTGTGTCCATTTGTGAAAACCAAAAGACCACCAAGGAGCTGACTCAGATGCAATTGATGCAATCGTAGGGTCTTTTATTCAAGCCCAAGCCTGGGCTACTCGCCATCCCTGGCACAGCAGGACGGGAAGGTGGAGCCCCAAGTCTAATTTCAAGTAGGTATTTGTAGAGGCAAGAAGGCTGTGTCTAACATGGCACACATCTGATTGGGGGGCCATTTTGAAATTTTATTGTCTTTTAACATAATTAGCTGGTGCAGGGAGTCAAACCATAAGCTTAACTTCTGCTTTCTTCCTAATTGGTGGTTGCTAAGTGAAGTGTCAGGGGCAGGCTTGTAACCTGGAGGCACAGATTGTTAAGGAGTAACCTGGAAACTGGTGCTAGGTGTCAGCTTGTTATTAACTCAGGTTCAACCTTAGGTCAGGTTCTCTACGAGATGGAGTCTGAAATCAAGAGATTCTGGTCTCTCAATTTCTACAATGACATTTGAGCTTTCCTATAACCTTGTGAAGCACATAGGTTCCATTCTCTTCATTTCATAGTTGAGGTAAGTAAAAGTCATAGAGATTCATAGTTTTGCCAAAGATTTACATAGGTGTATATATACATAAAGTTAAGCTCGATCTTTCCTCGAACCCACATTTCTTTTTTTTTTCTTTTTCTTTTCTTTTTTTTTCGGAGCTGGGGACCAAACCCAAGGCCTCGCGCTTGCTAGGCAAGTACTCTACCACTGAGCGAAATCCCCAACCCCCCAAATCCACATTTCTTAGTCATCCTTAGTCTACTATGATGTTAGTCTACTCTAGTGGACTATTGTATTAGTCCACCAGATGGCATCGCCAGGTGTTCCAAGTCTCTTTCACACTCTGTGCTATACAAGGATACAGGATACAAAGATACACACACAAACAAGGATAGATATCAATAAACAACCAGCTGAACTCAGGTTCTCTGTGTAGCTGAATCTGTGCAGAATTTTCTCACTCTTAAGGGGTGAAATTTGCCTTTGGGTGAGAGTGGAGCTCAGTGGAAAAGCACTTGGCTACCATGTGTGAATCCTGGGCTCCATGCTCAACACAGGGAAAATATCTGACTTGAATCACATTATGTGTACATGCCTCCAGGTCTTACATCAGCCTCATCATATGATGCCTCTATTTAGGACTGATCACATATGTCATGGCTGTGGTATTCAGACCTGTGTCAATTAGCTCTGTGGTTTCTTTAAAGGCATATTCTTCCAGAAAAGTTTCCCAAGCTGACACTGAAGTACAGACCAAGGTGGCCAGCTCTCTATATTATGTATTACTTCTGGCAGGTGTGTGGGGAAAAAACTTGTTTTTGTTATTGAAAGGATGATGTATTAGTCACTAAATGTTAAGAATATTGCCACCTTTGCTCTAGAGGCTGTTGGGGCTTGACCGTGAAATTCACAGAGGGCCTTAAGATGGGGGGATGGGAGGCAGAATGCTAATGAGATACACCCAATATGAGTTCTGCAGTCTCTGCTGTAATGTGCTGCCCTTGTGGACCAGGGGCTCTTACGAACCTCCTGGCTTGTAAATGCAGCAGACTTGACAGAAAGTGTTTCAGGGCTGGGGAGACAGGGCAGGGAAATGCATTAGACGCATGTCCTTTGTTACAAAATATATACCTTATAAAACTCATTATATATATGTATATATTTCCCATATATATATATGCAAATATTCCTAATGAAAACAACTCTTCATAAGATCTTTATATGAGATTTTTATTGGAGAACACAATGGGTCAAAGTTGAGTATATTTGAAAGGCTTTACCAGAGAAGTAAAGTTTCTCATCTAATATCTCTATTAGCATATTTGATAATTGCTTAACTTATCTAATAATGGGCTAGACTACCCTTTTAGAGGAGATTTTTAAAATTCAAACGGAACATTAAAAACTGAATTTTCAAAATTATTTTATTAATTCTTTAAGAATTGTATATAACATATTTTGATCAAATTTACCCACAATCACCACTCTTGCTGCCTCCGGATCCACCCTCACCTTCATAACAAACACTCTGCCAACTTCCTGTCTTCTACCACTGAGCTAAATCCCCAACCCCTCTTTTTTACAATTCAATAGCTTATCAGCTCTCATTTTTGCTGTCCATATACTTCTGGGTGTGAGACCATCCGTCAAAGTCTGGTTGACCTACAAGGACCCATACTCTCAAATGAAACTCACCAACTGTTCCTGAGAAACCATTAACTGTCCATAGCAGCTCCATAGTTAAGGGTGGGGTTCTTGTAGTAGTTTGCATACGTTTGGCTTCCATAGATTCATGCGTTTCAATGCTTGGCCACAGGGAGTTACACTATTAGGAAGTGTGGTCTTATTGGAATAGGTGTGGCCTTTTTAGAGGAAGTATGTCACTGTGTAGGTGGGCTTTGATGTCTCCTATGCTCAAGCTCTGCCCAGTGTGCAATCAGAGCCCCCTCCTGGCTGCCTGTGGATCACGGTGTAGAACTCTATGCTCCTCTAGCACCACGTCTGCCTGCACACTGCCATGCTTCCCGCCATGATGACAATGGACTGAACCTCTCACACTGTAAGCCAGCCCCAATTAAATGTTTGCCTTTATAAGAGTTGTCTAGATCATGGTGTCTCTTCACAGCAATAAAAGCCTAACTAAGACAGTTCTCCTGTGCCCCTCCCTCTCCATGCTGGAATGTTGACTGGCTCGATCTTGTACATGTCTTGTGTAGGCAACCACAGCCCCTGTGAGTTCTTGGGGCAGCGGTCCTGCCATATCTGGTGTCTGCTCCGGTCCTTCCAGATGTTAGGCTCATATAGTCTCTCCTCCTCCTCTGCAGGTGCTTCCCTAGTCCTGGCGTGAGGGGTTTCGCCTGAATGGAAGAATGAATGTTGTGGAATATATGAAAACAATAATAGCAAAAAATAGTCTCGTGAAGCTAACTCAGAACTTAGCCTGAGTTCCTGTGGAGCAGCGAATCCTCTGTTTGCTTCAGAGATTTGATTGCTCTGTTCACCACCCCCGTTTGGTGCTTTATTACGCATCCATATGAGCATCTCTGGACCTAAGCTAGGCCTTCACAAAATACTGCTAGAAATGCAACACACTGGTTCTTATCATCCACTGGTTCACTGTTTCTTCCCTGTGATTGTGAGATGGTAAAATCAAGTTCTGACTGCATTTCTCTTTTCCTTTGTAGCCCTGAAGCTTCATCGTGTAAAAGCTCAGGCACATAACCTCTCTCTGGTTTATAGAGTCACATATATTGCAATGGTGTTATTTATGGCCACATCCTTGTTAAAATATTAAACATGATGTGATGGCCTCAATCTCACCCGCAGCCAGATGGGAAGGAATATCACCTTCAGAGCTGGGAAATGCTTTTCTCCTTGGGAGGGCTTGCCTTACAGATTCCCTTTCTCTTCTTTGTTCCCCTTCTCCTCCCAACAGAGGACAGAAAAGCTGCAGTCTATTGCAAATCAGAAAGAAAAGAAAGGCTCTCAAAGGTTCTTTGAAAATAATTTTCTTTGACTCTTCCCCTGCTCATCCAACGAAAATCCTTGTGTAACTTATTTTGTTTTAAAATTATTATTAGTTAATTTTATGTGTTGGTATTTTGTCTGCATGTATATCTGTGTACTACATGTGTGCCTGGTACATACAGAGGCCAGGAGAGGTCATCAGATCTCCTGGAACCGTTGTCACAAACAGTTGGGAGCTACCCGTGAGTGCTAAGAATTGCATGCAGCCAGGAAAGTGTTCCAAACTGCTGAGCCATCTCTCCAGCCCTGGAAAGCAGGCAACAATAAAAACTAAGAAACAAATAAACAAACAAACAAAACAAAACAAAACAAAAATACCCCCAAAATATTCCTTGCAAATGTGGAGCAGGAAGTTGAGCAGGGATGGGGCCAGAGGGTAGATGATGTCTGATGTCTTTGACGTCTAAGACTTTGCTCCCTGTAACTCTTCTGTCCCATAATCTTCCCATAACTCAAGACACATGCACACACATACGTACACAAGTGGAGAGTAAGTCTTTGATATATACGTACTTTCCACGAAAGTCCCTTTCTTTATGGAAGTCTCCAGACAGTACCCACTGGAGATAATAAACAGAAGGTTAACATAAATAATGCTGTCACCTCCTGGCAAGGTGGTACAGCTAATTTTTCTCCACCTCATGTTCCCTCTTTCTTCTGACCCCTAGACTGTCCTTTGGTCTTGTTCTCCTGCTCTCCTTGTGGGCCACATGGAACCTTGTCACTAGACAAAAACTGGGAAGGTTGAGCAGATTCAGAAACCCTAGTAATTCTCATCTCTGAGAACCGGTAGGCTTTTCATCTACTCCTGTCCTGGTTCCTGTCCTGGAGCATGTGATCACCACATCCCACATGAGGATCATGACAACTAGTCATGTAGCACAGAGCAGAGAGTTCTCCATGCTAATGAGGTATCTAGATGAGCCTTGAGGGTTTAGCCAATAAGCTTCCCTTCCCAGACATTCCTTCTAACAAAGGTATTTAATCTCTAGTCTACCATGAGTAAATTGTATGCCTTCATTTTCTACTATGAATAAGCAATTTGGATAAGAAAGGACTGTCTCTGGGAGGAAGCCTTCATCATAGGAAGCTGGACAGCCTAAGTCTCCTGCAGAAGGCCCCTCTAAACTACAGTTGCTCACCCCTGAGGTAAGCCAGATTCTCCCTCCCCCTGGCCCCAGGCTTGCCACCAGTCTGCAGGCCCCCTCATTCTCAACTCCTTGTGGTTCTCATTGGCATCTGGGTGTCAGGGAGTATGAGGACCTCAGCTTCAGCCTCATCTTAGGCTATGTTCCACCTCTCTTGAGTGGGTGTTGGTGTTCCAAGAGCCTGGCACCACCACGGAGGAGAGGATGCAATGTAGTCTAGTTCCTCCCCATTTTGTCTGTCATAGCAGGCGTTCACACGCACCAGCTGCAAGGTGGAACGTGGCCCCTCACGTCCCTATCTTTTTTCCATTTTTCCCTTCCCTCCCCTTTTTCATCTTCATACTTTGCCCTCCTTCTTCCTGCCCCTCTCTCTTCTCATTTCCCCTCCTCCCTCTCTCCTTTCCTCCCCCTCTTCTTTCTGTCTATACTGATTTTATAAATGATAAAGTGTTCACAGATACTTCTGAATTAACATTCACAAGATGTAGTAGCTTTTATTGATGAAGTATTTTTATCTGGTGAAGTAGCTTTTATTACCAATTAGACAAAAATGACAGAGATTCAGAAAAGATATGCCATGCCTAGAGCGTTATGCAGTGTTGCCCAGTGAAGAACTTGACTGCAAGAGCAAGCTTGTAGTCCATGCGCTGAGAGATGTTAAGCATCTCTAACTCACAAAAACACATGCAATCTTTAGTGTGGAAGTGTCCAGTCTCAGTATTGCCCACAGTGGCTACAGATAACCTTGGCCCTGCATGGTATGGCAGTATGTCCCTGAAATTGAAGGGTAAGAAGCAACCATTTACACCAGCCTTCCTCTACTCAAAGGATAAACAGGCTGAGAAAGAAATTAGGGAAACGACACCCTTCAAAATAGTCACATAATATAAAATACCCTGGTGTGACTCTAACCAAGCAAGTGAAAGATCTGTACGACAAGAACTTCTAGTCTCTGATGAAAGAAAACAAAGAAGATTTCAGAAGATGGAAAGACCTCCCATGCTCATGGATTGGCGGGATTGATATAGTAAAAATGGTCATCTTGCCAAAAGCAATCTATAGATTCAATGCAATCCCCATCAAAATTCCAACTCAATTCTTCAGAGAGTTAGAAAGAGCAATGTGCAAATTCATTTGTAATAATAAAAAAAAAACCCTCAAGATAGCAAAAACTATTCTCAACAATAAAAGAACTTCTGGGGGAATCACCATCCCTGACCTCCAGCTGTATTACAGAGTAATAGTGATAAAAATTGGATTGAAGGACCTGAAGGGGCTTGCAACCCAATAAGAACAACAATGCCAACCAACCAGAGCTACCAGGGATTAAACCACTACCCAAAGACTATACATGGACTGACCCATGGCTCCAGCTGCATATGTAGCAGAAGATGGCCTTGTTGGGCACCAATGGGAGGAGAAGCCCTTGGTCCTGCCAAGGCTGGACCCCCCAGTGTAGGGGAATGTCATGGGGGAGCTGAAAGGGAGGGTGCTAGGGGAGGGAGAACACCCTTATAGAAGAAGGGGAGGGGAATGGGATAGGGGGCTTATGTCCAGTAAACTGGGAAAAGGAATAACATTTGAAATGTAAACAAAAAAAACCCAATAAAAATAACTCATAACAAATTAAAAGCAAAAAAAAAAAAAAACCAAACAAACAAACAAGAAAACTGTATGATATTGGTACAGAGACAGGCAGGTAGATCAATAGAATAGAATTGAAGACCCAGAAATGAACCCACACACCTATGGTCACTTGATTTTTGATAAAGGAGCTAAAATGATCCGGTGGAAAAAAAAGACAGCATTTTCAACAAAGGGTGCTGGTTCAACTGGAGCTCAACATGTACAAGAATACAAAATGATCTATTATTATCTCCTTGTACAAAGCTCAAGTCCAAATGGACCATGGACCTCCACATTAAATCAGATACACTGAAACTAATAGAAGAAAAAGTGGGGAAGAGCCTCGAACACGTGGGCACAGGGGAAAATTTGCTGAACAGAACACCAATGGTTTACGCTCTAAGATCAAGAATGAACAAATGGACCTCATAAAATTGCAAAGCTTCTGTAAGGCAAAGGACACTGTTAATAGGACAAAACGGCAACAACAGATTGGGAAAAGATCTTTACCAATTCTACCTCCTATAGAGGGCTAATATCCAATATATATATATAAGAACTCAAGAGAAGCAAATAACCCTATTAAAAATGGGGTAGAGAACTCAACAAAAAAAATTCTCAATTGAGGAATATCGAATGACTGAGAAGCACCTAAAGAAATGCTCAACATCCTTAGTCATCAGGGAAATGCAAATCAAAACAACCCTGAGATTCCACCTCACATCAGTCAGAATGGCTAAGATAGAAAACTCAGGTGACAAAAGATGCTGGTGAGGATGTGGAGAAAAAGGAACACTCCTCCATTGTTGGTGGATTTGCAAGCTGGTACAACCACTGTGGAAATCAGTCTTGAAGTTCCTCAGAAAATTAGACATAGTACTACCTGAGGACTCAGGTAAACCACTCCTGGGCATATACCCAAACAATGCTCCAACACATAACAAGGACACATGCTCCACTATGTTCATAGAAGCCTTATTTATAATTGCCAGAAGCTGGAAAGAACCCAGATGTCCTTCAACAGAGGAATGGATATAGAAAATGTTGCAAATTTACACAGTGGAATACTATGACTTCATGAAATTCTTAGGCAAATGGATGGAACTAGTAAATATCATCCTGAGTGAGGTAACCCAGTCACAAAAGAACACACATGGTATGCAGTCACAGATAAGTGGATATTAGTCTAAAAGCTTGGATTACCCAAGATACAATTCACAGACCACATGAAACCAAAGAAAAAAGGAAGACCAAAGTACAGAGCTTCAGTCCTTCTTAAGAAGGGGGAAAAGTATTGGCGGGAGGAAGTACAGAGATAAAGTGTGGAGCAGAGACTGAAGGAAAGGCCACCCAGAGACTGCTCCGTCTGGGGCTCCATCCCATGTACAGCCACCAAACCCTGTCACTATTTCTTATGCCAAGAAGTGCTTGCTGACAGAAGCCTCATATAGCTGTCTCTTGAGAGGCTCTGCCAGAGCCTGACAAATACACATGTGGATGCTCATAGCCAACCATTGAACTGAGCATGGGGTCCCCAATGGAGGAGTTAGAGAAAGGACTGAAGGAGCTGAAGGGGTTCACAACCCCATAGGAAGAACAACATCAACCAAACAGAGTCCCCAGAGCTCCCAGGGATTAAACCACCAACTGGAGAGTACACAGGGACAGACCCATGGCTTTAACCACATATGTAGCAGAGGATGGCTTTGTCAGGCATCAATGGGAGGAGAGGTCCTGGGTCCTGTGAAGCCTTGATGCCCCAGTGTAGGGGAATGTTAGGGCAGGGAGGGGGGAGTGGGTGGGTGGGGTAGCACCCTCAGAGAAGCAGTGGGAGGTGGGATGAGATAGGGAATTACTGGAGGGGAAATTTGGAAATTTAAAATGTAAATAAATAAAATATCCAATAAAAATACAGATGTGGGAAAATAAGAAAAACATTTTTTCTGCTATATATTTTACCATTACAACTCTCTTGGAATTTGAAAAGTGCATATTGAATAACACAAAACAAAATAAAAAACAACTTTTAATGTCTTAGCTAAGGACTCTGTGAAAATCCTCTTACAGGCAAACGTGAAGAGGCTGAATGCCCTGCAGAGACGGGGCCAGATGGTGAGTGACTTCTTAAATGAGCTCCTAAAGGTTTGTTCTTGTAAATTGTTTTGTTACTCTCCCCATAGTTTAAGACAAAAAGTATACACACACACACACACACACACACACACACACACACACACACACACACACTAGATTTTTCCACTCCTAGTAGTAATCAACTTTAGGCAGTTCATATTACAATATATTTCCAGTGTATCCAATATGAAGAATAGAAGGACACATCCGGCTGAGAGTATTTTGAGAACTGGTTTTAGATGCATGAACAACAAGGAAAAACTGTCTTTCAAGTGAAATTTAAGAATAATGCCCCATCTACCATCTTAAGCTTGCGTAATTGTGTGTACATACATTAAAACCAGATGCATTGTGGGAGTGAACATGTATAGTAGGAAAAAGTATATGTGACCTAATTTATCTAGCAAAATAGACAACCACTCTAGCTGTACCCTCTAGTAGCTAACCTTACCCCTAACTCTGCTTCCTTTAATCCAATAAAAAGAGGCCGGCTGTGACCTGTTCTCATGTGGTTGCTGCTTCTGTGAGACACATTAATTCCTGTTCTATACTATTTATTTAGGGCTACTTTGCAAATCTGTGAAAGTCTGTGCTTTTGGTTCTTTGGATAAGAAGCCATGAGTCTGGAAACACCTAACCTGGTTCAATGTCTCCATCTGCACTTGCTCTCTCCTCTCCAAGGAACAGGACTTTTGAACGAGTACTTCTTGCATGGCCCTTTCTCATCGCTAACTGAGAACTCAAGTCCTTCGAACAGAAAGCACTCATGCTAAGATTCTCTGCTTGACTAGACTATTCATCTGTCTCTAAGAAGGCTTTCTTGGTCTTGTGCCTAAGCGATATTGCCTGCAGAGTAAGAATCCTGTAAATATTCTAGAACTGTACCTTTCTGAAATTTAATCTTGCTATTTAAAGTTATTTTTATTAAGGTATATTTATTGTATGGAATGATGGAGTTTGTTATGACGTTCCCACGCATGTACGTCATACGCTTTCATGTTACTCAATCTCATTGCCTCTCCCACTGGCCTTCTTCCTCTTCCCAAATACTCCTTCCCTCTGCTTTTAAATCTGATTAGTTTTTTTTAATTGAATATTTTATGTATTTACATTTCAAATGCTATCCCCTTTTCTGGTTTCCCCTCCAGAACCCCCCTATCCCATCCCCCTCCCCCTCCTTCTATGAGGGTGTCCCACACACACCCACACTCTCCTGCCTCCCCACCCTGGCATTCCCCTACACTGGGGCATCGAGTCTCCCCAGAACCAAGCGCTCTTCTTCTGTTTATATTCAACAAGGCCATCCTCTGCTACATATGTGGCTGGAGCCATGGGTCCCCACTCCATGTGTACTCTTTGGTTGGCGGTTTAGTTATTGTAAAGTTCAGATTTTAGGGTTGAGAGAAGATACATGATATTTGTCTTATGAGCCTGGTTTATTTTACTTGAAATGATGATCCCATTTCTATCCGTTTTCTTGCAGATGACTTACTTTGTGGGTTAACTTTAACTCAAATAGTTAGAGCCTTGTGAAGGACCTTCATCCATATAGCACCTTTTTTTTTAATAAAATAATTTATTTGAGATGAGAATTTTAAATACCTAACACTTTTTTTCCCCACAGAAATGTTGGTACCGTCTCTGAGTCAGCTTTCCTTTCTCTGGACTGTGTACCTGTGTAAGAGTCTATACCTTACCTATGTCTCAGTCATTACAGAAACCATTGCACTCTTCCCATACAGAGCCCCTACAGACGACCTGCTTGGCAACAACTTCTTACTATGATAAGATGCTTGCTTTGTACCTTAATCCTCCAAGAACACATCAAAAATGGACATTCTATGACAGAGTCAGTCATTTATCTCAAAGCCAGAATAAAAAATAACACCACGAAAGGAATCTCAGCATGTTCTGACCACTGCTGCAGGAACACAGAAACTCGGCAAAGTACAGACATGCAGGAAATCAGCACTATAAGGAAAATTAACAATTAGCACACCTTCAACAACCGGAGTAAAGGTAGACTCTTAATAAAACCGTATTATTAGTCTCTCTCAAGGCAATCATTAGCTACGAAAGAAAAATGATATCCTTGGTCCATAAGAAGAAATATTTATTTACATCCTCAATGGACTAAAAGAGGTTTAGACGTCACAATTAAAATTGTATGCTTCCAAAAATATCATATCAATGCAGTTAACTTAAAGTTTCAGATATTAATAACTTCATTTAGACTTCTTAAAAAATCAACACAAACATACTTCCTAGAGTGCAAAATGCTTCTTATTAAATACTTCAGGAACACAAAAGCAATTTGTTCGGAAACACAGGAGTCCTTTGCTGAAGGGCCTCATCCCAAGAGACACCCATTGCCGGCAATGGGCGCCAGACAGAATGGCCAGCTGAGGAAGCCACGGCACTGGAGTCTGCTCGGTCTCGGCATGGTTATTTGTACAAGCTCATGGTTGGACTCTGGTACATGCACATGTATGCATCGCAAAGAAGTCTGTGTGCACAGCCTTGAATCCTTCTGGAGTCCAAAGAGTGCAGGTCCTCCAGAGACATCTTCTCCTACTTCTGGGCAGAGTGTCACTTGTGGAATGTTGAAGCCATTCTGACCTCCATCTCCATCAGCCATGCTGTCAAAGAAGCGCCAGGCAGAGTCACCCTTCCCGTCCTTCATAAAAGCAACAGAATGGCTCGTTTCTATGCAGAAAACAGCAAATAACTCCATCTTCTGACATGGGATGCATCCATGTCCCCAGTCCCAGTGCAAGTCTTTGGGAAGATGGATGATAAGTACGATTCAGCCTTCGGGGATGAAGGTGAACCTGGGTGCTGCAGGTCTTATAGAACTGCTGGGTCTTCCCTGCTGAGATGTCCGGTCATCATAGCATCTACTCTCTACACTCATACATTGCGAGTCCTCCACAGAAGAGGCACTGCCTGGGAGTGTCTTCAGGTAAATCTGTTATATTTAATTCTGGGGAAGAAAATTTTTTTAAAAAAAATTGTTTAAAGTCTTTTCCAAACCGAGGCATCTGCATAATCAAACATGATGGTGCTTCTGCAAATTTCAGGCTGCTGTTGATAAAAGACCATTCTAATAACTGCTGAATTGTGGGTACTCCGGCTTTCTCATTCTTTTCCATAGAAATTTGATAGAAGTTACAGTCTTAAACTTTTTGACCTGCTGACCTTATTTTTAGCAATGGTTCCATCCTTAAAATATCATGAGTTGGGGATTTAGCTCAGTGGTAGAGCACTTGCCTAGCAAGCACAAAGCCCTGGGTTCGGTCCTCAGCTCCGAAAAAAAAAAAAAATCATGAAATGGGACATTTAGAAATTCTTCAGGATCTTTTTCTCAGAGGTAAATCTTGATGTGGCCTCAACTTTTTCAAGTATTTTCCTCAGTTTCATAATCTTTGCGGCACACACACCTATCCATATATTCTCAGAGGAATAACTATCTCTGTCCTTAGTAGCTCGAGTCTCACTATAACACTCTGTATCATTCTTCTCGTTGGGTCTAAGTAATACAGTGTCCAGGGCAGAACTAAGAGCAAACAAGCAGAGAAAAGTTGAGTCTAAGTAACAAGAATTGCAATGGCCTTGGATGCCTTTCTTCTTTCCAATCATTATCTTTAAACCGTCCTTTTCCATTTTAGGTGGAGTATTTTCTTCTAGTACTTCACTTCAGTAGCCTCCAAATGCTAAAGAGCTACCCCTTTCATCTGATTGGAAACAGTCTGCGAGGATGCAAACCCATAGTCTGGTCTGCAGCTCTTCCATTTCACACGCAGTGCCTTCTTCAGAGCACAGGTGAAATCGCGCGTGCCCCTGAAAGTTCCATCGGTGCAACCTGTGCATTCATCATCCAGTTCCAGCCCAGCTAGCACGTCACTGAGCCCTGGTGGCTGGCCAATCCAACGGATAACCTCACGGAACTGGGGTGGAGGGTTGTTCATTTTTACTTCAGTCAGTAAGCCTACCTCTAGCCTGTGTGCATTCCCAGAAGAGCTGGGCAAGGGTGGCCTATCCTGGGCAGGCGTGCTGTTCCGCTCACCATCACAGACTGCACTGACAGAGAGAGTGGACTGCGAGCCATGCTGCCGTTAGTGTTGGGCATCTTTGTCAAGCTGAAGGGTTAGGAGTGGAGTCTGCTCTCGCTAGACAAGGAGTTCATGGGAGGAGGTTGAAGTGGAGGTGAGGAATGTCTGAAGTCTGAAGCCATCTCTGGAAGTGACTTTGCAGGGTCTTCTGCAACTTCATCAATGTACCATGGATTTTTGGATGTGGATTGTTGTCGTGAGTCAACAGATGACCCATTTAAGGTATAAAATAATTCAGATATGTTTCTGCTTCCAGGGTATGAGGTAGATCCTGGAACCTTTGGTTTATTAGGACTAGATGAACCTTTGTCACCGACATCTCTTGACATAAAGGCAAGTTTGGGAGGCCTCCTTTCCTGTATCACGTGATCTGGAATGATGTCGTTGATGTGCAGGAGAATTGTTCTTTCAACACTTGCAAAACTACAGAGCTGTACTCCATCAAACCTTCATCCCAGTTGTCAATGGGGTTATCCTGCACTGCATCTCCTGGGCCCGCAAAATCACTTTCCAATCCATTGTCACCATCTTCCATGAGTTCCAGTTTGTTCAATGCAACAAACACACCCCAGTCCTCATCACACTGGAAAAGCTGTTTTCCTTGGTACACCCCATCAGTGAAACCTTGACCACAACCTTCTTCTGTAAATCCCAAAGCAAGATTTTAGCAACCTGGCATCCATGTTGTAAAAAGACAGCAATTCAAAGTGCCCAGCAGGAGCCACTTAAGGTGTCAGTACTGTGATGGGATCAACCAGCCATGCTCTATCGGACTTGAGGAGTCCTGCTCTGCTAAAGGAAATCCGTGCCAGATACCATAAGCCAGTTCAGAACCCATGGTATAGGGGCTCACTGCTCAGGCACGTGGGCCCCTATGCACCCAAGCCTGCTACCTGGCCATACAGCACTACTTATTCCTGTGTTCTCTCCCCCACCTCTCTCAGACCTCCTTCTCCCCCTCTGTATGTGCGTCTCTCTCTCTATTTCTCTCTTCCCTCTCCCTCTCTTCCTCCTTTTTAATTTTGAAATAATGCTAAACCCTCCCAAATTGCAAAAGAACAGCATCAATATTACCCATAATTTATTCTCATCAATTTTCGCTATGATATTTTAGGTGGAACTTTTTCATCTTAGAGTGAGTTACATAATGCAAAGATGTTAAAAGCATCATCTGTTACTTTGACCTAAATATTTCAAGAAAACAATTAGTTAAAAAATAATTAGAAAATGATTGATTATGTGGCTACTAAGCATTAATTTTTTAAAACATGTAAAGAGAAATATTCTGTGGATTAGTATGCTGGGACTGCCGTAATAAAATGCCACAGATGGGGTGACTTGAATGACAAACTTTTTTTTGGTCATAGTTCTAGATATTGGACCCAAGATCAAGGTATCAGAAGAATTTCTCTATCCTGAGGCCTGCCTCCCATTCCTTCTGTCTGTCCCTGACCATCTCCAAGTCTCTCTCTTTTCCTTAAGGACAACGGGCATACTGGGTTAGGGCTCCACTGTTATGAGCCCTGCTAACCTTATTCACATTTGAAAAAGAGGGTTTTAGAGAGGCCCACCTGCCTGATGTGGGAGCCACTACAGCGTACAAATATGTGATAGAGAGATGGGGGTGGGCTGGGGGAAGAAGCAGAACCGTTTGAGAACTATGAAGAGAGGTGAGACTGGAGACAAGAGTGTCAAGTGGGATAGCCTGGTGTAAGTAGCTTTGCTGCCACCTGAGGCCATGGTGATGTCTCAGTCAGTGCCACTGAGGACCATGTCTGGATCCATGGGCATGCATCAGCAGGGTTCTGTGTTGATGTCGCTGACTTATATTACCACCAAAGGCCTTGGTCTGGGCTGTCACCTGGGACAATGTTGTTGCCTAAGGGCTGTGCGGAGCTCTCCCCACCCTTCCCCAGAGCAGCACCAGGGAGAGTGGGTCCTGCACCTCTCCTGGGCAGCAGAGTAGCTGGCCTTGGTGGTGCATGCAGGAGTAGGCTGTCTTGAGGGCACGGGAGTAAGAAAGCTGGCTCTGCCCCGTACTGGCTCTAGCACTGGGCGAGCTCACCCGAGCAGTGCTGGAGAGCTTGTCCTGGTAGTGTAGGTGTAGGAGAGCTGGTAGTCTGACCAGCTCATTAGCCTTCCAGGCCCTGATCCAGGGCTTTAAGTTGGCCCACACCACTATCCAATCTATGAATTACTGGAGCTCCTGATGGGGCTGGTCCCGCAGATCCAAAGATGCAGGACCTTTATGACACAGGGCTACAACAGGATATCCAAGAAGAGTCCCAGCGAGGATCCAGTATTTATAGTGTAGCGGATGCCAGAGGCCTGGAACCAGGACAATGACTCATGGCAATGAACATTTACAAGCAAAAACGTTTGGACAAAAGGGCGTACTGTGGGACACACTGTGACATACTGCAGCTTCCACTGCAAGATTTTTTAATTTTCTTTTGGGTGGCAGTTGCAAGGGCAGAGGTGCATATATGAAGGGATAATGAGATGAACAGGACTGCGGTACATAATGTGAAACTCACAAAGAATAAAAAAAATTAAAAGAAAAAGAAAAATATTTTAATGTTATGTTAATGGCTGTTTTGCCTGCATTCATATCTGTGTACCATATGCCTGTGGAAGACAGGAGTGCATATCAGATCACGAACTGGAGTTACATATGGTTATGAGCTGTCGTTTGCGTGCTGGCCATTGGCTGTAAGAGCAGCCAGTCAATGAGCTCTCTCTACAACCCCACCTTTAAAAGCTTGTCTTTAAGTATAGTTTCATTCGTAGTTAGGATTTCAACATTGGATTTTGTAGGTAATGTAATTCACCCTGTAAAACCCAGTGAAGTGGAGATTTCTGATTTCTTTGGAAATTCAGTTATGTCATATGATGTTTTGCTGGGGCAGACAGGTGAAAGGACGTTTTGCTGAAGCAGACACAGGTGAGAGAACACACGGTGTGTAGAAAGAATATAACTATGACGCCCCAGACAGTGGGAAGAGGCTTAGGCATTGGCTCACCTTGCTCTACCTTGCTAGTCTTTGCTGACTACGTTCTTGTATTGGTTCACATTGCATTGTGTAGAGGATCTTCACTTGTCAAGTCCCCCAAAGAACTCTTTGGTGTGTTCTAGGAACTCCTTGCTGCTCCTTGGGACTCAGGCCAATTGGCAGAGCATCACGGCTTTTTCTGGATCAAACTGCTGTTGCTGATGCATGAGTGGTGATTGCAGACTAGACGTGACTGCTGACGATGAAGATTGGTACAGTCCCAAAGAACTGTTTCTAAAAGGGCCCACAACCCCCTTTGCCCTATTAACTTTTCTTTTCAACTACCTTTGGTGGGTGGTGGACTAGAATAGAGGTTGAACATTTAAGAACCCTTATTAAAGTAGGTTGTGAAAAGCCTAAGGCTACAACACAGGATATCCTAAGTTGAAAGAAAGCATAAAACCATGCTGATAGTCTAACTTTGTTTTTTTTTAATGCACATACACACGCTCATGCACACACACACACACACACACACACACACACACACACAATTGGTATTGGGGTTTTGAGATCAGAAAGGCATTGGGGATATAAATAAATAAATGGTGAGTTGGTGGTGTGGTGTGGTGGTTTCGATAGGAATGGTCTTCATAGATTCATGTGTTTGAATGTTTGGCCATAGGGAGTGGCACTATTAGGAGACATGGCCTTGTCGGAGGAGGCATGTCCCTGTGTGGGCGGGCTTTGAGGTCTCCTATGCTCAGACTCTGCCCAGTGCAGAAGAGAGTCTCCCCTTGGCTGCCTTCAGATCATATGTAGAACTGTCTGCTCCTCCAGAACCATGCTTCCTGCCATGATGATAATGGACTGAACCTCTGAAACTGTAAGCCAGGCCAGTTAAATGTTTTCCTGTAGAAGAGTTGGCATGGTCATGGTGTCTCCTCACAGCAGTAAAACTCTAAGACAGGGAGAATGCTTGTCGTGAACTTGCGTTGGTACTCCAACCAGATCTTTTACTCTTACTGACATTGCGAAGATAAAGCATACCCACTGAGCATTACAATGGACATGAATATTGCAGTGGTGAGTGTATGAGATAATAATTTAGTCAAGGCTTCCTTACATTCATTGAAGGGGTATAGGGAGAATTGGGGAGAGTTGGAATTGCAGCAAGAGTTCTAGAGAACGTATGCAAGTGCAAAAATAGTTTGTAGTCCTATGATGCAAAAAGTATGGCCATACTAGTGTGTGTGTGTGTGTGTGTGTGTGTGTGTGTGTGTGTGTGTGTATTGGTCTGTCACATAGGCATGGGATAGAGGTGGGAGGAAGGGCATGCTGGTTGTTGGTTGTTGGTCTATGTTATCAAAAAATTCATTCACAAAATATTCTCCAATCTTATCACACTCATCATGACATAAAAGGAGGTTTTTAGGCAAATTCTATTTTATCTATATGATCAAGTTATACTTAAGTTGGACACCACAGGTTTTACCTGCAAGACGTGTTGTACCTGCTTTCCACATCACTCTGGGGGAACTGCAGCTGGAGAAGGAGCTTTGTGAAGTGTGGTTAGAGGTGCTTCTCCTCAGCTTAACAGGCTCCGTTTGCTTAGCAACTCTCCTAGACTCAGGATCACACGTGGTAAGAGTCATTTATCCCTTCTGTTATGGATGGAGCTTTGGTAATAGATACCAATATCCATTTAGTAGTCAGTATCTTTTGCCACGCAGAGCAAACTCCACCCAGACCGGTGCAGAGCCCCATTTTCTCTGAGGAGCGACAGGCAACTGCCACGGATGAGCACCAAATGCATCTCAAGGCTGCCAGAAAGTTTTATTTCTCGACACTGATTGTCTTGAGGTAGGCAGCTGGGCATTCCCTCTCAAGGAGGTTCCTGAACGGCTGTCAGGGCTAATCTGGGTGAGAGATGAAAGACTGACCTAGGGTTAAAGGCTCTACATCCGCGGCACATCTCCCGAGTTATCTAATCTGTCTGGAGAACAAGCTATCTGCAGAGGAAGCTTTATTTTATAGCTGACCCTTTAACAAAGGGGAAGCAGTGACTATTAGGAAAGGCAGTCTGTAGCCATCCTGAGGTAAAGCTGACTGGGTAAATCCTATACTTTTTAAACTCGGAAAAAGAAAGACAGCTATCTGGAAAGCCTACATAAATCATGTGCAAAAGGTGTTGTATCGCTTGAGTTCTTGAACATTCACACACACACACACACAGACACACACACACAAACACACACACACACACACACACACACACAGAAGGGAAGCGAGGGAGAAAAAAAGGGAAGTGGTGGGGGACGGGAAAAGGAGAGGGAGAAAATACATCTCAAACACTACACTTTGGCTAGTTTCCTTCCACTGAACATCTGCCTAGAAGAAGCACTGTCCCTGTAGTATTTGTGTAAATCTGGGAAAGGTTGTCTGCCCCCAGACTTCCATATTCTTATCTGCAAAGCATATGTATAAGCCAAAAAAAAAAAAAAAAAAAAGAAAGAAAGAAAGAAAAGCAAAAAGAAAAGAAAAAAGTATCTGGATAGATGGTAAATCCATGACATACCATTATTCTTCATTCTTGTCTCTATAGCAAATATAATTAACTGCTTACAGCGTTTCCTCCCAACCCTCACTCAGCCTTAGAATTCTGCGTGGTAATTGACCAGAATTAGCAGTGTGAGACCTATTTGCTCTGCCTGTAGTTTAGTGATGCCTGTGGACCTTTGTGTCGGGTCTCGGTAGTTAGTGACTTGGCTCCTGGAGTGCCTCTGGCACTGCGTGGCATAATTGGCATCAGCAGGACAGCGCAGCCACAGTGACACTAAGATATTTGAGGGGAGGAAATCACAGGTTTCAGAGATGACACACGTGCATTCATCAAAACTAAAGGCCAGTGCTTCCCGGGAGGAGAGCTGCAGATAAATGCATTAGATGAGTAGTTCTACCTTTGAGTTTTTCTACAAATGCATTATTGAGCGCTTTCGTTGTCGAATAGTGAGGAACCGAGGCCGGATTTCCTAAACATGAGAGCTTAATTTCTGGTTACATTATAAAGAGGAAGGTGGGAAGAGGGTAGGTGGCCATGGCAACGATTGATAACTCCAGAACACTACTCCTCTTTAATACAGCTGTTTGCCCCTGTACTGTCAGCTCTTTAATTAAATTAATTAATTAATGTGTCAGCCCTGTAACCCAGCTGTGCCCCTGCTGCACATTCCATAGGATAGTCTCCAGGCTGCTGCTATACAGGCCTTCCGGTGGCGCTGTTCCCACCATATTACTCTGCAGCAAAACCCTCAGTGTCTCCTCAGTGGCAGAGGTCCATCAGATTGCGAACTTTATAATGCCGTTCTTCAGGATCTCCAAGCCCTTACAGAGTCCGAGTAACACACTAATGGCTTTCGTTCCTGCTTAAAACATCTTCGAGGGCCGAGTGGTGGTGGCACAAGCCTTTAAATTCAGAGACGATGTTAGAAGTTGAAATGTAGATGTACTAGAGAATGAAGCAGAGGAGGCAGAGGCGGGTAGATCTCTGAGTTCAAGGCCAGCCTGGTCTGAAGAGCTAGGTCCAGGACAGCCAGGGCTGCACAGAGAATGACTTTCTTCCCTTTCTTAACAAGCTTTCTTCCCTTTCCTTCTTCTATGTCCTATATTTGTTTACCGGCTTCACATTCATTCTTTGACTCTAACTACACCTCTAGGTTTTTAGGGGTCATCTTGCTCACTCTTAGGCTGTGACCACGTGCATTTCACTGCTGACCGTACCTCTGCCATTCTGTGTGAAGTTGTCCAGGGCAAGGTTATCCTAGACTTGGAAGCTGAGACCGGCATGTGTGTGAGTTATTCAAATGCTCCCAGAAGAACACTGAGAGAGAAGCAGGGTGAGGACAAGGAAGGAAGAAGCCAAGACATTCTGGGAGATACCAACCTCAGCCTGATTCCACAGAGTATTTGGGAATATGAAATAAATATTAAATTGCCCCCCTTGAGGCAAGGTTCCCAGGGTTTCCTAAGGCTTGATCAGTCTGTCACTGGACAAAGACCATCCCCTGAAGGACATAAACTTTGCTTACTCAGCCATCTCCACAGGGAAGCAAGGCTTGTCCAGAAGGAGTCACAGATACGTGAGCATTTAAAGCAATAGCTCTCGACCTTCCTCATGTTTAATCCTTTAACACACTTCTTCATGTCGTTGTGACCCCCAGCCCCAACCATAAAATCATTTTGTTGCAACTTACAACTGTAATTTTGGTACTGTTAGGAATTGTAAAGGGGTCACCACCTACAGGTTGAGAACCATCGATTCAAAGGCAAAAGCCCGCTAGAGTCAAGGAAACAATATGATGGGATCTCAAAAGAAATGGAAGAGAACCTTGTCAGATCACAACAGGCTCTATCACGTAAGGGGCTTTGCTTAGTTTCCCGTTATCTCAAGCGTCTTGCACATTGGAGCCTCACCACGACACACCTATGGGGAACAGTGTCCACAGGCTTCCAAACCGAGGGACCCGCGCCAGGAAGTATTTCTGGTATTTCATAGAGCATTTGTGAGATGCTGTGACTCAAGGCTCGCCGCCTCCTCCACGTTCCCCCTAGGCTCTGATCTCTAAAGTAATATCACCTGTTGCCCCACTCCGTCTCCCGTTACTTCATTAATTGAGCAGTCGGAGGGCCGAGCGAGTTTTGTTTTCCTTCCCAGCCTGCCTAGCTCTAACATGGATCAGCACTGCCGCGTGACTTCAGGAAAACCACAGTCCCCGTTGGCTAGAACGACACAAGGATAATGAGACAATAACTTCCTCTCCCTGAGATTCGTCCCTCGGGAGGGAGGGCACACATGCTGGAGACCTGGAGAGTAAGGACTGCAGTGGGCCTGGTGTTGACCCGGAGCATCAAAGGCAAGCCTGTGAGGGCTGCTGCAGCCCTGGCAGTGTCCACCTGTCACCTTTGTGTGCCTCACTTACGGACTCTGTGGGTGCCACATCTGATTAATTTAAAAAGCGGCAGCTCCCCTCCTCTCTCATTATAAAGAAATCCATTGGGCCTTGTCTGGACAGGTTCGGCGCAAAATGGCAGATGGGGCTGAAGGAATGGTCCCCTCCCCCCACCCAGTCAGAGTTCCTTCACTGACCTCCCTCTGAAGCTTGGAGGGCAAGTCCTCGCGGCCAGGCTGCTGCTTTGCAGAGCACCGTGTGCTTGGAGTTTTGAGGGCAATTAAGAAAATTCTCTGTTGCCCCTGCATTTCAACCTTAGCCTTGTCTCTGAATCTGTTAGTCCTCGTTTGAAGATTTTCTAAGAGTGTATTGTTTATTCAACTGTGACAAACAAGTCATATAAGAGACCAAACTATGATTATAGAACATGGCTCCATTTATAGGCATATGTTTAACTATGCACCAGCAGTATATGCATTAGAAAGCTGAACACATTCTAACAATCTGCTTGACCTGGTTGCCTCCATCCCCTGCGGGGGGGGGTTGAGATTACACGGGCGGGGGTCTTTATACTCTGCATGGTTTGGATGCTTACTATGAATGGGATGACAATACAATGGCATTTTCACTAGAGACAGAAGGTATTGTTACATTGGCTTCACCTTTAACCAGCGTGCTGAAACAGCTATTTGTCTCGTTTTGAGTCTTTCCCCATCCAAGCACGATGAGAATTACAGCGTGTACATCATAATTCTTAGCTGACAGTTTCACTTAATGTTGCTCCATTTGTAGTGGCCCGAGACTATAATTGGCGTAGTTTTATTAGCGGATGCTTAATTGTACATGGGCTCAATGTCTGTTTTTATAAAATAGCTTTCTTTGGAAATTGTACACTAACTTTTTGCCCACAGAGTTTATGTCAGAGCTGAAAGCAAGGGGGTGAGCAATGGCTGACAAGTCCACTGGCGAGTCCTATCACCCGTTCCCGTTAGTTTATAGGAGACAAGGTCAGAGAAATAATATAGTCTGTTAAAGATACACAGTTCCCACCCACCCTTGAACGGCGGTGGTTTGGGAAGTCTCCTAGGGTGTGTGGCTGAATGTGGGTGTCTGTGCTTGCCGGCATATAGCTTCATTTTCACATTTCTATATCAGGTAAAATGAGGCCTGTGCTTGGAGCTATTCTGTTCGTCCCAGCTGGAAGTCAGTTCCTTACCACAGAAAATCCATCTGTACTTCTTCTGTAATGTGACTTCTTTTCATTTATTCAGCCCTAGATCCTCAGTTCCTTTCTTCATATATCCTTCTCTCCCTCTCTCTCTTCTTCCCTCCCTCCCTCCCTCCCTCCCTTTTCCTTCCTTCCCTGATTCCCACTCCCTCCTTCTCTCCCTCCCTCCTTCCCTCTTTCCCGCCCTCCCTTCCTTTCTTCTGTTTCTTCCCTTTGGAGACAAGATCTCATTACCTAGCCTTAGCTTTAAACTCACAGAGCCTCTGCCTCCTCAGTGCCAGGATTAAACACGTGCACAACCACATCCAGGTCACATAGCTATTTTCTAAAACACTGCTTCTCAGCCTTCCAAACACCACGACCCTTTAATACAGTTCCTCATGTTGTGGTGACCCACAACCATAAAATTATTTTTGCTGTTACTTCATAACTGTAATTTTTCTACTGTTATGAGTCATAATGTAAATATCTGTATTTTCTGATGGTCTTAGGTAACTCCTATGAAAAGAACATTTATTTCAAAAAAGGAGTAAAGACCTACATGTTGAGAACAGCTGTTCTAAACTTAGCTTAATAATATTAGTAGGTGTTAGGGACAGAGAGATGGCTTATTGATTAAGAGCACTGACTGCTCTTCCAGAGAGCCTAGATTCAATTCCCGGTACCTACATGCACTTGACAGGCATCTGTGACTCCAGTTCCAGGGGACCCAATGTCCTCTTCTGGCTTTGTAAGCATCAAGTATGGACATGGTTCACAAAAACACATGGGTCCAAACACTCATAGACATATAAGAAACTTAGAAAGTTGAAAATAAAAGATTTGTAGAAAAATAGATTACTTTCTTTACTCAGGGGGCTCATAAAGCTTTTCACTTTAAATTGCATTCACATTTTAAATGATATTTTCATTAAATATTTAATTAACATAATAATTATGCATACTTAAGAGACAGAGCATGATAGCTCTACACATATGTAAGATGGGATGATGGAATTGGGCAGTTAGTGTTTTCTTCTCCTTTGTCATTTCTTTGTTAGAAACTTTCAGCTTCTCGTAGTTCTTTTTAAAATAATTCCTAAATAGTTGTGAACTGTGCTCACTCTATCTAGTGCTGTAGAATATGAGAACTTTTCCTCCTATGCAATTATATTCTGATACAAGTTATGCAACTAGTTTGCATTGCCTTACTCTTCTCTATTTTATATTATAGATGGTCACTGTTCTATTCTTTACTTCATGCTATGGCACGTGTGTGTGTGTGTATGTGTGTGTGTGTGTATGTGTGTGTGTGCGCGTGCGTGTGCACATGTGTGTGTGTATGTATGCATAGATGTATGTATCTATGTTCCTATGTTTGAGGAAATTATGGGCTCTAGACAGTCATGTTGTCCAGTTGCCTTCTCTTATGTTTAAGACAACAGGTCTGTGATGTTTCCAACTCTGGTTAGAGAAGCTTTATTTATTTATTTTCCATTTGCACTGTGTAGTGGTTAAAGTAGAGATTCACAAGTAGACCAGGTGCTGAGAATAAGTGACTCAGAGTGTTCATCCACAGTCTGGTTATCTGTATCAACCTTTCCCACCCGAGTCTCAGGGACCATTGCACAAGAGAGGCGGAAGTAATTTAAAAGCTGGGGGGCTCTCTGCTCCTCCCTCTTCCAGAGACAGCCACATCTTCTCATGCAGTGCCAGCTTCGTCTCATAGACAAGATGGTGAAGGTCAGTGTGAATGGATTTGGCCGTATTGGGTGCCTGGTTACCAGGGCTGCCTTCTGCTCTGCATCTGGCAAAGTGGACATTGTTGCCATCAACGACCCCTTCATTGACCTCAACTACATGGTCTACATGTTCCAGTATGACTCTACCCATGGCAAGTTCAATAGCACAGCCTGAGAACGGGAAGCTTGTCATCAATGGGAAGCTCATCACCATCTTCCAGGAGCGAGATCCCGCTAACATCAAATGGGTGACGCTGGTGCTGAGTATGTCATGGAGTCTACTGGCGTCTTCACCACCATGGAGAAGGCTGGGGCTCACCTGAAGGGTGGGGCCAAAAGGGTCATCATCTCTGCCCCTTCTACCAATGCCCCCATGTTTGTGATGGATGTGAACCACGAGAAATATGAAAACTCCCTCAAGATTGTCAGCAATGCATCCTGCACCACCAACTGCTTAGCCCCCCTGGCCAAGGTCATCCATGACAACTTTGGCATCGTGGAAGGGCTCATGACCACAGTCCATGCCATCACTGCCACTCAGAAGACTGTGGATGGCCCCTCTGGAAAGCTGTGGCGTGATGGCCGTGGGGCAGCCCAGAACATCATCCCTGCATCCACTGGTGCTGCCAAGGCTGTGGGCAAGGTCATCCCAGAGCTGAACGGGAAGTTCACTGGCATGACCTTCCCTGTTCTTACCCCCCAATGTCTTTGTTGTGGATCTGACATGCCTCCTGGAGAATCCTGCCAAGTATGATGACATCAAGAAGGCGGTGAAGCAGGTGTCCAAGAGCCCACTAAAGGGCATCCTGGGCTACACTGAGGACCAGGTTGTCTCCTGCAACTTCAACAGCAACTCCCACTCTTCTACCTTTGATGCTGGGGCTGGCATTGCTCTCAATGACCACTTTGTAAAGTTCATTTCCTGGTATGACAATGAATATGGCTACAGCAGCAGGATGGTGGACCTCATGGCCTACATGGCCTCCAAGGAGTAAGAAACCCTGGACCACCCACCCCAGCCCAGCAAGGACACTGAGAGCAAGAGAGAGGCCCTCAGTTGCTGAGGAGTCCCCATCCCAACTCTGCCCCCAACACTGAGCATCTCCCTCACAATTCTATCCCAGACCCCATAATAACAGGAGGGGCCTGGGGAGCCTCCCTTCTCTCTTGAATAACATCAATAAAGTTCACTGCACCCACAAAAAATAAATAAATAAAAGCTGGGGGATGGGAAGGAGAGCCATACAATGTTGTCTTTTGGGTATGCCATGACCACTGCTCATATGAACCTTACTGAAGATGGTCACCTGTACGGGAACTGCACAAGATCCACCCAGCAAAAATTCCAGCATTAGGTCAAGGAGGCGCTACCAACGTTCTCCATGTGTGAGAAGCAGCTGTCAGTTGGCAACTGTTAAAGTAGAGGAGAGTCACTATCTTAGCTGTGAGTCCGCTGCTAATGCTCTAGTGAATGATCACACACACACACACAGCACTAAGTGAACCTAGTGAAGCACTCATTTTAACAAGAAGGGCGTGGTTCTCAGTTCTCAGGAGGCAGAGGCAAGCAGATCTCTGTGGATTTGAGGCCAGCCTGGTCTACATAGCAAGCCCAGCCATAAGAATGAGGCCTTGTTTCGAAAACAGCATCAAGGAAAGGATGTGAAGTTGGGAAAAAGATGTGTTGGAGGTCTGGGAGGGGCTGGAATGAGATGGGTTAGCATGGTAAAATACATTACATAAATGCATGGCACTTATTTATTTAAAAGAATAAATAGGGACATTATTTGAAATATATACATTGATACATGTGACTCTGTCCCAACAAAGCATTCTTTACAGAAATAAGGAGTTCCCCTTTTTATGGGACATTTGTTATTTTATTGTCTCTTTCATTATTGCCATTCTAATAATAGGAGGACTGAAGTCTCAATCACATTCCAACTTTTTTTTTTGGTAGAAAAGAAAAGAATATAAATGGTTAGAAACGAATCTATAATACTGTATTAGGTAAAGTGTAGAATCTCAAACAGCTATGCTGTATTTCATTGTCTTTATTATTTTGGTCAAACTCATGAAGTCCATGAGCTTTGAGGATCCATTGGAGAGAGCAGCAGCCGCCTTAGAAGTTTAAGCTGTTTAAGATGAAGGAATATTTCTATAGTAGTTACCATACTTATTTTCAGACACCATAGGCTTACATAATCATATATATTCATTTCTAGTGGAGAGTCGTGGTCTGGGTGTTATGGTTTGCTGACAAAGAGCTTTAGGCTCAGATGTTCAAAGTGGAAATAAAAGGAAGAGAAGAAGCAAGTGACCCCCACTGTTTCCCCTGCTGCTACTTCCAGATCACTGACTGGTCACCCTGTGCTAGAAACTAACATCTTACTGTTGACCATAGACACTAAAATCACTACAGAACCCAGAGCAAGAGAACTAGACTGGCCACTTGACAGCAGGATCTATAGAATTCCTTCTTTGATTATTCCATCCCCTAAAACACACCCCTCCCCCAACACACACACACACACACACACACACACACACCCAAACACACACACACACACACACAGAGGCTGATATACAGAATCATGGGGCAGAAACAAAATAATTGTTCTTCAGTCTAACATTTGGAAGACTTTTATAAAGAAGTTGAGTTGGACAGAAGCCTTTTTCTTTTTTAAGTCTGAAGAGACAGACAGCCTGCTTAATGATGAACGAGCAGGCGCCTTCTCACTCCAGTGTGAGAGAAGTGTACATTTAATTCTAAAAATATAGACCAAATTGCCAATGTGAAAATGAATTCCCTGGAGGAATAGAGATAAAAAAAATGCCGATGCTTTCTGAAGTGCTGGTGCATGTGGATTTGTAAGGCTGATGGAATGCTGGTGTTTACATTAAGAGCAGGGCGTGATTGTAGCTGAAACAAATGCTTAGCCCTGTCATACAGAAAGGAAGGCATGTGCATCAGAAATGCTTTGTATGGGAGCATACAAACGTGCGACAGTTATTGTCATTGTGAGAATTTAGCTGCATGGTTACGAAACATCAACTTTCAACATAGAAATGAGAATAGGAAACAGTACCATCATTGTTTAAGTCACAATAAAAACCATTATTGATTAAAACACAAGAGGAAAAGGTTCCGATGTAATTAGCACAGATGCCACAAAGATCTTCCATTAGACAACAGCTTTTTCAGAACAATGCTGGCCTCCATACCCCAAATCTTAATCCTTCTAATAAATTGTGGAGAGGAAGTGAAGATGATCAGAGACCTAGGGTTCCTTATCCTGGTCTTCTGGTATCTGCTTTCTTTTGTCTGATGAGGTCCCATGGCAGCTTGAAGGCAGAAGACAAGGTCACCTGTTTTGTTTTAAGCCTCCATATAATGTCGTGTGATTTGTCTCGATTCCAGACTTGAAGTAATAATGAAGTCACTTTTATCTTCCTTTTTTTTTTTTTTTACAATTTTGCGCCGACAATCTTTTATGTGTGTTAATTCAAAAGTAGAGCTTGAAAACATCTTTTGTGTAAGGAAAGTGTGACACGTTCAAAAGTCAATGAATATTGTTTCATGGGTTCCGTGGACAATATTATTTCCCGCTACTAAAATGATGACACCTGGACACCTGACGCCGATGAATTAGCCACCAGCTGGTGCTTGTATTCCACGTCCACTTGGTTAATCGTTTTGATGTATTGCAGAATGGAAATAGAAACTCCTCATGCACAGCTGTAGCTCCTCAGAAGTGAAAGCAAGTGCGTGGTAACTGTCCAACTACCACAGACATTTAGAACAGCAAGACGCCTGGCGAGAAGACACAAGATTTCACGGAGGAGGTTGCTTCAATGTTCTGTCCCATGTTAGTTTGGAATATCATATCTGAAGCTGGAAGACTGGGTGTTTTAACTTAGGATACAGCAAGAATTGGATTAATTGGGACTGGAGAGATGACTCAGGGCTTAGAAGCACTGGTTGCTCTATTGGAGGACCAGGGTTCAATTCCCAGCACCCACATGCCAGCTCACAACTGTCTGCAACTCCAGTCCCAAGGGATCCAGCACACACATGTTAGACAGACACGCATGTAGACAGAACATCCATTCACATTTTAAAAAAAGAATTAGGTTAATTATCTACTTTTCAGTTGCTTTAATTCTTAAAGTATTTATATTCTGCCTTGGTATTTGGGTGTATTTATAAAAGATACTTGATTGCATATTAACTGAGTCTTCCAGTAAAAAGAATAAATCGTGGAATATAAATCATGGAGTTCTGGAAGAGATCCAGACTTTCAGACAAAGTTGGAACCACCACTGTTCTGTCTTCTTACTATATTCTGATGTTTTCTTAAATGCTGAATACATTTTTATCTTTATGATGATAGAGCCAAGCTAGTCAGACGTTCACTGTAACGCCGAAACCTCCCATTTGAGCACTTGAGATTGTAGAAGTGATCTTTGCTGTTTTGATGCTGTTATGAAAAAACATTTTTAATTTTCACCCTGTATATAGCCGCTCACTATAACCATCCTCCTCTTCAACAGTTGGCCGTCGTACAGATTGAGAGAGGCTCGCAGTTGCTGCCTGTTTCTCTGAACAGGAGTCTAAAAGGACACACACTCAAGGGAGACAATTCAACCATAGCCCCAGGTTTCCTCACTTCTCTCAACACTGAATCAAGATCAGAAGCCATGGTGACGACAGCTTCCCATTCTCTGGACATAAACCACACATGGCCTGGCATCATGGAGCAGGCTGGTTTTTGCCATTTAGGGCTAAGTCTCCCTTGCTGCACTCAGGGTGAACCATGTGTTCTGACCTCCATAGGCCACGGGATATCATCTGCCTCCTGGCTCAGGGGTTGCTGAAATGGGAAATCTCTCCTGTGGTGTAAGTTTTCAGAGATAGACAAGAACAAGGGTTCTTCTCCCTATTTAAAGTATGACTTAATAAAAGCTGATATATGCCATGCAAGAATGCTTTACTTCACTGAGGAATGGTAGCTCCCACTTAGCTGGCTGTTGGACATGATGCTCCAGACCAGCAAATGCTACCAATGTCTAGACGTTTCCATCTTTGAGAGGTTGTCTCTAAACCGTATTATAGAGCTTGTCTTGATTTGACACACTTTCTGGAAGTAGATTGATTTATACCTTATATTTTTACAAATATATTTTATTTTTTTAAATATGCAATGTTATCTTGAATGGCGTAGATGCATAAAGTCACATATTTTTAATAGCAAATGGCTTATCAATTAAAAATAATATTTTTTTCACTAAAAAGGTGGTTTGTCAGAGAGGAAGATGCTTTACATTTTAGAATAATGGTTCTCTCTCCTTGTTTTATGCCCTTAAATGACAGTTTTATAGACAACAAAACTGGGGGCAGGAAGCAAATGCATCTCCGGTCCTTAATGTCTGGTTTTAAAATAGTTGCTATTAATTCTCTGTGTCTTTCTTTTCCCCCAAAGCTCTTGCAAAATTGTCACACCTTCAGATGAATTAGACTTAAATTTGATTTTTAAAAATGATGGTTTGATGGTCATAATATTTTAATGTTCCACTGTGATCCTTTTTGAGGTGAGATTGCAATGCAACATAGCAGGGGTAAGAGAAGTTAGTTTATAAATGATGGGGATTCTTCTCTCTCTCTCTTTCTCATAGACAGACAGAGAGACGGACGGACAGACACAAACAGACACAATACAACATAGCAGGGGTAATGGAATTGTTAGTTTATAAAAGATGGGGATTATTCTCTCTCACACACACAGACGGACAGACAGACACAGACAGACACAATACAACATAGCAGGGGTAATGGAACTGTTAGTTTATAAATGATGGGGATTAGTCTCTCTCTTTCTCAGAGACAGAAAGACAGACAGACACAGACAGATGCAATGCAACTTAGCAGGGGTAATTTATCAATGAATAACACGTAAATGTTGGGGATTATTCTCTCTTTCTCATGCACAGAGAGAGAGAGAGAGAAAGAGAGAGAGAGAGACAGACAGACAGACAGACAGACACACACACACACACAGCACAGCACAGCTGACAGTTGAATCAAGGAATTTAGCATTGAGCTACATCCTCAGTCCTTAAATACTTTATTTAGGCAAGCTGCCTCCTGTTAATTAAAAGAAACAATAAACTTAGTTGCTGGACTGCATGACATAGCGTTTAGGAGCTCAATTTAAACCATGTCAGGGAATTTCTGGAAAACATAGTTTCCAAGTAATGGAAACTATAATGCTTCATCTCTTGTCCTTTGAAGCAGTCAGCTAGATGTCTGGAAAACCGGGATGCCAGTGGACCATGGCTGATTCTTGCTCAGCCGTAAGTACCACTATTTATTGTTCCCCCATGGGGAAGGAAAGGGAGTCTGAGAAAAGCAAGTTAGGGAAGGGATTCTATTCTCAGTGTCCATTGGTTGGGCCAGAGGTTTAACTCGGGATTGGATGCAGAGAGCAGTGAGACTGCCCTCCTAGATAGTATTTTACCACAGATTGTTTAATTTCACTGGTATGTTGTGATGATAAAAATGTATTTTGCGATTTTTTGCTGTTGCTTATAAATGCTTTCACACTGTCACTGTAGGGACTGGTATGGGTTTTTCTCAAAATGCTAAAAATAGACCTACCACATGACCCAGGCAAGCCACTGCTTGCCTTACCCCCAAAGACCTTAATCCCCACTCCACAGCTACTTGCTCAATCATATGCTGCCACTTTCCTCATAATAGATAAGAAGTGGGAGAAAAACCTAAATGCCCTTCAGTGAAAAGGTAGCATATCCACAGTGAATTACTATTTGGCTGTTACAGAAGAGGAAATGATGACATTTTCAGATCAGTGAATGAAACCAGAGATTATTTCAATAAGCAAGGTAACCCAGAGCCAGAAAGACAAATGTCATATCTTTTCTGATATTTGTGGAACCTGGATTAAGATCTTTGGGTGAGAGTATATGACCTAGAGTAACTATAGAAGCCAGGAAAGTTAAAAAGAAGCATGGTGTGTGGGGTGGTCCACAGAGGGTCACAGTAGGACATATCTGCTATATCGAAAGATGTGGGGAAAATGGGGAGGTGAGGGAAGGAGACTTTAGCTGAGGAGGAGGAAGAAGAAGAGGAGGAGGAGTGAAGGAGGGAGGCAGGGAGGGAGGAAAGGTAATGCACCGTCTTCCGTGCTCCATTAAGCTCCACTTAAAGTGCTTTCAACTGCTTTCCTAATCCAAAGTCCAAAGTCTGCCACCAAGTAGCATGGCCAGGCCTGTCATGACAATATCCTGCTCCCGGCCACCAACTTCTGCCCTTAGTCAGCATCCAGTTGCTGTGAAAAGACACCATAATCACATCAACTCTTATAAAAGAAAGCATTTAATTGAGACTTCAGCAGCTGTCTACTGGGACTTAAGGTCCACTCGGTAGAAGAAAATTCATGCCCAGTACTCTAAGCTTAGCTAACTGCCAGCCCCTGGCGAGGTCTTGGACCCTGGAGGAGAATCTACTACTGCTATTTTCCTAAGCCACTATGATTTCTAACTCCGTCTAACAGCTAATCTTTGTGCCCACAGATAGGAGCAGCTCTCACCCTCATCATGCAAGCTTCTTTCTATCTTAGGTGGAGACGGTTACAGAAATCCACAGCTGGTCAAAATGCAGAGAACTGACCATGGGGTGCCCGACCCAAAACAGTACCTCTCCAGTGAAGCTTCAACATCAATGACTCAGGGAAAATGGAAGAAGAGAAGCAGAAAGATGGCAAGAGCTAGAGGACCAGAAAGTCTAGGACAAAATAGTGTTTTCTAGTTATGCCGGGGAAGCTTTACCTTGAAATCTATAAGATACGATCCCCTAAACAAGACCTAGATAATGACAACACCATATGACGTGCTGATGAAAATAGGGAAAAAACTCACAGAATCATTCTTCTCCAGGAACCAGCCCCCGATAGGTTATCTAATCCCATGTGGTCAGGTCTAAATACATACATATATGTACAAACAACAGTAAAGGAGCTTAGTACACATGTGCTCGTGTATGCACATGTGCACGAGTGCACACACACACACACACACACACACACACACACAACTGCGCTCACCTCCCCCCATAATAATTATTACAGAAGAGGTCATGAATTTAAGAGGGAGTAGGAGAGACATAGGTAGCTCTAAATTCTACACAGTTGAGTAGGGCTTTCCCTGATTCGATGCTTGTGGGTTCCAAATGACTTCAAACAGAAAGGTTTTAAAAGAAGTTCGGTATTTGCAATCTGTGCTAACTAGATAATGTTAAATTGTTATAAGCATATTTCACTAAGTAGAAATCAATCCTTAATTAGTTTTTACACTGTAACATGTGAAACAAATTATATTTGCATTGTCAGATAACACCGTCTTACCAAAGTATTGTCCACATTCACCTGGTAATCATCCAGCACACATGACTCAGTTTCACAGATTCATGATATGGAAGCTTAAGTTATACTTAGCACTCTGCAAGTACAGGTATCAGAAAGTCACATGCCTCTAGAAACCTTCTGCTCTGAGTGGTGGCTAAGGCGACACAGGTAGGCTTGCTTCTCTGAAGGCAATGGCTATTGACAATTACAGGTTGAGCTGAAAGAGAAAAACAAGGCCCACAGGTTGGTCAAGAAGAAAAGGACTTGCAAATATAGACATTTGTAGGAAACATGTTGAGATATAAATGTCTAATATTTTACCTTTTCATACAAATCATGTTGATGACATTTATAAAGCCCCCTCAGAATATGCTTATAGGTCAGATTTAGTGCCCTAGGCCATTAACTCACAGTCGAACTGCAAGATCCCTCTAACTTTCTAACCTTTTGACCCTGAGATCTTGACTCTGTTGCCTAGCATATAATTTTATTGTTTGATTTAGTTAGTAGCAATTCTTTCATATTTTCTACCAGATGTTTTCTATTTCACTCTCATTAAAATTATAAAATCATTTTGCAAACAATACATCCTAAGGTTTTCTTTATGTGTAAAACAAGATTTCTGTAGAGGACAAGTGAGAAACTGAACCATGTAAAACTGTCTCTCTTAAGCACCTCTGTGGAGTAAGAGTAATTTAAGGATGTTTAGTGTTAGCCTTTTTTTTTTTTTGTTTTATCTTTTGAAGATAGCTCAGTTTATTTGGAATGTTAAATGACATTTTGGAAACCAGAGTTGGAATCCCTGATATTATTTAGGCTTTCCGTTTCTTTGTTGTTGTTTTTGTTTGGATAGAGATGTCAGAAGTGCAGGTGTGCAGCTCATGATGTCTGTCTGCTGTAGTCTGTGAATCATTCATACGCTGGATCGGTGACACAAATCCCCATACCTAGGTTGAGAATATTGTATCTAAGAGCATATGCCCACAAGCAATCACTACTCCTAAATGTAGTTCTTTTTAAACGTCACACCAACACCTTACCATCTCGATAAATGTGAACTGTTACCAACAAACTCCATTGATGATGTCTTGGGAAGTTCATGTGTCAGCATCTAGAAAAGAAACGTGGCGGACAGGCTTAATGGGATGAATTAGTTGGATTATTACAGATGATTTAACTCGTCATTTTGAAAGTACATAGATGTCAAAAACATCTTTGCTTTTCCTTCAAATTATTCAAATCAGTCTTCCCCAATGGCTCTCCCACAACGCAGCAGCCTCTCACAGAATATCCACACTTTCTATAACTTTCTATTAAACCCTCAGAACTCAGTCATCAGCTAATTCGCCTTCTTTCAATAAAGTATGTTTGGGCTTCTCCTCTATTGGCAGTTCTGTGCTGGGTAGTGAGGAGAATGGATTGGACGGAAGACTTGTTCTCACACACCTGGATGCTTGTCGGAATGAAATGTGGAACCCTTGACAATCGTTTATAATCTCCTTCCTTCTTTCTTCAAAATGCCCGTGCTGTGCTTAAATACAAAGGAGATGACATCATACCCTTGCCTTTATAGGACATAAAATGTCTCATAAACTTGGACAAATAATAAGATACTCTGTAGCATACATAAAATTAAGTAAATGGCAGACCAGTTTCCAGTTCTCTAGAGAGCTTTAAAGAACGTCAGGAATTTATGGGAGTTCGGTTGTCAACGCTTTAGACTCCTTTCCCGTCATGATAGCCTTACAGGTTAGATTCTGCAAAATAGGACTGTTTATGAGTCTCGGGACGCAATCAATTGTTTCATGGCTTTGTGTCTTTCTGCATGTTAGTCTCTGCTTGGGACCTTGATGTAAAAGTCTCTTTTATATTCCTATTGGTAATTTTTATCTTAGAAACTTAGTGCCTCTGTCTACTAGGCCTACTTCTTGAGGCTTGAAGCCTCTGAGACTTATGCTAAATAAGCTCACAGTATCTAGTTGTGTCTGAACTCTCACTGGCTGGTTCAACTCAGCTATTATGGCTCCAAACGCCTCTCCACGATAACTGATTCAATCTGGCTTCTCTCAGTTCCTAAATGGCTCTGCTTGACCTCGAACTAACTCTAACAAGGGGTACTAATCTCCTGGCTCCTTCTCATTCTCTGGCCATTCTGTCTTCACCCGTGTCTAGCTTGTTTTCTCCTCAACCTGTCTCTGTAAAACTCTCCCAGCAAAACTGGCACCTTTCTTTTTCCTCTCTCGGCACTCCCCCTTAAGTAGTTCCTTTCCTTTCTGTACTTGTGAGTGTTGGGCATATCCTATTCTGCCAAATCTTTCTCTGATTTATCACTTTGTCTGCCAGTCAATGAGACATCTCATTCAAATATGAGTGTTTCCTTCTGCACACTAACTACACCTTCATTGTTAGGGACTAAGGGCATGTGTCTATATTCTAGCCAGAGGGACTAAAGGTGTGTGCTAAGGCTGAACCACACCAGAACTATAAACAGCCTTTTTCAGTTAAATAACACAATCTCAGAGTTCTCAACACCCTGACTTGCGGCAGTTTGTCTCTGTAGAAATTCCTATTCACTCTTTCCAAGCTACCTTCATCAGGCATCTCCTTTAAAGTCTCTCAGCTTGCCCTGTATCCCATTCTAATTGTAACCGTGATCTTGTGCAGGCTCTGACTAGCTTCCCACAGATACGTCCCAGCATGCCTCTCACTTTCCATGCCTTTGGCCTGCGTAAGCACAAAGTACATGGGTTAGAAGTTGATGCTGCCAAGTACGATCCCAGGTTATCTTAAGGTTCGTATTGGTCCTGAATGTGCATTTCCACACAAAAGGAAAGGAAATGAAGGCAGAAAAGAAGAGTTAGGAGGAAAGAGTGGAGGGAGAGAGGGAAAAAAGAGAGAAGATAGGAAAAGATAAATAAACAAATAACTGCACTCACATGGGCGGGCGGTATTACTCCTCCAATGAAATGCTCATCTTGTGTGCATGAAAACCCAAGTTTGAGCCCTAGAACCTATGTTAAAAGAAGAAAAGGCACGTGATTGTACACCTATGACCCCAGAAATGGGGAAGTAAAGACACGCAGGTCACTGGGACTCACTGGCCAGAGCCACCTAGATTATTTTTTGAATTTAAGGCTAATGAGACACTTTATCTCAAAAACAAGGTGAATGTCACCCGAGGAGTGATAACCAAAGGTTTCCCCTGGCTTCTCTGTATGTTCGTGTGATGTATGTACACATGTGTGTATGTGTGCATGTGATCATATCTACACATGCAAACATGCATATTTGAACATTCCGAGGTGTAGATGTAACAGCCATTATCAGAAAGGTTTTGGAGTATCCTGGATATTTAGGAAAAATTCAGAGTGGTTTTGTGAATTCACTGTGATCGAAGATGTGAATCTGGCCTCACAATAAAATAAATGACAACTAGACATGCCACTGACTACCTGGAAATTCTTGGTGTGACAAAGCTGTCAGTCATCCCATGATGGGAGTACATCTACTGAGGTCCATGATCAGCAAACAGGGAGAGGTAAGGAAGCATCAACTCCCAGTTTTTCCATGAGGTGGAAGCTTCCCAGAGTCACCTCTTCAGGAGCAGCTGCAACGCTAGCACAGTGGCAGGAGGTAGAGGTCATGATAGGATCCCAGGGACTGGCAGAGGTCCCCTAAGGCTCTCCGAGTGACAAGGTAATGCTAAGTGAGGCTGGCACTTCACAGAGACCAGCATTCTGTATTAATTCAAATGGTAATGGGAAACCATGAGAACAAGAAGGAGCAGAGGAGGCTGACTGTGAGCTGTACAGGTGACGAAGGACAGAGCAAGAGGGCCCAGCACGCTAGCACACAACAGGCTTCTGAGGGCAGCGGTGATTCCAAAGGCTAAGTTAGGGAGGCTAAAGCTTGCACCAAAAAGAAGGGTTAGGGATATGGCTAGAGGGAAGGTTCAGCCGCAGGAGTACCTGCTGCTCCTCCAGAGAACCCAGGTTTGTTTCCCAGTAGGCATGCCCAGCGGCTCAAAACTGCCTGTAACTTCACTTCAGGATGATGCCATCTTTTGGTCTCCACAGACACTGCACTCACAGTACATACTCAAGTGCAGATGCACACCGCCCGCCCCCGTGCATAATCAAAAAAGAACAAAAATAAATCTTGAACAAATCCTAAGGGCGAGGAGGTAGGTAGATCTATCATGATTTAAATGTTGCACGATGTATACATGCGCTGAAACTCTGCATCAGACTCATTCACATGCGTGTTTTAGATGGTTTCCTATCAATTAAAATCAATTTAAATAGAGACAACACAAGTGGCAATAAATGCGTTTACTGACTTGAAAAATTCGATCTCTTTTGGCATTTCCTTAAATTTTAATTTTATATTTATTTTTTATTAAAATGCACTCTAGTGTTTTCATTCTGAGTATTGACAGTGAGGGAAAAGCTGTGAACATTTGAAGTTATAAACATCTAACATATGGAGAAGCTTCTGCAGTTATTGTCAAACACTGACGTAGTAAACACCAAGAAGCATATTAAGACATGGCTTCCTGAGCCGTAGGGTAGACCTTCTGTGACCCCAGAGTCTCTTTTCCACATGGCCCGTATGTGATAATATAATTCTAAGTTCCCCGAACTAAACTATAATTTCCATAAACATGGAAACATTTTGGTCAAAGCTCTATGTCTGGGGACTGGAGTATAGGTCAGCAGTGGAGCAGTTGTCGAGCATGGCTGAGGCCCTGAGACTGAGTTTCAGCGCCATGAAAATAAAAGGCTTGTGTGTGTTAAAAGCAAGGATGATGAGCAAAGACCTTTGACCATCCACCATCCTCATCCCCCATTGTGGTGAGTGGTAAAGCGAATGGTAAATATTCAAATAAGTGAAATTCCCATCATTTCCAAGAAAAAGAATTAGCTTTAAGTTCGCACATTCAAAAACAGCCATTTGGTGCGACGAATTAGGGTAATCAGATAGAATATAAATCTGAAAACATCGTTCAATGTAAAATACAAATGGAGGGGCTGGAGAGATGGCTCAGGCGTTAAGAGCACTGGCTGCTCTTTCAGAGGTCCTGAGTTCAATTCCCAGCAGTCACGTCGTAGCTCAGGGCTATCCATGATGGGACTTGATGCCCTCTTCAGGCATGCAGGTACACATGCAGATAGAACACTCACACATAAAATACAATCTTAAACAAATATGTAAAACTGACATTATGGGGGACTATTCCTCCTGTCTCCATGTGGGTCCTAGGGATTGGACTCATCCAGGTAGTCAGGCTCAGCGGTACGTTTACTTGCAGAGGGCTCTTACCAGCTTCTAACCTCACTGGATCTTAAATAATGCTACTTGTAAGACTCTGATAGTTCAGTCGCATTAAGCAACGATATGTGTTCTTGGCCTCTTATCTGGATGACAACTGTGTGTAACAGTTAGACTAACAGTGCGAGCGTCTACCCCGAATCCAGCATTACCAAGTAAGCTTAGGTCAGTGACTTACTAAGTGAGTCCTATTTACCTGACTAAGCTGTTTCATTCTCCAGTCTGAAGCAAGACTGGCTTCCCCAATCACAATGGATATTGATCTAGCTAGTAACAAATTCCCCACACACACACCCAATCATGAGATCAAAGTAAGCTTAAGCCGTTATCTCTGAGAAGACAGAAGTGGACTGCAAATAATATTTTTTCTCACTTTTCCCTTTGAAGACAAATTACAGCATTTATTTACCCTGTTAATTGCTTTAGTTTGATGATTTCATTTAGATTGGGATTAGAAAATCCCATCTAGTAGTGCAGATATATTTCTTCTTATGGTTATTGTAATTTATTCATGTCGTAGAGGCAATCTTTGTCTAAACTTCCCAGTTATTAAATTAGAACAAGATGATACTTGCTGACTGTGGAGTGATCTATGCAAAGCACTAGGCAGTTGCTAGGCAGTTTTGTTCTTCTTCTTCTTCTTATCTTCAATAGGAAATTATCTCCACTCTGTGTAGGTGACAGTCATTTGATGGAGTCTGGCAAAAAATAGCATAAAATGCATGTAAGCGACGTGAACATGAATAGAGTATCATAGCCCTTTGTTCATAGAGTCCATACAAGAACTGGATGTGTAAGTTGGAACTCTCCGATTATACATTGAAATAATTTAGAAATAATGGGTTTATGAATTCGCTGACAGAGACATTGTCTTAAAACTTTTATAATTTTTGTTCCTGAGGTAATGGATAGAAATTTGAACCATTCCTTTTACAATTCTTTAGTTGGTGTCTGTCTGTCTATCTATCTATCTATCTATCTATCTATCTATCTATCTATCTATCTATCCATCCACCTATCCATCCATTTATTCATCGATCCATCTATCCATATCTATCTATCTATCTATCTATCTATCTATCTATCTATCTATCATCTATCTATCTATCCATCCATCCATCCACCTATCCATCCATTTATTCATCGATCCATCTATCCATATCTATCTATCTATCTATCTATCTATCTATCTATCTATCTATCTATCTATCTATCTAATACCTGTCATCCATCTATCTGCCTATAGTCTATCTGTCAATATATCTTTCTCCCATTTACTGACCCCTCCGTGTGGAACTCTGAAGGTTGTAGGAAACTGAACTATACTAACGCTTGAGCTTCTCTGCACTGTGGCCTTGCTGTCCACAGATGATTTCCCTTCACATTTTTTCTTGCTTCAAGAATCTATGTAAGGTGACTATATCTGAGGTCATTCTTTGTCATGTTGATTTAAACTTCTTTTTCAACCCGTTTCCAATTTATATCATGTTCAATAAAATAGATTCAAGTACGTAGTTTGGACCCGTAGAATTTTGCCAGTCCAGAGTAGATCCCAAATGAAATTAATTTCAGCATTGCAAGTAAATAAAGAGGATAATGGGAGAGAAATCAATACCGTCTGTATTATGAATTCCCAGGGAGCACAAAAGAGGTTCTCTTAATTATATAATCTCATTACTAGACATGCCTGTCTTGCATTTGTGTGTTCTTTCTCACCCATGCAAGTTAGACAAAGGAGCGTTCTGCTACTTTCCAATAAGGAAGGAGTGGCTTTTCTCAGGCTACATTCCTGCCAAAAACTGCTCAGAGGGATGAACACATCCCTCACACACATGTTCAAAAATCACTAGTGAGCAGGCAGGGATGCTATTGTAAGAGAGGTCACAATCGAGAAGTAAATGGATACCCTAAGAAGCCCAGCGTTCTACAAGGCACTTGATATTCCTAAATTGCAGGGTCAACAAAGGGCGGAGGCGTCAGCAGTCCCCTGGGTTGTGAATATTATGGTTTAGATTCTTATGTTCTTTTTAATTCACACACTGAAACTCAAACCCTTCAGTATGATGTAGTTGGGAATGGCACCTTTGAGAAGTAATTAGGGTTAGATTCATTTATAGAGGTGGGGCAGTCATGATGGATTGAGAACCTTGTGAGAAAAGGAATAGAGACTAATCTATTTATCCACATGGATGCTTCAGAAAATGCCTCATGCTGACACAGCAATAAGGGAGCCACCTGCAAGCCAAGAGAAGAACCTGACCCTGACCTGACTGGCACTATGGTATCACATCTCCAGGCTTCAGAATAAGACTATGAAATTTTGTCTTTGACACTTCCCCGGTTTGTGAAATTTCATTCTCGAAGCCAGGCGTGACTAGGTATAAGAGAAAAAATGGATACAGGCTACCATGGAAGAGATCAGCTGAAATATGTCCAGTGCTTCAAGCTGTGATGAATGAAGAATTATGTCCTCCATACGAAGACAAACAAAGGACAGACGAGCTGTTAAGAAAGCTTGATACAAATCTTCATTGGTCACAGTCACTGTGATTTGAGTAGATTCTGTAAATTTCACACGTTGGAGACTTTACCCACAATGCAGTGGTGTTGAGATCTGGAGCCTAACCAGAGGCTTGAAGATGAGGGGAGCTCTATCGGCATCAGCGGACTGGGGTCTGTACGAAGGCAGTGGGTTGGTTACACATGTGAGCTGAAGTCTTCTTGCGTTTTCACATTCGATTCTCTTGCCTGCCTGCATGAACGCGGCAAAGGACATTTGCCTGACGCTCACAACCTGCCTTTGAACTTCCTCAGCTACAGATTCAGGACCCATGCACACTTCCCTCCACAAGACATTTCTCAGTCTGTCATAGTTCTGCAAGAATCGCGAATAGCTCTCTGTATGTGTGTATCTGGCGTCAGAGGAAAGCGAAAAGAGTCCCGAAGAAAAGTAAAACCACTTGAGACGCAGATTCCACATCTCCGTATATGACACTCAATATATGCATAAATAAAAAATGTAAAAGCAAAAACGTGTGCTGAGATACAAGGCCACGAAACTCCAAACGCAAGGGGATAAGAACATTAAACCTACAGATTTTCTAGTTGTTGAAAAGGCCTGGAGAGCTCATCGTTACATAGACCAAAACAGAAAAATTCACAGCGTAGGAGTCAGTTTCTCCTTCTTCCTCCTTTCCTCCTCCACCACATAGATGAAATACCATAGATGAAGAATTATAAGTGAAATCAACCTGTCTGTTAGGAGGCAAGTGGCACAATGACGTCGAATTCTATTATCCTAGTTATTAAGAATAACATTGCATTAATCAATCAATTAATATATTCATGACACTAATAAAAAACAAAAAATATGATCTTAGTAGATATGGAAAGTAATTTAGTAAAATTAATTCTTAAATAATGATTTTAATAAGGCTCAGAAAACTCAGAAAACTCCCCACATGGACAATGACAACAGAGAAAACCCACATTATATCTGTTGGAGATAAAGACGAGACATGACGATAAGTCCTATTGACATTACAAAACGGTAAAATGATTATAGAAATAATATGTATAGCCCATTTCACTTTCTCAATACAGGAGCTGTAAAGAACTTAACACCAAACAATAGAAGGCCTACGTTATTTTTGGTATAAACACATCCCACAAAAACCCATTCCTTCAAATTGAATTTCCACAGAGGTACAACGAGATTACCAATAGACTCAAAGGAACGTTGCTTAATGTCACAGAAGGTAAATAATGTCAATTATAAAACTAAGGAAGATTTTTTTAAAACAATCATATTAATAAAAATAAAAAACCCTAATTGTATTTCTCTAAGATATAGCAGTTTTGTAGGTACAGTTCTTCAATACCAAATGGAAAACATTCTTTTTTTTTTTTTTTTTTCCCGGAGCTGGGGACCGAACCCAGGGCCTTGCGCTTGCTAGGCAAGCACTTTACCACTGAGCTAAATCCCCAACCCAACATTCTTCTTTTAACATTCAAATTAATTCAGAAAATAGGGGGAAAAGAAGTAATATAGCTAACTTTGAAGACTACAATTTTAGTGTGTTAATACTAATGGACACATCCTAGACATTGCACTATCTAGAGTCTCGGGATAGTGCTATGTGTACAAGGGTAAGATTGTTTCTAAACAGGAGTAATAATTCAGTATACAGAAGCCACTCGTATAATCTATTAGACTACCAGTTTCAACAGGGTGTGGGAAAAGGCAGGCAAAATGGAGAATTGAACTTTAGAAATAATATTTCATTTATCTTATTCTCAGCGGATGTCTGAGCAGTTTCGACAAAAATCCTACCCCATCTGAATATGGGGGAAATAGTCAGGTCCTTAGATTACTCTCCCAACATTTGGCTTCAGAATTTTATAGCCTACTGTCTGTGAAATAGCAGGCAAGAGTTTCTGCTTTATCAATAGATAAAGCTATCTCTTGTCGATGAAGTCTAAACAAATCAGCTTCTTACTCTGGATTCATTCAATTACAGTAGGGCCTTTGCCTTCGCTTATAAAAAGGAAAAAAGAGCCATCTGTGTTGCTGGGAATAAGAAAATCAGATCAGCCTCAAAGGTCAGGAGTGAGCTTCTCTGAGGTTTCTTTGTTCTTGGCTCAGTCCTGGGATTTGAAATGACAACTTTCTTTCTGTGAGAAGACTCTATTCATGGTTCTCCTGGAAAAGGAGTTTTGCATTTGAGCAAGCACAGATCACAGCATGGGTCAGGCTGCTAAGGCAGAAGCTTCAGGGTGCTTCCTCTCTCTCTGTCTCTGTCTCTGTCTCTGTCTCTGTCTCTGTCTCTCTCTCTCTCTCTCTTTCTCTCTCTCTCTGATTTTACTCCAGGCCACTGCCCCTGAGCCCCTGTCAGAGATAACATCTCCATGCGATCTTCTCTCACCTGAAATGGCTCCTGCCTCCTTAGAGAGACACATCCCAGAGCAGAGGTGGGATTTAGTAACTGGCTCTATAGGCTTTGGAACTCCTGACTCTGAGATTTAGAAACACTCTCAGAGCTCTACTGCGGGAAGCAGTGAGTCATTTTATTTTTAATTTAACTAAAACTAAACTAATTTTTAAATTATTGATTCTCTTAACCGGCCATTCACCTTCCATCCATCCAACCCTCGATTCGCCTCTTAGCATCATCGTACTGAGCTCAAATGGTACAGCTGTTGTTCATTCTAATTTCGGCAAACCCCCGGAGTGCTTGTGTTGGTCTGTCTCTTGGACTTTCTAGATTCTTCTGTACACTTTAGATTTCTGTTCCTGAGCTGGCCTGAGAATGTTGGAGAATTACATAAAATAATGTGGAAACAACTTAGCACAATGGCTGACTCGAAGTAGATGATCAATAATTCATTCACTGACTTATAGATTCTGCCCCAACCCCACACAATCTTTTTTGACTTAGAGACCACAAAGCATGGACTTAAATGGCAGCTTCTAGGGTCATTGCTTGATTAAATGCTTACCCAAAACAACTTGAGAAATAAAGTGTTTATTTGGTTTACAGATGACAATTCATCTTTCAGGGAAGTTAAAACAGAAACTCAAGGTAGGAATGGAACCACACAAAGGAATGTTGCTTATAGACTTGCCTCTCCTGTCTTGTTCAGCTTATGTAACCTATGGTCACCGACTCAGGGTCCCGCCATCTACAGTGGTCTAGGCCTTTCTTCATTAGCTAGCAATCACAAAAATGTCCTACTGACATGGTCAAGGCCAATTTGATAGAGGTGATCCCCCAATTGCAGTTTCCCCTTCCCAGGTGACTCTAGATTGTGTCAAACTGTCAAGAACAATAAACAAACAACACCCATAACCAGCTAGCCAGGGTATGCTGCCCTCGGGCTCTTGTGGAATGGAAGCTTCTCTGGGTTTTAGGGTAGGGGTAGACAGACCTTTCTGTAAAGACCAAGATAGTATATGTGACCGTCTTCAATTGTCAACTTGACTGGATCAAACAATGGCTAGGTCTTGTAAAATTTAATACTGAGTGTTATAGGGGTATTCCAAGGGAGAATTGACATGTGGGACTGTAATGGAGGTGCAGGAAAGATCCAGCTTGAATATGGGTATCACCATCCTAGAGCTAAAGGCCTAAAGAGAAGAGGCAGCGAGTGCAAACGCCACTTTTCAGTGAACGGACCTATCAGTGCTAACATTGCCCGTGTGTTAGACCCCAGCTCATTGGCCTTTCCCCATAAACTCAATACCATCAACTCTCCAGGGAGTCTTCTTGTCTTCAGCACTGAACTGGGACTGTTGAAGTTTCTAGCTTCTCAAACTGGTTAGCCACTGGATTCTCTTCCATCCCAGAATGCAAATGGTCACTGTAGCTGCTTGTATTGCTAATGCTAATTTATGTTCCCCAAAACTTCTCACATGAGTGTCTGCATGTAAGACACTGAGGCACCCTGCCCCAGTTGGTGATGATTAGTAAATAAGATGGCGGTAGCCAATGGCTGGTCAGAGCAGAGAGAGGCAGGACTTGAGAATATCCCAGAAGAGGGAGGAGAAGGAGATCCGCCATGCTGGGAGAAGGAGGAGGAGAGGAGAGACGCCATGACTGAGGAGAGTGGAGGACAGGAAGGCAGAGCCAGCATGTGAAGGATCCCGGAGAGTGTGGCCCAGCTGGGCAGTTCGACTGGGTTCAGTTCAGCCAAGGTAGAATAGGATTTAGTAAGTAATAATTTGGAATTATCAGCAGGAGGTGGATTAACAATGCGGAGGTTAGGAAGTGGCCCAGCTGTTGCACTATTTAAGGTATATCAAAATATAAAAGTGTGTGTGCATCTTTCATTAGGAACCCAGAACATTAGGGCGTAATGTTAAACCCACAGCCGGGATTTATGTAAATAATTTAATACTATAGATAGTATTAAACCTGGGGCAAGAACTCACTTTAAAAAATTAATTGGAGGGGTTGGGGATTTAGCTCAGTGGTAGAGCGCTTGCCTAGGAAGCGCAAGGCCCTGGGCTCGATCCCCAGCTCCAAAAAAAAGAACCAAAAAAAAAAAAAAAATTAATTGGAGATTCCCGAATGGAATACACATGTCTTCTCTTTAAGATTAAGAAGTAGGGAAAATTGGTTTCTCAGCAGAACCATGAGGTTCCTCCCCAAGATAATCAGGTTCGGAGCTAAGAAGTTTAACTAGTTTGGCACTGCATGATTCTGGTATTAGTGGCTGAAGGCTGTCGGACATATCCAGGCTGGCCCAAGGACTTGGGCCATGGGTTCAGCTGGACAGTCTCTCAAGTTCTGGGCCGCCGTTAGAACTTAGCCACAGATGTTGGCAGCTCCTACTGGGAGAAGAGAGACAGCAAAGAGCAGGCTTACCTTGCTGAAATAAGGCAGGCCGCAGAGATCAGGAAAAGATAGGAATGGTGGTGTTCAAAATTTAAAAAGATCAAGGCTTTGCAAGCAACCAGATTCTTGAAACTCGAGAATTCTGGGATAGCTTAGTGTGGCATTCAGTCATAAATCAACCTGAAAATAGACTCATACAGAAAAATGGAAGGGGATTTAACTGAAATTAAATACATAGGAAAGGATATTAATTCAAGTCAAATAAAGAGAAAGGGGATATAAATATACCCACAGATACTAATCTCCATAGAAGGGAGGAATTAAAGAAATCCAGGCCTTTGATCTCAAATGTAGGAAGGAAGGTAGGAGATAGGGAGAACCCTATCTCAACAGATAATAACAAAGAGAGGGAGGAGGAGGAGGAGATCTGCCATGCTGGGAAAAGGAGAAGGATTGGAGAGATGCTAGGCTTGAGAAGCGGGAAGGACTGGGAGGCATAGCCAGCACCGGAAGGAGCTGGGAGAGTGTGGCCCAGAGGGCAGCCCAACTGGATAGGGGCAACCAAGATAGAATGTAGAATTTAGTAAGTAATGACTGGGGATTATCGGCAGGAGGTAGATTAATCGCATGGAGGTTAGGAAGTGAACCAGCCATTGAGCTGATTAAGACATATTAAAATATAAGACTGAGAATTTCTCTTTTATTTGAGAATGTTGACCACTGGGTCCAGTAGTAAGAATGCACCACCGGAATTTATTTAAATAATTAATTCAACAGCCACTATGGGACTACTCGGCCTCCTACGATGTTACCCAGCAAATCTGTTAATAGATGTGTATAGTCTACTGCTTCTTCTCCTTTACAAAATCCTAAGTGATAAATTTGTATGGCAGGCTTTGTAAGTGTCTGTAGCCTATTCATTATCAGTGTTTTTCCTCTATAGCTCTTTAAAAATGAAAAAAGAATCATTCTTAGTTCAAAGGCCACGTAAAAACAGATCACGGGATTGATTTGACCTGCACTTTAGTTCAGTGATCTTTGCTGTGCATAACCACCACTGTGTGGCCATTCTACGGCTGCATGCATCCTATACCAGCAAGTCTTGAAGTCAAGAGACTGCGCCATCCCAATATTCCCTCCTGGCTTCTAGACTTTCCATGTGTGATATAGACATTTTTATCAATGGGTCATGGCTACTCCCTGCACTAGACTCATCGCCAGGTCCTTCTTCCCAAGTGTGGGTCAAGGAATAGCTCAGGAGTATTAAGGGGTGGGGTTTGCATGGAGGTGATATTGTGATGTCAACATCCAAAGCCACTGTGGAGGCCTACGGCTGGTCAGAAAAAGACAGGGAGACCCATCACAGTGGATGATGAGGCCAATTCTCTTTGTGGACCATGTCTTTACCGGCAACTCTAAGGGTCTTGAGAATATTTTTAAAAAATATTTTTAGATATACAGGTATTTGTTCAATGTCATATAAAATTGTATCATTTTGCCTAATGATTTAGTTTTAAGTTTACACAGTTGAAAGGCTTAAGCAGGTATCACATGGGCTCTATTCATACTTTTACTCTGTACTCTGGAAATATTGAGAACAAACTACCTTAGGCTATCCAGTAGCCTTCCTCTCAGAACTCCAGCAGTCCCCTGGCAATTCTGAGTGTCCCTAATGACTGTGTGGTGGACACATGTTCCTAATAGTTTGGGATCTGCCTGGGAAAAAAAGGGTGAGGGAGCAGAATATTCTAACCAGGTTTCTGTTGCTGTAATAAAACCGCAGCCAAAAGTCATGCCAAGGAGAAAAAGACTTATTTGTCTTATAGGCTGTATACCATCGTTGAGGGAAGCCAGGCCAAGAGGCACACACATCTAGGCTCACATTTAGCTGCCTCTCTTATGTAACTGAGGACCACCTACTCAGCAGTGGTACCATCCACTGTGGGCTGAGCCCTCCTCCGTCCAGGAACAATCAAGGAAAGGCTTTCTAGGTATGCCCGCAGGCCGCTATGATAAAAGCAATTCCTCAACTGGGTTCCCTTTTTCCAGGGGTGCTGGTTGGTTTTTGTGAACTTGACACAACCTAGATACATCTTGGAGAAAATCTTAATTGAGAAAATGCCACCATTAGATTGGCCTATGGGGTAAATCTGGGGGAATGTTAATAATGATTGATGTGGGAGGGTCCAGCTTACAGTGGACAGTGGCGTTCCCTGGACAAGTGGTCCTAAGAAAGGATGAGAAAATGGTGAGGGACGTGCCAGGAAGCAGCATCCTCCACAGCTTCTGCTTCAGTTCCTGGCATGGCTTGCCTCAGTGATGGAGTGTATGTGAACACAGTGTAAGCTGAGGAAATCCTTTCCTTCCCAAATTGTTTTTGGTCATAGCGTTTTTAATCACAGCAATAGAAATTCTGACTAAGGTACCAGGTCTATATAGTTTTTTGTTAAGTTGGCAAGAGCTGATGAGCATTGAAAAATTCACTGTGTTCTCTTTTCTACCCGCCTGCTTGAGTTGAGGTGTCAGTCCCTTTGGGCTGGGCTCTACGCCATTGGTTCCCCCTGCTTCTCTGCTCTTCAGACTTAGCTTGTAGCTGTGCCCCTGACTTTTTTCTGAGTCTCCAGCGTCCAGATGAGACTGAGGATTTCTCACATTCTATATTCACCACGGGAGTTACTTTGTGCCTCAGGAAACCGTGTGTGTGTGTGTGGGGGGGGGTTGGAAGTTGATGGTGGGTATCTCGTTTAATCACTCCGCAGGATCTCCCATCCGAAGCTCACTAATTCTGCCAGATTGGCTGGCTACTGTGAGTTCTTCTGCCTCTACTTCCCCAGTAACAGAAACACAGGCACGAGTTGTTGTTCTTAGTTGTTTACTTGGGTGCTGGGGATCCAAACTCAGGTCCTCCTGTTTGCCTAGCCCTTTGCCCACTGAACCATCTCTTTAACGCCCAACTTCCATATTGTAGACTTTAAAAGCTGTTAGAATCAGGTATGTGAACTAAGGAGAATTCAAATATATTAAACTTTGTTTCATAGTCTGTTACTACCTTGAAAGTTATTTTAGGGACTGAAGAGATGGCTCAGTGATTAAAAGTGTATGCTGTTCCTAAGGGGACCTGAGTTTAGGCCCCAGCACGAGTGTCAAGTGGCCCACAGCTGTTTGTTGTTAACCCTGGTTCCAGGTGATCTGATGCCTGGAGAGTCTGTGAGCACCTGTGACTTAATGCTCGTAACAAAAAAAAAAAAAAAAAAAAACCATACCCATAATCAAAAACGCTAAAAATAAATCTTTTTAAAAGGTCTTTATTACTGTATGTTTATCTTATAACCTATCTGATATGACTATAGTAATGGAATTCTTCTTTTGGTAAATTGTCAATTTGCAGGTCATTGCGATACAGGGCTACTTAGACCAAGCATTAGTAGAAATATCACCTTTTATATTCCCGTTTCACACTCATAAAATAGTCTTTAATGTAAATAGCTGCTCATGACCAGAAAGCTTTGCTATTACTAACTCTTTTCCCCCAGTGAGGAAAGTTCTCTGATGTGACCTAACAGTGATGGCAATGCATTTGCATGTTGTTTCTTTAGTTTCCCCCCCTGACAGGAAGCCATTCAAACTTCCCTTTTTCTCTGCTGTGGGGGGAGATGGCTGACTGCAGCATTGCAAAGCTGATGGAGTGGATTATATTTTAAAAGATGACATAATGTGCCACAGAGGGTGACACCACCATCTGTCATTAGAGAAGGAGAGTTTTAAAATTGTGACCTGAGTGCTGGGCGATATCTGAGCACAGCTACGGAGGCAGGGCTTAGGGGAAGGGCACACAGGACTGCTCTCTATCAACAGTCAATGATGTCATGAGCTGTTTTGGTAAGCTGATATTTTCAATAAGATAGCTTCTTTGGGTATAATTATGAATATATTCACACATTCACACATGTTAAAGTGTACATTTTAGTGAACTGTAGTATGTCTTTAGAGTTGTGAGACCATTTTTCAAGTCTAATATTAAGCCCTTACTACTATGCCCCCAAAGAAACCTTATGACCACTTACAGAGTGTTACCCTCTATTTGTCCCCTCAGCCTCAGGCAACTGCTAGTTTAACATTCTCATTCTATTTGATTTTTGTTGACAATTCATTGAAATGAAGTCATATTACATATGTAACTATGTCTGGCTTAGTGTACTATCTGTTAGGTGCATCCCCGTTGTTGTGACTTTTGCCTTTTAGTTGCTTGGTAATGTCCATGGGTATGCCGTTTTGGCTATTGAGAATGATGTTTTTATAAATAAACATGTATAAGTCAGTGTATGGACAGGTCACTCTTAACACATAGAGTTAAGATTTATGGCTAAGTTGTTTTTGTTAACATACGTATTTAAGAGAATGCATCTTTATCCATGCAAAAATTACTGGGACTCACATCTGTTTGCAAGGGTGAAAAGGATGTATGTCCAGAAACCAAGCAGGCAGTAGGGAAAGCCATGGGAGGTGTGGGTTGAGGATGCTTGGCCCAGGGAGGGCACTATTTGCAGGTGCAGCCTTGTCGCAGTAGGTGTGGCCTTGTTGGAGGAAGTTTGTCACTGTAGGCATGAGCTTTAAGATCGACATCCTAGCTGCCTGGAAGCCAGTCTTCTCCTAGCCACCTTCAGATGAAGATGTAGAACTCTCAGCTCCTACACCATGCCTGCCTGGATGCTGCCATGCTTGATGATAATGGACTGAACTTCCAAACCTGTAAACCAGTCCTGATTAAATGTTGTTCTTTATAAGAGTTGCCTTGGTCTTGACGTCTGCTCATAGCAGTAAAACCCTAAGACAGAAGGTCACTGAGATATCGCTTGCCAAGTAGAAGGAAGAGGTTATGAGAGGTTCTGTGTGGTTTAGTGACAAAGTTTGCTGCCCTTGTTTCTGGAGGAAAACGTAACTTCTCAGGGGCCTGCAGGAAGATTTCCCTGTCCCATGGTCTCTATATCATCAGCTCCTGCTTCCAGGTTCTGCCCTGTTTGAGTTCCTGTCCTGACTTCCTTCACTGATGGACTGCAGTGTGGAAGTAGAAACTGAATGAACCCTTTTCTCTCTGCCTTGCTTTTGGTCACGGTGTTTCATCAAAGTCTACTAACTCTAAGACACTAGATAACAAAAGGCAAAGCTACAAGAGCGATGGGTAAGTTTCCTCAGAGCTAATGAACTAGAGTTGCACTGATTCCCTTCTCTGTGATGTCATCAGGCAACCTCTTGCCTGCAGCTCAACCGGCAACTCTTTCTTCAATAATTTCCAGCCTGCACTCTCTGAAATTCCACATTTCAAACAAGTTCCCCAGTGATGTCAATGCTGTTGTCGAGAAGACAATAGTTTGAAATAAAAGGGCTGGGGGCTATATAGCTGAGTGGATAAATGAGGCCCAAATTCAATCCCTAGAAACAGAAAAGAAAAAAACAGAAGAAGAAAAGCAAACAGAACCAAGCCTTATACATACACACCCCTGAGATATGACCACAAGGAAGTTTCCTAAACTCTCCAGGCTTACAGGAACAACTTGGACAGATATCCTATACGATTCTTCCTTCTATAACATTTTATGTTCTGATGTCTGCTTGGACTCAGTTTAATTTTTTTAACATACTTTCAGTAAAATACATAGCTAGGTAAACTTTTATGTGATAGAACTAGAATGGTTGTTGGGTCTTGGGGTCCGCTGGGATAAAAGTCTTACACGGACTGACCTTTTGACTACAGGTTCATTCCGATAGTCTAACATGATCTCTGAAATGTTAACCATCAGCTTTTATGAGCTGGGATAAGCCAGCTGTAGCACAAGATACACAGCCCTCCAGTGATACAATTTATGTCAGGATTACAGAGAAACTGCTCCCTTCATTTTGCTCAACAAGTGTGATGGTTCTCAACTGAAAACTCTGAAATTTTGTTATTCTCATTTCACAAATCACAAGCCAGGACTGAAGGTGGGAGGTCAGTAGAGCCATCTCTCTAAGGTCAACACTGAGTCCCTGAGTACTCAAACAACCTTGGACAGGGTCTGGATCCATCCAGTCACATGGCCTTGCTTGCCACCGGACTTTGAGAAACAGTTTGACTTCATACTCATGTCTTTGTCTCGTTTAGACTCCAATTTTCCACAAATAAAATGGGTTTGGATAAGCAAAGTAAAAAACTATAATTTCCCTTCCTAGAGACTTTGCTTCTGATTTATGCCCAGTCCCTTTTTACAGCTTAAAGTGAGGCCTCCAGACATCTCTGTTCTCCTTTTCTCCACGAGCGAAGACGGAGACTTCTTGAAGGTCGTAGGGTAGTTGAATCCATCTGTTTCCTTTACTCTCTTCTGCTATCTCAAAGGAAATGTGGTTTATGGCAGCTTTTATGTCCTCGTTCTCCAGGGGCTGAGATGGGAGAGGCCAGAGTGGCTGCTTCATTGACAATGACCAGCACTCCATTTTTCTTTGTTGAAAGAACCAATCAGTAGGCTGAGGACCTTGGGCTCTTTCACATTCTTGGCTGATCAGTGATTCACGGAGTCCATTAAAATGCCTGGATGACCAAGAGCTCAATTTCCCAAGACAAAGTCTGCTTGGCAGGGGAGAGGCTATTTCTCCTCTTTAGCAACCAGTGAAGAGTCAGCATTTGAGGCTATAGGGGGAATGCACCTCGGCACAGTATATTAAACTTCCTGGCACTGCCTGGTGGCCTTGGGCCAGCAGCTGTCCAGCCAACATTAGGCATTATGGGTGTTTGGTCTGATGAATGGTTTGCTGATTGTGCAGCAGGCTTGGGGAAGGGGCCTATGGCTTCCCAGTCCTCTAGAAGAAGCCATAAGAGTTGTTTATTGTAGGAAAGAGATCTGAACAATTATTCCATAATTGCTGTTTAGGCCCTGATTCCTAATACACAGGACCATAGTGAGATGATTTCTAAAATATGGAGGTTATAACTTTATGTATTGGTGGAAGGGTCAAGATTTTCAATTTTCTAAACAGTGGGACTGAAGATTGGCACATAGGCTGGGTAATGGGTTTACCTCCCCATGAACTCATGGGTGTCTGTGCTTTGTGTCCTCTAAAGTTCTCTCGTAAGTCTTACTGCTGACTTCCATTTCCCCCGCCTGTATTCCCTAGCTTCTGATTCTGCTAAAGAAAACGTTCTCTTTAATGTCTCTCTCAGTTGCCCAGTGCCTGACCCCACTCAATCTTTGATGTAGATTTGATTTTCTCTCTTCTGTGTCTCCGCTTACGCAGTTTCAGGTTCTGCTTTGGCTTCTCTTCCCTTCCTTTTTGCTGCCGTCATGTTGCCACCTCTGCCCTTATCTCTACCCAAGATGTTTAAAGGCCTCAAAGCCAGCTCTGTGCCTTGCGTGCTCTCTACTGCCTTCAGATGCTCCTGGGTACCAGAACCCTGGCGTCAGGTCTGTCACTGATGCCTTGCTCTGCAGTGCTCCAGCTATGTCCCAAACAGTCACCATCATAATAAGAACATCCGTGGGCACAGTGCCTACCCACAAAGCCTTGACATGAAGCAGATCTATGTGCTCCTTTCTAATTATTATTGTTGTCGTTGCCATTGCATAAACCAGGGATGCTGACGTTCCCTGGGAGAAAGAGTAAGTCAGAGAATCAAAGCGTCAGCCAGAATCTCTTAATGTCCAGAGCCTCCTGCATTTCCATCTCATTAAAGACGGAAGAGGATATTTTATATGTCACAGGTTACTAACCAAATATTTACTTTGAGTGGATAAAAGAAGGAGGAGGAAGAGGAGGAGGCAGAGACAAAGAGGAAGAGGAGGAAGACAAAGAAAGAGAAGGAGTGCACATCAAGAAATATTCTCCAAGGAAGCTTGCTTGCTGAGCACACTAAGGCAGGTCAAGGACTCTCCTGTGCAGTTGGTGAAGAGAGACTGATTTTATTTTACTTATTTTCATTGTATTTTTGACTTAACTGAACACAGGATTGACTTTAACAGGTATTAGCCCCCTCTCTCTCTGTCTGTCTCTGTCGTGTCTGTCTGTGTCTGTCTGTGTCTGTCTCTCTGTCTCTGTCTCTGTCTCTCTGTCTCTCTGTGTCTGTCTGTCTGTCTGTCTGTCTGTCTCTCTGTCTCTCTCTCTCTGTGTGTGTGTGTGTGTGTGTGTGTGTGTGTGTGTGTGTGTGTGTGTGTGTGTATGTAAGGCAGCAGTTTTCCTCAATGTCTCTCTTGCTTACTTTTGAGACAGTGTTTCTCAGGTAGACTGGGGGGTCAGTCTCCAGGGAGCTTGGCTAGCAAGCTATATCTCTAAGAGCATGCCACTTTGCTTAGCCTTTTATGTGGGTGCTGGGAATCCATATTCAGGTTCTCATGCTTCCATAACAATCACTTTATTGTTGGAAAGCAGACCATGAATGGCTTCTGGTGAGGGGATTCTGCGTGCTTGTGGAAAAATGCCAAGAAAATGGACTAGAGCCTCGTGGCCTCAGTTTCTTCAAAGAACACAGAGTTGTTCTTGGAGTGTGCTTTTTGTACCCTTCCTAGGTGTAGCAGATAGGAGTGAATTGACTTCTGTGGTTGTTATTCATTTGCCTGCATGGGAAAACATGTTTTTGCCCTGTGCAGCTTGTCCTTGTGATTGCAGACTTCTTGAACTCATGAGTACTTTATTCAAGTGACATTTCTTAACTCTTACAGTATAAACTGTCTGATGCTCTGAATAAAGTTAGCTATCCCATGAGACTTTAGTCCCCCTCATTTTTTACGCCTGGCTCTCCCTGGTTCATGCTGCCAGCTAGAGCCCAACTTTACCTACTGAAGTATTGCCTAGCCCTGTGAAACATTTATATATAATCCATAGTATTTAAAAAGTTACAATGAAGATGCATGTATACAATGATATTAGAGGAGTGGTGTCATTCATTAATAGATTGTATTTCCTCGTGGTTTAGAAATAGTCATAGAAAGATTTGAATTGAAAAAAAAAAAGCCAACTACAGGCCTATTTTAATCATGTGAATAAAAATCATCAAGTGGCTTGGTCAGGGAGTTAAAAATGGTGACCTCAGGATGACATACTGTAGTCTCTTCAACAATTCAAGTAGACCTTAACCCCTTGCCTATATTTTGCATAGACGATGTGTCTCAGAAATGTGCTATTAATAGTCAGTGCAAGGTCAATGGTAATAAAATTGACATCACTTTGTTTTTATGGCACTTTTCGCAAAGGCACTCCTGTTTTCTTAGAAGCATGATTATTTGGACTACTCTGGGTTAGGTCAAACTCTTTGGACAACAGAACTTCCAGAGGTAAGGCTCTCAGTGGGAATAAAACTGTATATTTCTTTTTGACATCATTTCATAACCTTGGTTCGTAATGCTTCAGGACAAACTTTCCGGGTTAGGCAAGCTGCTTCATGGGTAAGGTAATAGAACGTGTACCTATTTGAATAGTGTGAGGTATCTATTAGCATAATGCTATTATTGTCTAAATAGATTCCCACAGAGTATCAATAATAACAACTTGTATTAACTTACCGATAACAGACACTTCGTTTCCAGCCAATATCTCTACAGACATAAGAGGCAGTCCAGTTTTCAAAGTAATAAAAGCAAAAGTAAGGGAATGTGACAGAAACTGCAGATCATGCTGTGTATCTCCCCCTCATCCTCATAGCCCTGCATAGCTTACTCCACACTGATTTTCTAGTAACAGCTTCCATGCGAATCCCAATCCACATCCAGCCAAGAGAACTAAGTCGTCATCCTTCTACAAATACACTCCATGCCTCGGGCCTTTCAGCCTCTGTCATTTCTGTTCCTTTGAACTGGGGATTCATTCGTGTCCATGTTACAGTAAACATCCATTTTGGGGTGCATTTTGGGTGCATTTCTCCTTCAGCCACAGTCAGTCAACGTCAAATGCTTTCTTTCTTGGATTTTCATGGTCATTTCTAGTCCTTGTTTTCAAGTTTTTAATTACTTGGGGGCAAGGAATAATATAATTCATCCACTTTAGAAAAATTGTTTCTATTATTAGATATTAAATCCGTCAATGACAAGGATGTCTCGAGCATTTCTTTATCCTACCTGAGCCCTGGTATGGGCCTTTGATGAATTCTTTAGTGGATTCAAATTCATTTTAGAGATTTCGTTATTACTCCCTGAGCTTCTTATTTGATTCTCTGGTGTCTTCCCTCTAGCTTTCTGCTTATAGACTAGGAATGATCTTACCAAGGCGTTGTCTGCTCTGGAATTCTGCTATAGAATAGACATTCTACTACTACTCCATGCTATATTGCTACAGACATTCCACTCTTCCTTTTCCTTGACACCACTTCATTATCCACTGAGTAGGTGGTACCTTCTATGAGTTTCCACTCTGAGCATCTCAGGCAATATCTTGGAGGCAGTTTTGATGTCCACAGTGTGGTAGTTATTCATTGGCATTGCAAGGGTAATGCCCAGAGATTTGAGTAAAGAGGTTCATCTGTAAATTATTGATTCCTACACGTCACTATCTCTGTTCTGCAGGAAGTGTCAGTCGTCCTCTGCAAACTATCTCCCATAGAATAGCTTTATGCCATGGTTAATGTCCGACTTGCTGCTTCCTTTCCACAAATCGTAAAGTAGCGGCTTCCTTTTCTCATTCCTGGATGGTAAGGCTTTCATTTACTGCTGTTTTTGAATTCCAAACTAGTTTTGTTTAGTTTTAAATTTAGAATACTAGGTGTTTCATATCATTGTGCCATTTTCCACCAAAGTGTGTTTTAGCAGATTCTCCTTCCCCTCATCTCCATCACCCCAGCCCTTCCCCTATCTCTACCACACCAGCCCTTCCCCCATCTCCATCATCTCAACCTTCCCCCACATCCATCACCCCAGCCTTACCCCATCTCCATCATCCCAACCCTCCCTCACATCCATCAACCCAGCCCTTCCCCATCTCCATCATCCCAACCCTCCCTCACATCCATCAACCCAGCCCTTCCCCATCTCCATCACCCCAGCCTTCCCCCATCTCCATCACATCAGCCCTTCCCCCATCTCCATCATCCCAGCCTTCCCCCATCTCCATCACCCCCGCTCTTCCCCATCTCCATCACCCCAGCCTTCCCCCATCTCCATCACATCAGCCCTTCCCCCATCTCCATCATCCCAGCTCTTCCCCATCTCCATCACCCCAGCTCTTCCCCATCTCCATCACCCCAGCTCTTCCCCATCTCCATCACCCCAGCTCTTCCCCATCTCCATCACCCCAGCTCCATCACCCCAGCTCTGCCCTCCATCTTCATCACACTAGTCCTTCCCTTGTTTTTATTATCCCTTTCTAAATCTCCCAGTTTCTTTTCATCTCTTTTGTGTCCCATGTAACTTTTTGGCTAACTTTGCCCACATTTACACACACACACACACACACACACACACACACACACACACACACACACACAAACACTTCATACCATTATACTTTAGTGTTAACTGTTCCTCCCACTGGATTACTTAAATGTGAAATTAACAATCCCAAACATGTGTGCCCTAGATAAGTAGTTTATATCTTTTACCTAGAGTGAGATAACAGCAGGAATACAGTATTTCTACACTGATAGGTCCATGATGCTTCCATATAACTCACTGGAGTTTCCAAAGCAATTCTGCTAATGCTACATTTAAAAGACTGTCTTGACCTATTGCTAGTAATATAATTCCACAGACTGGGTAAACTATGTAAAAACATTTGTTTATTTTTTGCTCAAGGGTATGGAGGTTCAAGGTTAGGAATCTGCACCTGGAGATGGCTTTATTACTGGAGAAGATCCAAGTTGGTGCAGACATCACAAGGTGAGGGACAGAATGTATCCATATGTGATCTTGTGCTTTCTGTCTCATTCCAAAGCCATGAGCAGAAACCACAGACTGGACTCTGATAATCTTCTCTGATCTTCATCGTCTTCAGCACACATGGAAATACCACGGTCAGGTTAAGTTTCTATCTTTTTTGTACCTCACAGCAGGCGTTGAACTCCACCATGAACTTCAGAAGGCACAAAGAATATTCAAGTCACAGCAGAGACCATAGCTAGCCTTACCATGTATAGTTCCAGTGATGCAGCAGAAAATATGATAGCATCACAAGGGTTCCTTGTGGCAGGTATACTTCAGTGCTGGCACATTCTTCTCCCAAGAAGAAAAATGCCCCTATGAATTGTTGGAATGGCTTTAATGCCTCAGCAATACTCTCTTGGCAGAAAGGTCAGGAGCTCCTTTCAATCATCATTGATCACCAAATTTCCTTAAAAATTAAGGAAGCAACAGGGAGCCATATTACCAGGACTTCATGCCATTGCTTTGATTATCAGTCCATGGTAAAATGACCAAGACCAAGTCACTTTTTTTTTTAAAGATTTGAGAGCCCAAGACTAACATGGACATTCTATTTTAAGAAAGCTCCTTTGCAAGGTCAGGCTTGGAGTCAGCGTGTTATCTTCAAAACAATAACAAAAAATGTTCAGTTGAATGCACCTTCATTCAGTGATTCCTAACATATATTTCTATCAATGAATTTATTACCTGTTACATAACTAGCAGCTGACACTTCATAGAGTCTTGGGACAAGTTGTCAATATTGTTGCTTAGTAATCATTTCATACTTTATTAACCCATACTTGATAGGATGGAGGGCAAGGCAGCTGGACTCTAGAAAGGGACAGTTCATGTTTACATAGAGCTTGTTGGGGCAGGATTTGGACCATTGGGACTTCTTTTCTCCCAGCTAAAATATACAACTTCAATTTTCCCCACGATCCTGTTCATATCCACTTGCGCCTCAGTGGTAACAACAGAGAACAACAACAAACTTTTGGGGTGTTTTCTTTTAATCACATCTTGTAACCTGTTTGATAGAGGTGAGGTAGACTCATATAAAGAAATTCGAGTGCCAGAACAAGTATTACTTCTAGCACTGAAACTTTATCCCATAGCTTTATTTCTAAACTTTCCCCTGCTTTTAGTTTCTATTTCATATCATTCTTCTGCCCATGGATACAGAAACAATCCATCATCACCACCACCACCACCACCATCACCACCATTATCATCATCACCACCACCATCCTTTCTTCTTTTCTTCTCCTCCTTCTCATCATTTTTATCATCATTATATGTTAGCAAACAAAATGGTGGATTTAATTCAGGCATTGACTATGTATACATCATTTTACTTTGTTCTTAGTCATCCCTTTTACCCACTGTGGTTCCCACCCCTTTGCTCTCTTCTTGCTGGTCCTTTTCCTTTGTCCAGGTAGTCTCCATCTTGCTTCTTTGTTCTCTGAATTCCATTCTTCCTTTTCTTCTCCCCTTTAATATCTTTTCTTTCCTTCTCATTGTTCAACGTTTACTTTCATAACCTACCTACCTGTGGAGTTTTATTCAGTTATTTCTAACACTTACTTTCTATGAATGAATTTACTAAGTATTTCACAACTAGCAGTCAATACTTCAGAGAGTCTTAATACTGCTTAATTTCAGAAACAAATCATTTCCTACACTGATAAACCACACTTGACAGGACAAAGGGCAAAGTAGCTGGATTCTAGAAGGGATGGGCCATTTAAACATACACATTTAAATCTAGGTTCTATATATGATACAAAATAAGATATTTGTCTTTCTGAGTCTGGCTTATTTTACTTAACATAACCACTTGCAGTTCCATCTATTTTTTTGAACTGTTATGATCATTCTTTGTAGATAAATACAATGCCATTTTGTTGGTGTACCATGTTTCTTTTCTCATTAGTCTGTACATGGAGATCTAGAATCTAGGATCCACACTTGAATTTTTTGAGTGCTGTAACAGTTTGTGAATGGAATAAGTATGCCTGTGATACATTGATTTAGAATCCATTGGTTGTATGGCTAGGGATGTTGAAGCTGAATCATATGGTAGTTCCAGTTTTAGATCTTAGAAATCTCCACACTGACATCTACAGAGGTCATATCAGTTACATTCTCACCAACAATTTATAAGCGTTCCTCTTTCCTCCCAACCTTAACATTATGAGTGAAATGGAAACTTAAAGGAGATTTAATTTGGATTTCTGTGATGGCTAAGGATTTGAACACTTTCCCAAATATTTGTTAGCAAATTTATTTCTTCTTTTGAGAATTGACTATTCAGTCATTAACCTATTTACTGATTGAATGACTTGTTCTTTGGGGATTTAATTTTTGCTATTTTTATATATTCTAGATATTAATTTCCCATCTAATGTCAAGGTAGCAAAGATTTCTCCCTTTTTGTAGGTTGACTGTTTACTTATTCTATTTGCTATGCAGAATTCTTTAAATTATGTATACACATAAAATACACACACATATACTTACATACATGCGATTACATGCGTATAGTACTATTTGGTAGGTTTTATTCATATTTCTATTGGAGCCTGTGCTTGGCCCAGGGAGTTGCATGATTAGGAGGTGTGGCTTTGTTGATTGAAGTGTGTCACTGTTGGGGTATGCTTTGAGAGACCTTCCTCCTAGCTGCCTGAAAGTCAGTCTGCTCCTGGCTTCCTTTGGATGAAGATGTAGACCTCTCAGCTCCTCCATCTCCATGACTGCCTGGATGCTGCCATGTTTTCCTGTCTTGACTGAACCTCTGAACCTGTAAGCCAGCCCCAATTAAATGCTGTCGTTTATAAGAGTTGCCTTGGTCATGTTGTCTCCTCACAGCAGTGGAAAAACCCTAATTAAGACAGAGCCCTCTTCAGAAAGTTTTTGTCGATACCTGCATCTCCAAGAGTTTTATCTGTTTTTTTTTCTTTAAGATTTACATTAAGATCTTTGATCTACCCTAAAAGGCTTATTGTACAGAATGAGAGATGAATCTAGTTTCATTCTTCTGCATGTGGATATCGTGAAGTGATCCTTTTACCACTTTCTGAGGAAGGTGCTATTCTGCAAACAAAGCTCACTTTTGGAACCTTTGTAAAGAAAATCAGATGTCTGTACCTGTGTGGGTTTGTTTCTGGGCCCTCTACTCTTCCATTGGTCTATGTATCTGTTCTGTTGTTTGCAAACAGATATTGTGTATTTCAAGTATTGTTTTCTGCATAGGATTGCTTTGACTAAATGGCATTTTTTGTGCTTCTATATGCATTCTAGAATTGCTTTTTTCTAGCTCTATAAAGAATGGCATTGGGAATTTGATGAAGATTGCATTGGATATGTAATCTATATACTAGTCTTGCTTTTAAACTGTCTGTAAAGACAGTTATAGCACATGTCTTTTATCATATCTGACTTCTTAGATCAGAAGAGGCTTACTCATATTGTCATTGTATGTGCTTTCATTGTATGTATAGTTCATTTATCCACGTCCAATATATATTACATAAATTAAATTTGTGTGATTTTAAGTTCACACCAGTGCAAATGGACTTTTGACTTGATTCCACTTTCTAATCCATTAGAATTAAGAGTCAATGGATGAGGTACCATTTTAGCAGTATGACTTTTTTCTAAAACAAAAAATTAAGATATACATATACTAGAATTTCTGAGACAAATGGCACGTGAATTTTCAAGTTTAACCAACTTTTGCCAATGTTTTTTATATTAATACAACTTTCAGTTTATAGTTTGACAAGCAGTATTTGATGACTTCTATTTCATTATATCTTCTTCAAACTTTGGAATAAGTCTAGCCACTTTCAGTTTTAGACATCAATGTTAATGCATAGTGACTTCTCATTACATTTTTCTTTATACTAAAAATACTTTAGGTGCATAGAGAAGTATAAGAGATAGTCATAACAGGTCTTATATGTTCTTCATTTTATATTTCTCTTGATACGTAATCATGACATGTTTTCAGAGCTAAGAAATTAACATTGGTACATTAAACTTCCTTTTTAAAACTTGGTCTGCATTTCTGTTCTAAGATAAGTCCAGGAGAGCACAGCTTATCACCGTGTTTACTTGGTCTTATTTGTAACAATATCTTGGTCTTTCCTTGGTTTCAAGCATGCCAGCAGCTTTGATGAATCTTGGCTAGAAGTTTTATAAAACTATCCCTTAATCTGGGTTTGTTTGGTGTTTCACTTTTGATGCCTGGAGACAAGATTTTCAAGGAAGAATAACACAGAAAGGAAACATTTCCTTATGTTATACTGATCTAAGACAAGTTGTCCATGTCCTTTTTACTGGGGACACTAGTCTTGGTGGCTCTCTGTGATGCTTGTGTTTCTATTAATGCAAACTAGAGTCGTCTGGAAAAAACAGAATCTCAATTGAGAAAATGCTTCAGCGAAATAGCTTACATATGACCTGGGCCATTTTCTGCATTCTTGGTTGATACAGGAGGGCCCAGCCCATGTGGTCACTGCTATTCCTGGGTAGGTTCTAGTGGGTTCTATATGAAGGAGAGCTCAATGAGCCATGGGAAGTCTTTAAGCAGACTTTCGCCTTGCTCTTTCCTTCAGTTCCTGTCTTCAGGTTCCTGCTTTGACTTCCTTGATAATGAACTAAAACTTGTAATACAATAAACTTTCTTTTCCAAGTTGCTTTTGCTCAGTGGTATTATTCTCACAGCAGAAACAAAAACAGGACACTTGTTTGAAGCACTGGTGGACAGGTACACCCACTCCAAACACCCATGTTGTTCCGGCGTCCGCTCTTACTGTTGAGAACATGAGCTGGGTTTTCTGCAGCACGTACACCTATTTTATGCGTTTAGCCTGACTGTATGCTTTTCAATCTGTTACCCAATATTACAAAAGGTTTCAAAACTTCTCACCATCATCTCTTCAATTCATTTGCTTTATTCTTGCTCTCCTCCTTTCGTAATTTCAATAATGTAAGTTAGACGCACCAAATTTCTCATAGATTCTTTATGCTGTGTCCTATCTGTTTGACTCTGCACTCTGTTGACATCTCATTTGGATTTACTTCTTCATTAACCTCTAATGGTTTCTAATTTACTAGCTCCATCCTTAGAATATTAGTGCTAATTATTGTATGTTTCGGTTCCAGCATGTCCATATTTTCAAGGTCTACAATGCCTGCTGAGTCTTTTATTGTATGCTTGAAGAGTTTATCCAAATAAGTCCGTGTTACTTGACAAATCCAGTTCCTAATTTCTCCCACTCTGTTGCTACTGACTCTCGGATCTTTCAACTTATTTATGGAGGATTTGTCAAAGATTTATTTCCCCACGCTTTTAGTCTTTTAAGACAGACAGAGATTTAGGGCAAATAAAGTGGATTTTACAAAGCAAACAAAAGTGCAGAGGAGAAGATTTAGTTCAGCAATCCAGAGTGATGAAGAGTGAAACACACTGAACAGGTGCTTTACATGAAAAGCTGACAGGCCAAGGTGCTTTCCTCCCAGACAGCGGCAGCATCAGTTCCATTGCAAGAACACAGGCATTTCAGTGTATAAATGATACCACGTAGCTGCCGTCAGAGGAGGGCCCAGAACGGACTGCAGACCAGCCTTGGAAGGATGCCTTCTTCCCTGATGCTGGGACCACCTGTGCTGCAGGTTCTCATGGAGAAACCCCTTGAGTAGCACATTTTCTGGCCAATGTGAATGCTCTTCTATTTAACCAGAGTTTTCTCAAGCTACTTTTGACTCTTTCTTTTCTTAGCCTTCGTTTCTTCAGACCCAGGGTGTTCCCCATCTACTGCTGTGGGTGTCTGACATGTGTTTGGAAACTACACCTATTTGTGGGAGCTAGCTGGACCATCATGATGCAGTCTCTTAGAGATGCTGCATTCAGATTCCCTCTGGGTACCCATCGTATTTGTCTTCCTACTCCAGTACCATAAGTGGTGACTGAGGCTGGACCACAATGTTAAGATGCAGTTCTACATAACAACCTGAAGGCTCTTCTACTGGGCTCAGCTCTGTATTATGGTCCCAGAAATTGTAGTGGTCAGAATCAGTTGTAGGATGTGCCCAACACAGGATGATCCTGAGAGGCCCAGGGCTTTCCTTTGGGCCAAGACTGAGTCTTGTGATATTTGCATTATCCCCTTCATGCTTGGATGTCCTTCATTAAATGCCAGGTGCTGTAGTCCTGCACTAGGAGAGATATGTGAGAGCTTTGACTATGCTCTCTTCTTCTAGACATTTTGTCTAGAGTTTCTTAAGATTGCTTTTGGTACATGTCAGGGGATGCTAGACACCTTAGGTCTCTTTAGTCGAATCACAAGTTCAGCTCTTTTATAATTGGGTTTCAAGTCCCTTGAAACAGGATCTATTTCAGTTTCTCTAGAATGTAGTACACGAGAGATCAGGCATGAATTCTAGGAGACAGGTTTCTTAAATCTCTGTGTTGTGCCACAGCCCTAGTCTTTTGAAACCTCCGTTCTACTTTTCAAGTGACTCTTTGGGAGTCAACAATGCCCTCCAGGAAAACAACAATAACAGTAACAACAACAAAAACAATAAAAGGTCATGATTGAGTCATTCTATACACATACATCACAAGCTAATATGATGGCTCATTACAGTCATCCAATGTCCAGGGTCTAGGGGAGCTCTCACTTCAGGTTATGAATATATGGCCTAGAAGTCAAAAGGAAGGTGGCAAATTCTGCATTCACCTTAAAGCTAGATGTGGCAAGCGTTGCTTCTGTTCTTATTCCTTTGGGAAAAACCAAGTCCCATAGTTATGTTGATCCTGAAGCTAATAAGAATTACAGTCTCAACTGGTTGTCTGGAAGTGGAGACCTGGAAATTATTGATGAATGAGCAATAAAGTAAGATGAATATTGAAATGAAATATGCTATTATTGATTTATTCTTTTCACACAAATTTCAATAGGGCTTCTTTTTATTATTTCAAACATACTACAACAAATATCTGTAAGTATGTGCCACCATTTCTTTCAAATACCTTCTGAATGCCAGATTGCCAAATGACTATTAATCTCTAACTGTGCTAACTTAGATTTTTACCAAATCATTACATTGCTGTACATGTCAGTAAGCTGGTTTAAATTTCTGATTCTTCCACATTCTCACTAAAATTTTATGTTCTACAATACTTTCATTTTCCAAACCTAGCTGCCACATACTATCTTCATTTTGATTTTAATTTGCATTTTTCACTAAGAACAACCTACACACCTTTTCTCATAATGTTGGTCATTCAAGACCCCTCCTTTATAAATTCCATTTTCTATGTATAGGAGCCATTTATTAATGTTTTGCCTTTAATTTTTGTTATTGTTTTTTATTGCAGGACCAGGGAAATCAAAATGTTTTCCACACTGTGGGGACCAGGGGAGGCTCCGAGTGCTTGTGTAGTACTGACATGAACAGTGTCATATCAAGGACTCCAATGCCTCAATCCCAGGAGATTCGGTGAAGCCTTCCTCTGCGTGAGGAACATAGGCATCACAGTGTGGTCCAAATATGAGCATTTCCATGCTTGACCGGTATGTTAAAAACTAGCAACCTCAGCTTCCTCCTCCTCCCAAGCTGGTAGGACTATTGATCACTTTTCTCTCTTGGAGCTTGCATAGAACTTTGGGTACTGAGAGAGCTAGTCCTTAGTTGGGAAGGACACCATTTCTAATACTCCTGCAGCTCAGTCCCAGTTACAGCCTCAAGTCTGTTTTTTATCTCTGTGATACCAAAAACAGCCCAGGGCCAAATAACCATAGCTTCCTTAGTTCAAGGCCCAACTTCCGTTTAGCTTAACCAGCTGTTCAACTTCACAGAGCCTTCAGGAAAGTAGCAATGGCTAAATGATATGAAAGTCTTTAGTTTCTGAAGAAATGTGTACTTCATACTGGAAATTCCATATCCAGAGCTCTTTATATGCTGACACAGGCCATTGTCGCCCTTTCCTAGTGACTAGGGTGACATCCATTCATCTTGGTATCCTCTCTTATTAACTTCATAAAACTCATAGGCAACCCTTTTGTTAATCTAACTCTTCCTTGGTCTTCTTTCTGTTTCTTTTACATGGATCCTCTCAACGACTATTCTTCTAGTCACAACAGCCCCAGTGAAGGCATCTCCTTAACTGTCTATGGCATTTTCTCTTTGTGACTTTAGTTCTATGACATGGGTGAGGTGGACTTCACTTTCAGATCCCTGTGGGTTCCTTCCCCATATGAGACCCCCAGATAGGTGTCTAAATCATCCTATCAGTGTCATGAGAAAGATTTGCACTTTTCTCATTTTCCTGTTCATATCACACATCCTGCCTTTCCCCTTTCCAGGGCTCCTTCCCCACCCCCATGGCCCCCTTTTACTTCCCTGGTTTCTGTGCTTACTCCATGTCATATACTATGCCTGAAGATTTGGAGCTAGGACCAACACATGGCTAAAAGCAGACCGCACTTGTCTTTCTGAGTCTGATTTCATGTTCAATATAATACTTTCTGGTTCCGTCTGCTTACCTGCAAACTTCACGATTTCATGTGTCTTTACAGCTGAGTAGCATTCTGCTGTGTATATGTGCACCACATTTTCAAGATCTATTCATCATTTAGGTGCTTTCCCTTTCCTGGTTATTATGAGAAGACTGGCAGTGAGGAGGGCTGGGCAAGTGTCTCTGGAGTAGGGTGTTGAATTCTTTGGTATATCCTAAGACATGGTCAAACTAGGTCATGTGGTAGACATTTTTATCTTGGTGAGGGTTCTCTACATTGATTCCAAAGTGGCTGCACACATTTTCAATCTCACCAGCAGTGGATGAGTGTCCCCTTTCCCTACGTCTTACAATGTAAAGCTGCAGGCAGTAAATGACTACTAAAAGAGAATTAGTCTTCCCAGGGAAGAGCCCTCTAAATGGATCTAGTACCAACTGGTCAGCCCTAAAATTACATTCATTGAATTAAACTGAATAACCCAGCAGGTTACATTTATATGTTTATTTGCACACACATGTGACAATAATAATTAAAGAAAAAGTTGAGAGGGTTGGGAGTATGGAAGACATTGGAGGGAACAGAGAGAAGGGAGAATAATTTAATTGTATTTTAATTAATTTTAAAAGCCTAGTTCACAATTTGTTTACTTATTTTATAACAAATATAATAATAAATTTCATTTATTATCATATTCCACTTTAATAAATAAGTAAACTTCTAAAATCAATTTTATAGAAATATCTTAAGATGTTGAGTTGAGAAAACTTTGTTGCATTAAGCTAGTTAGTGACTTCTGGGTTAACTTTATAGGAAGCCTGCCTTTTATTATTGCCCAGTGTAGGTATGACGTATTTACAGATTTCACTTTACATTGGTTTGTTCTTCCTAAACTTATAAAAGTTTATTAGTTAAATAAACTTCCAGCACTTCATTTCCTGTATAGTATTATGAAAAATGTGAGTTTGCATTTTCCCAAGTGAATAATTGTTCTAACAAACCTCTTTTAACAATAATTATGTTTTATAGCATATACCTTGAAGATCATTGCCAAGACCCTTAGGTAATTTAACATATGCAGCTGATGTTAAATGGAGTTAATTGATGGGTATTCATTAGCAGCTTGGAATACATAAGCCACAGGGCTGAAACCGTAATTCCTGAGTGTATTTTAAACATACTTCCTCTCTCTAACTTTTACATAGCACAAAGCAGCTAAATGTGACTGTGTTTCTTATTGGAAGTGTGCAGTTTGACACTCTGAGTTGTTCTTTAAGAAATGTATGTGAGTGTAGAATTTACTGTAAGGCCTGTGTAAATAGAACTTTGCTGTAGTTAGAACCAGGGCTCTTCCAAATCAGCTCCAGCCTCAGCTGGACATAACATTACATAGCATTAGTCCTCACATAGCATTAGTCCTCACATAACAGTAGTCCTCACATAACAGTAGTCCTCACATAACATTAGTAGTCCTCACATAACGCTAGTCCTTGGTGATCTCAGTTTTGCAGTCATCTTTAGTGTATTGGTTTATTCTTGCTAAAAGTCAAAATGTTGTCCTTGATCGTTGCTTAATCTGCCCATATACCAATCATTCCCAGTCTCCCAAGATATCATCTTAGTCAAGTACAAAAATCTCCTGATATTTTGCATTGTATAGGAAACTGTTACTAAATCAAGTATGTCAGAAGTATGGCAGGGCGTGAAGGTCCTAGAAAGATAGCAGTGCCTTCAAAGTCCATGGCCTATCTCTTTGCATGACATCACACAAGAATATAGTATCATAATTTCAGTTATTTTCAAAAATGTTAATGTTTACTGCACTTTCATTTTTAAATTTGATTCTAACATCTCCTAGGATTTTCTTACTACTTTTTCTTTTTTAATTTTCTGAACTGTGGATGGAGCCCAGAGCCCCACACATGCTAATCGAGCATTCTACCACCAAGCCACACCCCCAGGAAGGCCAGTGACTTTCACTTGAGATTCTCAAACTTACCTTTGGGATTTCATTAATGACCACTAATGGCATATTATGTCCCAGAGCTGTTATATTTTACACCTGAAGATGTATTCTCTGTTAAGATCGTTTTCATCAATTACCATAAATTAGAATGATCTACTTGTCTTTGAAAATATTCATTAAGTTTTGGATTGATTTTATGTCCTTGCTTGTAATGAGCATCATTCAGATCTTTTACTCGTGGAAATGACCAGCAGTCAGCTTCCCACACTCACCCCAAGTTCTCTCTTATCTGTAGGGATTTCTGCTTTATTCTGCTGTTTCCCTGGAAGCTCTTCAAACCAGCTCAGATGTGAGTACTTTATCTTTGCGAAGAAAGACTGTGTCTGAGCCCTCTACGAAAGGACGATGCACGCTCTGTGGTAGCACACACACATTCTGAAAACACCGGTGGACAGAATCATAGGACTCATACCACTCAATGGGAAGAATAGCAAGATCAGCAGCATTAGCTGTACTGTCATTTAGTGGGAGATGGTCAAGAGTTTAACTTGGAAAACTGTCCATGATTTAATGTCTGTCTTTTAGATACACAAGGATGCCTTCAACATTTATCATAAGCTAGCTCCATTCCAGAACAAAGTGGGCCATTGCATTTTTGTAAATGAAAAGCGAACATCTGTAAATGCTACTGTTTTCTTTTTGCTTGATCTATCCAGAACTTGGAAACCTAAAAAGGTTTCCCCTATCATGGTAATACGGGTATTTGTACACATCCATAGGACTCTTCCCTCAGTGTTAACAGCTATATTAGAGGACAATAATTGGCCCTTGTTTAGAGTCTCATGCTTAAGAATGACGTTCACTATAACTGGATACTTTAAAAATATTTTGTTTTGTTTTGTTTATTAACATGGGTATGTGTGCATGATGTTTTCAGGGGAATGACAAATGTCATGGCATGAATGTGGAGGTCTGAGGATAACATGGTAGCCCTCTCCACATTGACATGATGTGGTCATTTGAAAGGGAACGGCTTTTATAGGCTAATGTGTCTGAGTGCTTGGGAGAGTTAGTGGAACTCTGGGAAGAATTCAAAGGTATAGCCTTGGAGTGGTTGTGACCTTATGGGCAGAGGTGTCTCATTTGGGGATGGTCTTTAAGAGTTCAAATGCCCACACCAGGCTAAGTCAGTCTTTCTGTTTTTCTGTCTTGGTCTCTGTCTCCCCTTCCCCTCTCCCTTCTCCCTCTCCCCCTCCCTCCCCCCTTCCTCACCTTCTCCCTCCTCCTCTATTTTTTCTCTCAGACAAAGCATTCATGCCCACTTTTTCTTTCACTTCTCACTGTCTGAGAGTGTGACCTGAAAGCCCACACTACAGTTGACATCCTGTGAGGCACCAGAGTCATGAAGCAGTACATTTAAGTTCTTTATAGATAGATGGGCTAGTCCCCAGGGTTCTCATGTAGTAGGACGAAGAAGATGACAGCACACAGGAATAACTATTACTCGCTCAGCAAAGGCCTGGGCCTCCTCCTGTTCCCCCTGAGATGTTCTTCCTTCGTCGGTATGCTCTGTGCATCACCCCAAGAGGAGCCCTCTTCTCAAATAGATTACAGGTTTGTTTCCTTGACCCCATGTGTCTTTAATTCTCTTTTTGTTAGTTTGTATTATAAATGCTGGACAGTATACTTTATCTTTTTTCTGGTTGTCCCATATGATATTTTTGAAACACTGAAATTGTCTAACTTTTAAAAACCACTTTGGAGAAGGCCAGGCATCTTCAGTGAGCCTCTTCTCCTTGCAGGAAACTGACACCAGCTCTATTCTCTTCCCAGCCTTTTGTTGGTGGATGTATTTCATGCTTAGCTCCTTTAGGGCTTTGCCTTTTGATTCACAAAATCCTCTTTTTTTCTCTTTAAACTAAGAACTTCAAGCTTCGGCTTTCATAGTTTTGCCTCTGAAGTTGAGCATCAAGAACATTCTTAGAACTCCAAATCGGAATGCTAACTCTCCTGATATTTCTATTACAATTATATCACTCTGCCTCCATCCCCAGTGCCTCTGGATGAACAGAAGGGAGTCTTTATTGAGGTGATGCAAGAGTAAAAAAGAAAGCCCCTTGCTTAATTTAAATGATCTCAATATGGTGTGAGCTGTACCCAGCTTGCGTGTTCTTTTCGTTGCAGCGTACGTCCCCTGAGTCTGCATGGAACTATGGAGAAGAGGGTCCCTGTCACCTGTGCTCCATTCACGTGCCACCCACACCCTGTGTGACCCCACTTCTGGCCATTCTTCCACATACATCCTTTGCTTTGTTCTTTGAATTAGCCTCACCCTCCCACATTACGTGGGATTATTATCCATGAATTTTTGTACTTATAATGCTATCAATTTCTATGTCATGTGCGCTGCTTGAACAGAACTACTCAAGTGTTCCCACTTAGCTCACCTGATGAGTCCTGGACACAAGGAGCAAAGGATCCTCTTCAGAAACAGATGGTGGAGGGCGGAAAAGAAGTGTTGCCTCAGAATATGGGAAATCCTCTTTGGCGTGGAAACAGTGGGCAGTTCCTAAGAAAAAGAGAAGAGGAAGAGAAGAAGAGAAGGAGTCGTAAATTTAGCCCTTTAAGGAAATGTCATTGCCCACCTAATAGCACACAATCACTATTGAAAAGCCACAAAGCAAAATAGCAGAGTTGCTGCCCAAAGACAGCAGAGTAAGGCGAAGATTCTATTTTTTCATGTACACTGTTTTAGATTTTAATAGTGTGTTTGTCCTGTGTTTGTTTCTGTGTACATGTATGTATGAATGTGTGTGTGTGTGTGTGTGTCTGTGTGTGTCTGTGTGTGTCTACGCATCTGCATGTCTGTCATTGGTCTGTGTGTCTCTCTATGACTTAGTAGAAGAAATTCCAGTCATTAAAAAATTTCCTAATTGTTATAATAAAAAGTAATATGATCTTCCTCACAGCCAGTTGTTTGTATGGTCAGTTTGATGGTTTAGTCATGTATGTGATTCTTTATTGCTCTACATCAAGTAATTATATTCATTACTTGTGATATAAAAGCTATTGGTGACTGGATTTTTTTTTTTTTTGAGAACTTAAAAGGAGCAGGAATCTTCCAAATTGATGTAGATTGCTTCAGTCACTGCCCACATTAATGCTGTAACACAGCTAGCTCTGTTTCACAGATGGAGAAACCTTTAAAAGGTTCAAAAAATTGTTGGCGATCACATACTCAGTAAACATGAAAAACCATCAGGACCTATAGTTTTCTCTGGATCCCAGGGCTGAATTCCCATTTGTTTGTTGAGAATTTGTCTTGTTGTTTAGACTGGGCTGACCCCAGACTCACTAAGTAGCCCAAGCTGGCCTTGAACTCACAGTGCTTCTCCTGACTCACCTCCCAAGTATGAGTATTATAGGTATGCACTATCATGCCTGGCTCAGAGACCAAGTTCATAATCAGTGATTCCTTCTGCAGATGAAGACACAAGGGGACACACGTGTCCATGATCTCACCAGATGCCCAAATTGTGTGTATATGTATATAAAGCTGAAAGGTACCTTTTTCTTTAAAAGTTAACCTGTGTCGATGTTTCGCCTTAAAGAAGAAACTCTAATACATCATTTAATGTTTCACATATTAAAAGAAAAACTGTTCATGGAAAGTCAGTAAAAATACAATTAAAGTCAGCAAGGGCAGCAAACACACTCCATTCTCCAAGGTGAACACATTGACCATTCCATCTTCATGAGATATTTGCATGTAAGTCTTCAAAATAGTGTGGCAGGCATGTGAATGACCACAGAGTCAGGTCTTGCCTTGGCTACTGTACTGATGTCTCTCTGTGTTGCAAAATCAAATATTTACATTTTCATTTCTGTGATGAGTTGGATGGCAGTCTTGTTTACTCTCCTCTCAAGTACAAAAGAAATTTGAGTCTGTACATGAGGTGACCTCACATCAGGCACAACTGCAGTCACCATTTTGAGGGGATCAAACATGTAGAAGGATGAAGTCCTTAGCCAGCCAGGCATGGGGATTAAACCTGGTCTTCTTTTGATGCTCAACAAGCTCCACACACTATGTCATGGGATGTCCCTCTGTCCCTCTGTTTGTTGTTCAACATGGGCTCCATATGCTGATGTCAGTGGGCCAAGTGGTTGTTTCAAGTTGTCAATGATATTAAGAAGCTGAGGCTCTTTAGAAACACTTGGTTTTTCAAGCTGAGCTTGTTCTGTTACTCAAGCATGTCACTAATGGAGCCAATAAAGAGGATGTAGACAATTGCCCAGCTCTGCAGGAGTCAATCACAGCAGAAGCTGCTCCCGGCCATGATCAATGGCTTTGTCATCTCCGGAACTGTCTTCTGATGCACTGAGGCAGAGAATGGGATCGGTATGTGACATACCATAACGTATAATATGCTGAGTATAATTGAGCTGCTGATGACAATGAATAATATTTGATGAGACTATGCTCCAAATAATTTATGAAACGTATTTTATTAAATATTATTTAGGACTATCTGAAATTCAAATTTAACTAGAATTTCTCTCCTTTTATTTGCTAAATCTGAAAATTAGTTTAAAAAACTAATTAACAAGTAGCCAAATCTGCTATAATAGGTAGCAGGAGCTCTAGATCCTTGTTTTCTTCCTCTTTGGTTCACTTGCTGTCCTGCCCAGGGGTTAAATACATCCATGCTATCTTTTGCTTATGTATTTGGTAATCTTTCAAATTAAAACCACTTCTGTATTTTTATTGGCCTTGGAAGAGTCATCATTTCTGAACAAGATTTCTGAATTGCTTTGAGGATAGATGTGTTAACATCTCAGAGCATTTTAAAGGATGCAGAGGGGCTCTCTGCAAATCTCACTAAACACCAACATTGTTCCTAGTGACCCTTATTGTAACCTAAACTTTTTTTTTTGCTGTTTCTTTTACCATAATTCAAAACCATCTAGAAAGTTCTCTACTTAAAGGTTTATTATCAATTACCCATGGTACCCTGGCCAGAAATGTGTATGTTGGCAAAATGGACATGTTCTGTTCTAAAGAGGTGTCTGAAGCAGCTTGCAAGGATGAGTGACCAATTTCCTCATTTATAAGACGAAGCTGTTGGGCTAGGTGATCTCTAGCAGCGCTTGGCAGCTATAATGTTTCGGGTTGTAAGTCAGCCCAGAAACCAGTCTGTGTGGGAAGGAGAAGAGATCGCCCACTGTCTTGAATGATGGGTGAGGATGTTCAGGCTGACAAATGCTCACAAGCTCCAGCTGGCCCAGGTGCTTCCATCTAGCACCCTCCTCCCAAACAAACTCCTAGCTGATTGATGGCATTGGGTAGGTTTGCTGGGTGGATTAGAGGGTCTGGGTTGGAATCTTGGCTTTGCTACTTACTGGCTACTTTGTTTGGGAGCAATTCTTAAGCTAAAATCTACTTCCACCCTCTGTAGGAGTAGCATAAGTCTATCAAGGTAAATAAATGCTATGGAAAGAAGCATTCTGAAGCCTTAAACAGGCATTGTTGGAGATAAAAGAAGAGCGACCTATGTTGGCCATTTCATAAATAAAGCAGATGTTGCCTCAAAATGAATGTCCTTGTACCATAAATGGGACAGCTTACGAACAACAATTTAAATTTTTTTCACAGTTCTTAACACTGAAAGTTCATGATTTTCTCACTTAGGGTTTCCATTGCTGTGGAGAGACGCCATGGCCAAGGCACCTCTTATAAGGGACAACATTTAATTGGGATTGACTTACAGTTTCAGAGATTCAGTCCATTATCATCATCATGGCATGAAGCATGGCAACATCCAGACGGGCATGGCGCTGGACAAGGAGCTGAGAGTTATGCTTCTTGATTGGAAGGCAGCTATGAGAAGACTGCCTTTCCGACAGCTAGGAGAAGGGTCTCAAAGCCCACCCTCACAGTGATGCACTTCCTCCAACAAGACCACACCTACTCCAATAGGGCCAAACATCCTAATAGTGCCACTCTCTGGGCCAAAAATATTCAAATGACAATGATGAAATGATCAGCTGATTGAGCACCTGTTAGGGAACTGTCTCTGGGTTCACAGGTGGTCTGTTCTTGCTGTACTCTCACATGGTAGAAAGATCTAGCTACCTCTCCAGTCTTTTTTTTTTTTTTTTTTTTTTAAATCAGGGCACCTCTCCTAAAATGGTCTCTGCCTACAGGAAGGAAGTGCTTCCCAAAGTGATTAATGTCTTAATACTGTCACTAGGGGTAAAGGGCTCAGAATGTAAATTGGGGAAGAACATGAGCATTCAAAACACAGCAGAGACAAATATTCTGCTAGGTACAAGACAGAATGTTGTTTCTTAGAGAAAGCTATCAGTCTCTGTGAAAAGGGGTGGGACAGTGTTCCCAAGCAATACAAGACACGTCTAGGTGCTTACAGGGAAACCTGATGGTGTGGCAGAGCGCCACACCTTGCTCTGGATTGCAGCTGATGGTACTGCAAAAAGCAAGCCTGGGCTAGAGTGGTCATGGCTATCTTCTAGCCAGTCATGGCCTTGCATGACTGGAGAGTCAGCACTGTCAGATCTTCCAGGCTTTCGAGAAAAATCAAAATCTGGAAGAAAGCTTATTTAAAAAATGTTGGAGCTAATTAAAATTTTATTTACTGGGCTGACCAAACAAAATATGTCTGTGGTTTATATTCAGCCCATGAGCTCTCTTTGGAATATCTTGTCTAGGAAAGGATCCGAGTGAAGGAGAAAAATAATTTTAGTACAGTCAGGCGTTCTCTGCAATGACCTATTTGTGTTTGTCACAGAAATCTGAGAATTACTCAGATTTTCAGTAAGATGGTGGTAAGATACAATGGCTTGAATTTTTGATGACTTCAGGGAATGAAAAGAGAAGGATATTGCTGGGTGGGCTAGTGTGGTGTAAAATAGACATGGTAACTTCAGGAGCGAGGTCAGATTAAGAAGCAAGAATTCTTCAGAGGCAAGAAATAAGAACATATCAAGAGCAAAGGAGCTTCCCCTTCAACGGCCGTGAATAACAAGAAGGGTTGTTCAATGTCCTGGGCTTTCAGGATAAAGATCGGGTTTGCCCATTTCCAGTTGTATATAAAAGAAAAGGATGACATTGGAGAGTTTGGAGGTAGCCCCTGGAAGGACTTTGATTTACAAAAGGATACACCCCCACCCCAGAGTAATGTCAGTCACCACACATGGGTAATTGTTGCTGTAGAAAAGTTCTGGATGTAGAAAATGAAAATCTAAAGGCTTTGATTTTGATAAGGTCTAGGGCACGGGGAAAGGGCTCTTCCGGAGAAGCGTCTGAGGTGAAAAGCAGGAAGTCAGTCTTCCAGCAACAGAAAGGCTGATTGGTGCCCCTAGGAGTGTGTGTACACAAAGACTCAGATCAAGTGTAACGGTTCTCAACTTTCCTAGTGCTGCAGCCCTTTAATATAGTTCCTCATATTGTAGTGACCTCCAACCTCAAAATTATTTTTGTTGCTACTTCATAACTGCAATTTTGGTACTGTCATGGATTATGATGAAAATATTTGTGTTTTCCAACAGTCTTAGGCAACCCCTATGGAAGGTAGTTCAAACCCCATAGGAGTCATGACCCCTAGGTCAAGAACTGCTGATTTAAGGGAACCGGAGAAAGTATTGAAGAGCGTGAACCATGGAAACGGAGGAGATAAGACACAATGGAAATTTAAGAACTCTGTACTTTCAAGGTAAACCATGGTCTTTTTGCTGAGATGTGTGTACATAGAAATCAAGTTTGTAGCCATGATATTCCAAAAACGTAAGGCACACAGCAACTGAGTAAAAGGAAACTGGTTTTCTTCAAGATGTGTCAGGCATTCTCCCAAGGCAGAGTCCTCTCTGCTCTTTTCTTTTGTAAAGCACATGGGGCACAGAGTCATTAACACTTCCAAGGCCAATATGGGCTTTTCTTTCTCACCAAGCAGGTACTTCAGCCTCATCAACCTGCAAATGTCACGTGTCTACATGGCGAGCCACTTCAGAGAAATCAGCATTCCTTTCTTCACAGGAGAGTGTGGACTCTAGACAGCTATGGAGTATATGCTTTTTCTCTGCACAGATGTGCAGAAAGGTAGAGAGATGCACTCGTGCGTTGTTCAGGAAGCTGTCTCACTACCCAAGCAGAGGCCACTGGCTGCACCGTCTCAGCTGCCTACCATAACAAGCAGCACCAGGGAGAGTAGGCTGGAAGAATGCCCTGCCTGGTGAGTGAGTATCTGACAAAGTGAGGCACCAGGAGGGCTGAGGGACTGAAATCCAGAAAAGTTAGCCCAGGATGGATCATGGCACGAACACTTTGTTTAAATTAACCCATTTATTTTCTTCCAAGAGTCACAATGAGACAGATGATTGCAGGCAAGGAATCTAAGCTTAATGCAAGTCGTGGGCAGAAGTTACACGGCTAGTCAGAGGAAGCACCAGGATGCTCCAAGACGTGGATGCTGCAGTCTGTGTCAATAGCAAGGCATGACCACTGGCCTACAGGCTGGTGTTATTAGATCCAGCTCTCTGTTCGAATACAAATGCCAAACCCACAGAGGCACAGATCAGAAGACATGGGCTTTCCAGCTATTAAGAACCACCAGAATCAGCTTCATAACAGATTCCAAGAGACCTGGATGCCTGTGAGACACTGCTTTATAGCTCCAGAAACATGGAGAATTTCATTCTCTGCCTCCTGTACTGCTCAAATGCCTTAGACTTGGATTTCCGAAAGAGGGGCAAAGGCAGCAGGATGAGCCAGTGTCTTACTGTGAACCTCAGTGCTTCCCAGAAACTTAACAGTTGCCAGCTTTGTGCTGAGCCAGGCTGAACAAGGGCATCAGGGAACATAACCCAGCCTCATTTTATGGCACAGGCAACTATGGGGCTCTCCTTCATTTCACTATCACCTACTGGTCTACCCAGCTCTTCTGGTTTTGTAAGTAAATTCTTAACTTGTTTGAACCAGGCACAGCATTTTAACTAAAGTAAAATGATGCTGCCAATATTTTTAATGAGCTATCAAGGCTCCTACCTCAGAGCTCCAGTATTCTGGAAATATTTTTTAATGCTGTTTAATTATTGCTTTTGTTTGTTTGCCTTGTAGTAACCTTTATTTGGTAAAAAGGAAATTTAACAAGGTCTTGCTATGTAGCCAAGTCTTACCTCCAACTCATGGCTTTAATTCTGTCTCAAATTTTCAGTTCCTGGAGTCTTGTCTATCTCTGATGTTGCATGCTTCTTGATTTTTCCATTTCAGACATTAGCTCTCATTACTCTCTTGTTTTAGGTAGAACTCCATTGAATTTCCACATTCTTCAGCCTCTCCTTTTAAATAAAAAATATTTGTATTACTTCTCTGCAATATATTTTTAATATTGTTATTTTTATTTTTAAACCTATGAAAATTTTGCTTGAGGGGGGGCCCAGAGTTGTCCTGTCAGGGAAGTGAACTTCCTGAAGAGATAGGAATGAAAACAGTACAGATTGATTTTGTCAACCTGAACCAGACTTTGAGAACTCTAATGCCAGGCAGCTCATTTCAGCACATTGAAATCACGGTACAATGTGGGAAAAGGTTTCCAGGCAACAACAAGTCCAATCCATCCAATTCCAGGTGCAAAATAAAGTTTAAGGTGTGACTACATAGAAGCCATTTTACAGAGTACATGTGACCATGAGCGTCGGTTCTAAAGCCAAAAAGCTTAGTATGGTCTCTGACCAGCAGCATAGAGATCAGCAGCACATAAAGTACATGTGACATCTATTCGAAGGATGGGTAGCTGTGGAGCAAATGGAACCATGTCACTAGACACAAATTAGGAAGGTTGAGCAGACTCAGAAACTCCAGTACTTCTTGTATCTGAGAATGCTTGGGAGTTTCATCTACTCCTGACTCAGTTCCTGTCCTGGAACACATGACCATCACACCCCACATGAGGATACTGACCACTAGCCACATAACACAGAGTTCTCCGTGCCAATGAAGTACCTGGATGGGCTGGCCCCAAAGGTTTAGCCAATAAGCTTCCCTTTCCAGACATTCCTTCATGCAAAAGGTATTTAATCTCTAGCACACCCTGAGTAAGTATGATGCATCCATTTTTTAAGATGAACACTGAATGAACAGTTTGGACAAGCAAGGACCTGTCTCTCTCATCGAGAACCTCCATGGGGTAAGCCTTCATCATATAGCGCCATGCTGCCTAAGTCTCCCGCAGAAGGCCCCTCTGCCCTGACATAAACACTCACCCCACACATTGTTCCAACTGGACACCCCGGAGTTTGGGAACTCCTGCCTCCTCTCTCTTAGTCTGTGCTGTTTCTCACCCAGGCCGGGACCCCCATCTTAGGCTGCATTCTGCCATCCCACCCCCTGCACCCTATGGCAGAGAGGATGTAAAGTAACCTAACACCCTCCCTTTTCAGAGTTCACATACCCCAGGGGCGAGGCAGAACTTGATCCCATAGGTAATTGTCTAGGGAGGGAAGAGTCTGGGATAATCGTTCTGGGGAGTTTGAGTGAGATCTGCCACTATAGCAAAAGGTGGGTAAGGTCTGCCTCCAGAGATAACAGAAAGCTCACCAGAGTGAGCATCAACAACGTCCACTCACAGCTTTCTGGATGGGATATAGGCATTTGATTTTTATCCCCTCCATTTAGGAGACATCCTTGCATGATTAACATTCTCGATTTTCTTAATGTTTCTCTGTGAGTACAAGGACCTCTGTGCCCCCAACATTTGCCTCCATGTATACATGTATGTCTGTGTACTTTGTGCATGCCCCTGCCTGTGGAAGCCAGAAGAGGGTGTGACATCCCTGCAACTATAATTATAAAATGTTGTGAGTTGCCATAAGAATGTTGAGAAACAAAATTGTGTCCTTGGAAGAAGAAAAAAATGGTCTCAATGGCTGGTCTATTTCTCAAGCCCCTCAAACACTGCATTTTTATCTTATTCAAACCTTATCCCTCTTCCCACCTGCCCCACACCCATGCCTATTTTCTGCCTCCATTCAGCTCCTAGAACAGCCCTTTATTTCTAACCCATTGACTCTAGTTTGTAGTGACTTGTGCACCACACAGCCTTGGGTATGCAGCCACCCACTGGGGGACAGCCTAGTAGGAGCCACACCTACCAGGTTTAAAGAAAACAGACCCTTGCTCCCTCGGAAACCATCATTTGTCTGTTGGTCCTGAGTTGGGGGTTGGAGCTTATGAGCGCATCTCCAAGCTAGAATATTGACTGGTTTGATTTTGTGCAGGTAACTACAACAGCTATGGTTCACGAGTGTATCATGTCAAGAAGACATTGTTTTATTCTAGTCCTCCCCAGTAAAAATTTTTATTTTATGTGCATCGGTGTTTTGTGTCTGCGTGAGTATGTCGGATCTTGGAGTTACAGACAGTTGTGAACTGTTTTGTGGGTGCTGGGAATTAAACTCGGGACCTCTGGAAAAGCAGTCAGTGTCCTTAACCACTGAGCCATCTCTCCAGCCCCACACCTTCTTATTTTTTACTTACATTTGAGTACCCATTCTTTAACCTCCCTCCAATCCTCTCCAGCTTGGCTGGTTTTCATTCTGTAGATTAATTTTCTTTCTTGTAGATTGAATCTGTATCTTAGCTATTGTTAATAGAGCAGCAATAAACATAGGCATTCTAGATTCCTTGATGTGCTTATATTATTTTTCTCAAATATGTATTTAGAGATAGATCATATGGAATTTCAGAGAAAAAATTAAGAATATTTCTGTAGATATCTTAGTTAGCATTATTAATGATGTGATAAAACACCACGATCAAAAGCAATGTGGGGGATGAAAGGGTTTATTTGGCTTCCATTTCCACATCACTATTCATAACTGAAGGAAGTCAGGACAGAAACTCAAACAAGGAAGGAATCTGGAGGTAGGAGCTGGTACAGAGGCCATGGAGGAGTCCTACTTACTGGCTTGCTCCTCATGGCTTGCTCAGTCTCCTTATAGACCTCAGTATATTGTCTACCCACAATAGGCTGTGCACTCATCTATCAATAACTAATTAAGAAAATGCTCTGCAGCCAGATCTTATGAAAGCATTTTCTCAGGTCCCCTCCTCTCAGGTGATGTCAGCTTGTGTCAAGTTGACATAAAACTAGCCAGCAAGACTGACCTCTTATGGGTTTGACCCATAAACACATCACAGTTAAATCACAACATCTCCTTGTTCGTGCCCAAGATAATATATTAATGAAGACATCACAATATAAAGCATTTTCCAAACTTAAAAAGTCCCATGGCCTTATAAATTCTTCTCAGATTTCATTGCGAAGATGCTGATCTACTCATAATCACCACTGATTTCTCAGTTCCAGCTCTCTATCATCAGTTGTCCCAGTAAAGTACAAGTTTCACTTCAGTGGTTCTGATCTTCTCTCTCGCTCATTAATCACAGAAGATGACTATAAGTAGACAGAAAACTAGCCAGCACAGTACATGACATGCATTAGAAGATCTCGGGAAAGAAAACAGTCCAAAGAAACGTTACGCCCTTGGTATTTGTAGTTTCCCACACCAATATCGGTTGACCTCAATCTTGACCATACTTTCAAAATTCTATTTAAAGCAATGCCCCTGTTCAGCTTGGTAGCCTGAGCTCTGAATTTAATAAATCATGATGGAATTTGAATTTCAGTATTTTCAGAAAGATTGCTAAGTCCTTATAATACAGTCAAGACTGTGAAGCAACACACTACAGGAGAGTGGACCATACAGTGGAAATTTCTCTTGTATAGAAAAACACAGTACACAATGCTAACGATGCTAAGGTCCAGGTGATTGATGTATCTTCTGGCCAAGGTGTTGGTTTGGAAAGAGAAAAATAGACCAGTAAGTATCAGCAGAAATAATCTTGCAAGATGAATCCCAGTGTCTTCTTGAAAGGCAAATATATTTTATGACTTGCATGGCTTCTGCTCCTACATAATTAGCTTAGTAATGGACTAAGGGAAAAGAGAGAAAACTGGTCCTATGATGACAGTTAACATAGCCTTATGGCTATTCCTTGGGGCAAGAGCATGAAATCTAGTACCTAGTATATGACAACTCATGTTTAACTGGGATTGATAACTGCTGCTCTTGAAGGAGTTAGGGTACTGACTTATGATTAGCATGAATAGGACACTTTCAAAGCTGGACTCTGTACATGCTGCAAAGATTGGGTAGTGTCTTCTCTCCCATTGCCCTGTGTCTTGGGGGTTTTATTTCTGTGATGAGATACCATGACCACAGCCACTCTTACAAAAGACAACATTTAATTGGGACTGGTTTACAGTTCAGAGAGCTAGTCCATGGTGGGAATCATGGCAATGTGCAGGGAGACTTGGTGTTAGAGAAGGAGCTGAGAGTTCTACATCTTGATTCACAGGTAGCAGCAAGAGACTGTGTGCCACACTGTATGTAGCTTGAGCATAGGAGACCTCAAAGCCCGCCCACACAGTGACGCACTTCCTCCAACAAAACCACACCTCCTAGTAATATCACATCCATGGACCAAGCATTCAAACACGAGAGTCTATGGGGCTGTACTTATTTAAACCACCATAATCTGAGTCCTGTGGGTGGCAAGCCTTGAGAAGAATCTTGGGGTTCCACCTTTATGGGCTGGGATCTAGTCAAGGTCTTGCAGGGAAGCAGAGGAGAAATAGTGAACTTTGTCATCCAACCTCTGTAACCCTGAGAAGAGGAGATGAGAGTTGTCGCTCTGGAAAGAGTATGGTGTTGGGGAAGTGACTGATCAGCCTGGAGTGGCGAGACAAACCTTGGGAATGATCTTGATAATGCCTTTATTTTGATTGTCAGGTATATTGGAAGATTCTTTTTTTGTGTGTGTGTAACTTACAGTAGCTGTGATTAGTGATCCTCTTCTACCACAATTTCCTTACCATGAAAATATATCATTTCCTGATGCCCCCTCCCCAACCACACCCGATGCAGCATTTTAGGTGTCTGTGTGTCACAGTCTGGGTATCAGCACTCCACTGTGGTGTGTTCTGGGAGGCATCGTGGTAATCTTTCTCCCTGACTCTTCACAAGTATCCATCCCCATTCAGCCACAGTCCATCATTGGCCACTTTTAGAGATCTTGGCAGTTCTTAAACACACACACACACACACACACACACACACACACACACACACACACACACAGACACACACACAGACACACACACACACACACACACACAGACACACACACACACAGACACACACACACAGACACACACACAGACACACACACAGACACACACACAGACACACACAGACACACAACACAGATACACACACGCACACACACACACAGACACACACGCACACACAGACACACACACACATAGACACAGACACACACACACACATACACACACACAATACTGTAAAAATATCCATAGCATAATTTTTATTGGAGCAATATCAAAAACTCTGGTTTTCTAAATCTGGAAAGAAAGCTAAGTGATTGAAAAGACTAATGAATCACGAATAAGCATCAAAAAGATGAATTCTAAGTCACCACAATGATTCTGCCCTTTTCTGAACAAAAGCCACAGGAGTGCTGGGAAGTGGGTTAGGCAGGAAAGACGAAGGGAGCCAATTTTAGAGGAACGATTTTTCAAAGCGTAAGCGTGGGGACATTAGCTGAGGATTATGGAAGATAATAACCACATTCTTCATCAGAAGCTTAGTGAAGGAAGGGACTCTATTTGAGTTCTTTCCCCCAACATTTCTGAAGATCATAAAGCCTGAGTGTCAGCCAGCAGTGTGTGTAGGGAGTGGGGCAATGTGCTCCCTACTGATTACGATATTTATCCTCCAAGTGTGACGCTTTTGAGCAGGTGGAATCAGGCTGAAGGGAACAGAGATGGGAGGGGAGTTGTAACCCGCGATGCTTCTGACAGGTGTGGAGATGCATTTGCTGTGAGAATCTTAGGGTTCAGACTAGGGAATGTTCCTATGTCCAGTGCCTCCCCCAGGAATTAAGCACACTCCAGTAGACATTCCACGAACAAATGATAGATTGCATGAATGAACGATGCTGTATCATTTACACTAGGGAAGGAAAAATGGAAGGCTGGCTGGAGCAATGTCCTGCATGAGATACATATCAGCTAGACCTGAGGATATGTGTTAAATGGACTTTTTCCATCACGGCCATATTTGTGAATTCACCGATAAGCAGAATGAAGAAGAAAACAAAGAATAAAAGGAAGTTGTATAAAGATTGTGGCTTGGTCCTTGTGATGGTTACTCATTTGTTAAGCAAGTTAGACTATAGAGCAAACTCCGTGATGATAAATACTCAGTATTAACCTCAATAGATTACTTCCGTATAGCACTGGAGAGATGGCTCTTGCAAAGTGTCTGACTTTGATTCACAGCACCCATGTCCGGGGATTCACAACAACCTGTCATTCTAGTTCCACAGGATCCAATGCCAACTTCTGGCTTCTGTAGTCACATGAACACATCCATACACAGATACACACACATCATAGATATTCCCATGATGCTGCAGTCTTCCTTTTTTGGTGTATGTTTCTCCATTTCCACCTTTGTGCAATGGAAGTGAGTGTGGTCTAGGGTTTGAACATGGAGTGTTATATTTTGTGTGTTCATGAGGAAATCTTGGACATCTCCAAATTTTCAGATACATTAGACCAAATGAACATCCTGTGGGAATTAACGTTTTTTAAAAAGACTTATTTATTATATGTATGAGTATACTCTGATACCATCACAGATGGTTGTGAGCCACCGGGTGGTTGCTGGGAATTGAACCCAAGGCCTCTGGAAGCTCAGTCAGTGCTCATAACCACTGAGCCATCTCTCTAGCCCGGGGAATTAACATTTTAACTTTGATACTGCAAATTAATCTACAGCATGCTTCTAATTAGATAGTTTCAGACCCCCTTTCTTATAGCGCCTGCTTGCTTTTCTCTTCCTTTGTTCATTCAGTTGCCATTCTTTGTTATGGCTTGAAAACCCTTCTCTCCCACATCGGCACCAGAGTGACCTTCACTAGCATACTCTCATAGCTCATTCTTTACCTTGCAAATAGGTCTTAGCTTATGACACTTATTTTTTTGAACAATAGGCGTTCCATATGTAACATACCAAATGTTTCAAACCTACAGAGTCATTGAAATCAAGTAGCCATGACCTGTCATTCATTGATTACTTCTTTCCAACCAATAATATAAAAGCTAATAGAGAGGGACCTTCTAACCCAGGCAGGCACACAGTGGACAGCAAATATTTCAATGAGAGTACTGAAGTCGATACATTCTCAGTTGATGCACAGAAAGGAAGTGAGCTTATATACCAGGAATAACATATACGTGTAACATAGTATTTGCATTTGAAGGATCTCAACTGAGGAGAATGAAAGTATTTCCAGAGCCAACTTTTACAGGTACTGATATTAGCTCCCTGGAGCATGACAAGTCCCTTGTCATTTCCTTGTACTCATCTGAGACTAAGGTTTACCAGAGGCAGAATCACTACTCATATTACAGGTTTTGGTTATTGTCCTATATGTGATTCTAAACTCCAGGAATAAAGACATTCTTAATCTCTTTGTATTGAAATGGAAAGTTTTGGGTGGAGATCGTGCAAAATTATAAAGGGAGCTTATTTTGCACAAATTCTTTTTCAGCTCCTTGGACTTCTGTGCTCTGCGACTTCATTTGCACAAGTTTATTTGCATGCCCTAATTAGAGCCATTGGCAAAAATCCTTGAGAAGGAACTTAGCCTTTTGCCCTCAAGAAAGAGATCAATTCTCCCCGAAACAGCTACCTCGCTGCTTCTGCTGCAGAAGGCAGGTAGGAGAGACATTAGTTCTGTTTACGGAATTGGAAGGGACAGTTGGATTAGCATTGATTTCCAAATGAAGCTAGATGAGTTGCTCCAAATAAGGTAAACTAGGATTCACTTAGCAGTGTCTGTGTCTGGGAGTCTATGTAATGCAATGGCACTGCTGTTGCTCAGGGACAGGAACTGCCTGGACAAAGAGAAGGAAGGATGAGAGTGCCAGAACTGGGTTTGAGTACCCATGATGCTCTCTGCCGGGGTCAGGATGGTGTTCAGAGGCTGTACTAACTCAGCCCACGCTTTCAGGCAAACACAAGGCTTGACTGACTTACAACTCACTAGCTCATGTTAAAGAAGAAGAGAACCTGGTTCGGGTTGTAAATCTGTCATTTATGACCCACAAATATCCTTGAGCTAGCATTTACATCCGCTAATCTCTAATCCCTCCTCTACAGATAGAAGTTAAGATTGACAGCTACCCCATGGGAAGAAGTAAGTGGATATTGTGTAGGAGTAAAAGGGCAAGATGTTATGTAAATGTCCCACAAGGTAAATCCTCCTCTCTGTTGCCTGTGAACTTAAACTATAAAGAATTCTTCTGCTGCCTCTCTGGGCAATTGGCTTTGTAACCCTCAATGCCAGGGTGCTCTAAGAGGAGCCACTATGTGTGATAGGTACAGTTTTCCTCTCCCCACAAATACACAGGTATTCAGTGACAGCATTTTAACCTACCAAGTCTGGACTCAGTCTCCTTGTCCCCAGCATAATTTTTGAGGAGCTTCAAATGCTGGAGTTGAGGTGAAAGATAAAATTGATTGGCTACTCTTTGAATCTCTAAGATGTGTGACTAAGGTGCCCGACATCATCTTCCGCCCTGTCTAGCCTGAGGACAGGTAGAATGAGCACAACATGTAGAGTTGTCATCTCACCACAAAGAGCCACTTTCCAGTCAACGAACACAGCAAGCAGAGCTGGCTCAAGCAGGCATTTGTTACATCCGAGTTAATTTCATAATGGAATTAAGGCAACAGTTAACGGAAATATTGGCAACAGTACAACTTACGATCAATAAAATACTTGAAGAGATGGGTATAAAAGAGCTTCGGAGTGAAAAAAAGGCTCTGAGACTAAGTGTCAGACACCAGATTAGCCATGGACTGGGCAGGAGTGTGTACACCATGGAGCTGATCAATATTTTAGTTCTCCTGTTTTTTTCCAATCAAACAGGATAATTAGACAACATTTTGATTCCCTGTTGAATCTTCCCTTTCCCTTTGGCTTTAGGAAGTGTGTCCCACATTTACAAGCACTCAGATGTGATTACTGAGGACTTTTCTCTCTTGGTTTCTCAAGAGGTTTGCTTTGGGGTGTATGGCAGGGCCTTCCTTGGCGATCCTGTGCCAGCATCCGTCCAGAGCAGCAGCTGACACTTCAAACACTCCCACTCGTCAAGGGAAACCTCTTATCCTTAGGCCTGGTGTGAGTTTGCCAGGCACGAAGTGTCCCAATTAACACACAAAGATGAACTGTTTCACCTTTTCCGGGGAACTGCACTTCCTGAGCTCTATGGACGGACCAGCTCTTTGCTTTGTGTTATTAGAGAAACAACCAAGGAAGACTTCTATGCAGATGTGTTTCCTCAATCATGAGAAAAATCAATGATCAAAACTTAAATCTCTGCCGGTCTGATTTTTCCTGCAGGCAATTTATCACTTTCACACAATATTTGTGAGCCCTAGAATTTAAAAAATTCAGAATAGGTAACTAACTATAAAAGCAAAAGTGACAAAAAATTAAAATTTTCCAAACACAAAGATAGTGGCCCCTATTGAAGGGTCTCCTGCTGGGGCTTGACTCGGGAACTATATCTTAGGACAAATGGATTTTTATTTTGGACAAGGGAGATTACAGTCCCTTATTACCTGCTGACCCTTTTCATAAGCCATTCTTTATCTCACTGTGGAGTAGTTAACAATGCCCTTGTAGTTTATAAAGCACTTAAAGTATTTTATGTGTCTCATTTGAGCCTCACGTGGTAGTTCTAGCAATAGAAACATCGTTTTTCAAACAAAATATGGCCACTAAGCTGTTAAGGGCAAAACTAGCAGGCTGAATCCAGATTAGATTTTTTTTGTTTGTTTGTTTGTTTTTTTTTTAGAATTGTGGCCCTCTGACAACACATCTGCCTAAATGGAAAAAAAATGATGCAAATGGGGATTATAAAAAGAGTGACTTAGAATGGGGGCTGCACCTTCCATGAGCTGTAATCTCGAGCAGGGTCATTACATAACTGGTGTAACCAGAGATGAGACTTCAGAGGATTAGAAAGACTTTCCATCCCTGGGACAGCATAAAAAGGAATTGAACCGGTTGATCTCTATTTCAGTTGGTGAGGTCACTCTACTTTTGTCTTCCCTTTACAACCAAATTATAGACCATGCTCCAATCCTGCAACGTGGCAAGGACAACAATTCTTTGCTTTTCAATTTCCAGTTTTAATGTACTTTTTATGTGCAGGAAGGAAGTCACCGCAAGAAGACGTCCCTGTAATAGTTATCTAGACTTGTTGAAAAATAGGTAGCTTTTCCTCTACACTTGCGGCAAATAGAATATTCTTCTTCCTTAGGAAATAATGCAGGTGTATTTCTTGACAGTATATGGCTCTGCGGATCCGTCCTGTCAGCATGAAGATGAGTGTCAAACACACTCAATGCACAGGACGTTTCAGCCGTCAGCAGACTTGAACACGGACATCACTCATTTATGCGTAATTCTGTCTGTAGCTGATGTGCATGTATTAAAATTCAATCAAAGCTTTATGTGTGTACATTTTGACATTTACATATGTGTTGTAGAGCCTCCAGAGCTAATCTGAGAGAATGCAAAAACAGGCCCGCTCTGATATGGATTTCCAAGGGCTTAAGGGTTTTATCCGTGTCCTTGTGGAGGATAAAAAAAAGTTGTTAGAAATAAGAATTAATTACAGGATTCGTCCTGTCCTGTTTTGTCATTCTTGAGATAAGTCTCTCAGAGTATTGTTATTGCTAATGATCCCCTCTGCCAATGACACAGATCTGAGGTGTCTGCCTTTCTTGATGTGTGTGTCTAATTATAGGTACTACACCCAAGACACAATAGGCTTCACCTGCATTCTAAATGCTGTGTGAATCTGGGAAAGACCCTTCCATTTCCACTTCCTTTGTGTGCCACCTGGAACTGCTCACGCCGAAGTCCCTGAGTTGTCAGGAGGCTTGAATG